>NW_017732803.1:216098-227154 GCF_001890085.2 Hipposideros armiger | reverse complement strand
TTCTTGCCACTTTCTGAACCAGCTCTGGAAATCCTCTTTTGTGAGTGTCTTCTGTGTGCTGTTGTGGTTGCCTCAATGTCCTGAATCATGACTTTGGGAAACATCCAGAAATCGCACGGTGCCAGATCTGGTGAATAAGGTGGACGAGGACACACCGTGATGTTTTTATTTGACAGAAATTGCAGTACCAGAAACGATGTGTGACACGGAGTGTTGTCATGATAGAAGATGATTTATGGCACACTTTAAAACACACCTTCTCTCAACTGTAGCTCACACCCGACTGACTGCGCTGAACAAGTTGAAACTTGTCACACACTGTCACACACCACTTTCCACTTTGAAGATTCCTGCCTTTCTGTTGGATGGCACTCGGCAGCAGCATTCACCATATTTGTGATCACAATGGAAAGGCTCCGTGTCACACATCACTTCTGGTATGGCAGTTTCTGTCAAATAAAAACATTACGGTGTGTCCTCATCCACGTTATTCACCTGGTTGTTTACCAAAGTCAAAATGACCATGAAAGGTTTTGAATCAATTCAGGACATTGAGGCAGCCAAGAGGACTTCCAGAACTGCTTTCAGAAAGTGGCAAGAACGATAGAATAAGTGTGTTTGAAGTGTGTGTGTGTGGGGGGGGGCGGGATTTGAGGTGGATTAATGGCAGTGTATCTATTACTGTAATAAATTTTTTGTTTTATTTAAACATTCACCATGTTGTTTGATCAGGCCTCGTAAAATTTCATTTTTCTGGGAAAAATGCCCAGGAGCGCAATTGTTGGATCATATGTTTACTGAACTGCCAAACTGCTTTCTAGATTGGCTGTACCATTTTACATTTTCATCAGCAATATATGAGAGATGTAGTTTCTTCACATCCTTACCGCCTTCACTATTTTTTTTACTGAAGTTATTCTGATAGGCATATAACAACAGCTTATTCTGGTCTTAATGTGCATTTCCCTAATGGCTAGTGATGTAGAACATGTGCCTATTTGCCATCCCTGTATCCTCTTTAATACAGTGTCTTAATGTCTTTGGCTCATTTATTAATTATATTGTTTGTTTTTAATTAATGATTTTTTTTACTTTTGAGGTTTTTAAAAAACAACTTTATTGAGGTATTTTCTTTGAGATTCAATTCACATACCATAAAATTCACCCTTTAGAGTACACAATTCAGTGATTTTTAGTATATTCATACAGTTGTGTGACCATCATTACGATCTAATTCTAGAATACATTCATCACCCCCCAGAAGAAACCATTAGCAATCATTTTTTTGTTCCATCCAGCCTCTGGCAACCAACCATGAATCTACTTTCTGTCTCTGTGGGTTTAACCTATTTCTGCTTTCTCCTGATTAATGTTTACATAGTGTATCTTTTTCATTCTTTCACTTTCAACCTAACCATGTCATTATATTCAAAGTAATCTTCTTGTAATGGCATATAGTTATTTAAAAAATTCAGTCTTATAATTGTGTATTTAGACCATTTACATTTAATGTAATTATTGATATATTAGGGCTCAAGTCTACTCTTTTTGTTCATTTGTTTTCTCTATTTTTTTGTTTCTTTTTTTACCCCCTGCCTTCCTGTGGGTTACTTTAACAATTTTTTAGACTTCCATTTTGATTTGTCTATAGTGTTTTTGAGTGTATCTCTTTGTATCACTTTTCAGTGGTTGCTCTAGGTATTACATTATAAGTACATAATTTATCACAGTATGCTGGTATCATCATTTTGGTTTGGGTGAAGTGTAGAAACTTTATATACCATTATATCTCTTTACCTTCTCTTATTTATAATGCAACTGTCATAAATATTTCTTCTACATAGAGAAGCACATCAGATATTATTAAAAATTTTGCTTTGTCAAACATAATTTAGAAAACTCAAGAGAAGGAAAATGTATTATATTTTAAAATATTTTTACTCTTTCCATTGTCCTTTTCTCCTTCCTGATTTTCCAAGATGCCCTTCTGCTACAGAATTTCTTTTAGGCATTTTTTTAGAGTAGGTCTGCTGGTGATAAAATTTCTTGGTTTCCCTTCATCTTTTTATTTATTTTTTTATTAGTTTCAGGTGATTTACACCTCTCACAAAGTGATAACCATCCCCAAGTCTACTACCCCTCTAATGTCGTAATAGCTATTATAGTTGACTATATGATTTCCCTTCATCTAGACAATGGTTTGATTTCCCCATTCATTATTGAAGGATATTTTTGGTGGATATAGAATTCTGGGTTGAAAGTTCTTTTCTTTGACCTATTGAAAAATAGGCCTCCATGGCTTGTGGTCTCCATGGCTTCTGATGAGAACTCTCTGTCACTGGAATCCTGTCTCCTTCCACCTCCCTTAAGAGAGGTATTTTTTTTCTTGATGCTTTCAAGATATTTTCTTTTGCCTGTAATTTTCAGAAGTTTGACTTTGCTGTATCTTTCTACAGATTTCCTTGGGTTTTATCTTGTTTGGGGTTTTCTTAGCATGTTGCCAAATTTGGAAAATTTTCAGCCGTTATTTCTTCAAATATTTTTTCAGCCATGTTCTTTCTCTTCTTCTGGGACTCTGATGACACTAATGTTAGATTTTTTGTTGTTGTCCCACAGCTTCGTGAGGATCGTTTCTTTCTTTTTTTTCCTCAGTGTTTTCCCCCTGTTGTTTAGATTGGGTGTTTTTGCTTGCTCCTTCTTTAATTTTAGTGGTTCTTTCCTCTGTCCTCCCCATTCTGTTGCAGAGCTTATCTATGGGATTTTCTTTTGGTTATTGTATTTTCATTTCAAAAATTTCTGTTTTGAGCTGAGGAGGGGTGAGTGGTGAGAATTGCCCCAACTCCACTGCTCTAACCTTGGTTCAGTAGCTTATCTTGAATAGATGCTTTCCAGTTTGTTCTGTGCCTTCAGTTAATTTCAGAACTTTGAAATGATGATTTTCATTATTTAGCCAGTATTTTTGCTGCTTTTCTGGGAGAGTGGGTTCACTGAGGTACTCCTCACTGCTATTTAGCAAGTTGATTTGTTTTTTTGTTTTTTTGTTTTAAAGATTTTTATTGGGGAATTGGGGGGATGGGAGCAGTGCTGGGGAATTGAGGGAAGGGGAACAGACAAGTTGCTGTCATTTTGTTCTTCAGTCTAGTTGTGGAGGATGTTGCTTCACTGGCCCAAGTTGGCACCATCATTGTGCTCTTCCCGGGCGAGGCAGATCAGTCACTGGCTTCTGGAGGGCTGCTCACTGCGGCTGCTGGCTGCTCACGCTGGCTGCTGGCTACTGGCTACATACGGTAGCCCATGGCAACCCACTGCCACAGGGACTGCAGCCTACACCATCACCGGCGACTCACGGCAGCCCAGCTCCAGGTTGAGCTGTTGTTCAGCATCTTAGCTGTGGAGGGCAGTGTCACTGGCCCTCATATGTGGGATCCGAACTGGGGCCCTCTGGCGTCCCAAGCCAGCTCTTAACCATTGTGCCACTTGGCTGGCCCTTTGATGTGTTTATTTTGAGATTTAACTATGTAAATATTAGTTCATTCATTTCAACTGCTAGCTAGTAGCACTCCACTGTGGGACTGCCGTAATTGACCTCTGCTCCTCCTGATTGTTTCTGGCTGTTGCCAGCACAAACAGTTCTGTGGTGAGCATCCTTGTATTTGCCTCCTTGTGTTTGTGTGAAGCATGGGATCCCCTAAGATGTACTTATTCAGCAACTAGTTATTGCAAACTTGCTAGTGCCAGGCATTGTTTTGGGCAGTGGGGATATATCAATGAGCAAAACCCTGCTCTTAGGGAGCTTATGTGAATTGTGATTATTAGATTATGGAGTGTTTGAATCTTTGCTCACTCAACAAAAATTTATTGAGTCTCTGTTGTGACAGAGATATAGGAGTGATCAAAACAAAGTTCCTGTCTTCATAGAGTTTACTATCTAATAGAGAAGACAAAAAGATATATTGTGTACTGTCAAATGGGAATAGATGCCTTGAATATAATGGAAGCAGAGCCTGGGGGTTTCTATTTTAGATGGGTTCTGGTGGAAGACCTTTCTGGAGAGATGACGATTGAGTAGAGACTTGAATGCAGTGAAGCTGTGAATGATAACTAGAGAATGAATCTTTGAGCTGAGGAAACAGCAAATGCAGAGGCTTTGAGGGAAAGAACATGATTAGAGAAAAATGGGGAGAAACTCAGTGCCACTTGAGTGCAATGAGCAAACAAGAGGCTCTTTGGGAATGAAGTAGCAGGGTAGGTAGCCAGGGGGTCAGGCCATGTGGGGCCTTGCAGACTCCCAAAGAGTTTAGATTTTATTATAAATATGATGAAAAGGTGGACAATGTTATGGTTAGGCCTTAGACTAGAGACCTAGCAATAGAAATGGTGGAAAGTGATTAGATTTGGGATATGTTTTAAAGGTAGTATCTGGCAAATTTCTGATGGTTTGGGTATAAGATGTGAAAGAAAGGGAGGAAAGCAAGGACAGTCCCACATGTTTTGGATTGAGCCAAAATATCAACTAGTGGTATCTTTCACTCAGTTGGAGACTAGAGTATTAAGGAAGAATCAGATCGAAAATTCAAGTTTGAAATGCCTATTAAGTATCTCAAATATTTGGCATTAGATACTAAATACAAAGTGATTGTAATATTTACACTCCAACCAGTTTTGTATGATCCGTTTGGGTGAATCCCAGATGGATCCCAATGGGAGATAGCTTGTCACACATCTTTGCTGTTGAGATTCATTGATAATCAATGCAGTAAGGGAACCTACCATAAAACCAGTTAACTTGTTGTGAAGTAAATTGTAAGTTAGGTTTATTACCAGGTTTATGTTTTTGTACCTTGAGTTTTCTTTACTTGGGGTTCACCAGTTTTTGTTTTGTTTTAATTCCAGATGCTGGATCTGGTGTGGAAGAAGTGGAATTAAGCTGGGAAGATTATCTAGAAGAGACAGGGTCCACAGCAGTTCCCTATGGATCTTTCAAACATGTAAGCAGTAACTGTATTTGCTTTACTATTTATATCTGTTTCCTTTGACTGATTGTACTATCATTAGAGAATTTAGAGTTATTTTAAGTTGGGGCGCTTGAAAAGTTTTTTGCTTTTCCCTCCCCCTGCTACACTCATTAAGAAAACTTGACATACTCTTAAAATTATTTTTAGCTTTGTGTATTTTCTGCCACTTAATGCAGGAATTGTCGTTTTGACTGGTCATGAATATTACTTTATTTTTTGTCAAAAAACCTTATAAATTGAAGAAAGTGATTTATTTTGTTGCACTTTATAGCATTTTATGACTGATGGTTTGCTCATTGAAAGTAATTTCAATAACATTTTCTTATCACACTGAGCATAAATATAAGTAATGTCATACAGTGGGTTATATTAGTGGCCTATACAGCATAACAAAATAACATATACTGGGTGGGTTAAACAACTGAAGCTTATTTTCCCACAGTTCTGGAAGGCTGAGAGATAAGGGTGCCAGCACGGTCAGTTTCTGGTGAGGGCTCTCTTCCTGATTTGCAGATGGCTGCCTTCTTGCTGTGTCTTCAAGTGACATAATGGAAGAGAGCAGGCTCTCTGGTGTCTCTTCTTATAAGGACATTAACCCTGTTGAATAATGGTTCCAGTCTTATGGCCTTATGGCCTCACTTACCTTTACTATCTTCATAAAGGCTCTATCTCCAAATATAGTCACGTTGGGAGTTAGGATTTGAACATAGGAATTTTGGGAGAACACAGCTCAGTCTATAGGAATGTTCAATAGGACATCATTCATTTGTTCTAGGATTTGCAAAGACACTAATGCTCGCTCAGAATTTTCTATGATTTTGTGAAGTTGGATTGTATTCTTCTAGGTGTTTTTATAAGCTAAAGAGTGCTGGTATTTGTAGTTTGTCATCATGTAAAAACTCAGTCATAATAGTTGTCCGTTTTGATTATTTCTTGGTTCATTTGTCTTTAAGTTGAAGTGCTGAGAATTATATATTTTAGGTAAGGATTTTATTTAGTATTGTGTTGGCTCATCTTTTGTAATTGATTTCAATATTGTTTTAACATGGCAAGTCTGTTAGTGATTCTGTAATACCTTTGAATTCTTCTTTTTAATGTTATTACTAATCTGATATGTATTTACACAAGCTCGTTTATTTACACTAAAATGCAAATAGAGGACAAAATTCTGGTCAAAAAGAAAATGTCACTTTAAAGAGTCAGATTTCACTTTTTCTTTGACAAAGCAACAAGGAGAACAACAAATAAATTCACGTGGGCCAGCTGGGTGGTACAGTTGGTTAGAGCGCGAGCTCTGAGCAACAGGGTCACTGGTCCAGTTCCCACATGGGCCAGTGAACTGCACCTGAGCTGAGCTGCCAATGGGCAGCCGGATGGCTCAGATGGTTTGAGCGTGTGCTCTTAACAACGGGGTTGCCGGTTCGACTCCCGCATGGGATGGAGGGCTGCTCCTCCCCCCTCCCCCGGCAACTAGATTGAAAGCGGCGACTGGACTTGGAGCTGTGCTTCCGCCCTCCACAACTAAGATGGAAGGACAACAACTTGACTTGGAGCTGATGGGTCCTGGAAAAACACAGTGTTCCTCTTCTCCAATTCCCCAACACTGTTCCCTTCCCCAATTCCCCAATAAAATCTTTAAGAAAATTAAATAAATGCATACTCTCTCACTGTCAAATGTAGGAAATATTTGTAAGCCTGAATCAGTATATGATGAAGGGCTGCCAAATATACTGAAAATCAAGACTAGGTGTAGAAGATGCTGAGGAGGGATGCCCATGGCTGGAAGATCGCAGGCAAAGCTGACACAACTTAGATCTCCAGAACAATGGAGATGGATGTACAAGCCACTGGCAAGAGTTTTATAGGACACAGTTTGGAATAAAGGAGGGAGGGACTAAGGAATTCAAGATAAACCACATTTGCAAGGAGTTCAAGTCTAAGGTAGTGAAAAAGCCTTCCTAATGGTACATGTCTGGTGGACAGAACAGCACACACTATGGGAAAGGTACTAAGCTTTACCTGGGTCTTCTAGAACAAAGGCTTCAAGTTGCTAGGGAAAGGGATGCAAACTCTATTAACCCCAGGGTGCTGGTGAAGATCCTTTGCATCCTGGAGCCAGAACAGAAGAAATAAAAGCCCTCTCTGTCTTTGGGAGATGGGCAGAAATACATGCAATTGGGGGAGAGGTATGATAACTGAGAAGTTTTCACTCCCAAGACCCAGAGACAAAGAACCTAAAACAGGCTGAATCTCAGAGAGTGCCCCTTCCCGCTTGTCTCCCACTACCAGTTAGGAATTTTGGGTAACAGAAGTTTGTGGGAGAGAGGGAAGAATATGGAGAGATAATGGTCTGTGAGATACAGTCATGAAGAGAAGACCTAAATCTGAGGGTGAAGCAACAAGGGAAAAACACCCTCTGGCAAATGAGTCTGCACCCTAAATTTCAGAAAATCCTGCTGAAATTGGAAGCTTGTGGTGCACTGTGACTAACCATAGCAACAGCAAAACCCATACCCAGCTCCACTCCTAACTAGATTGACTTAACTTTCTCCCTCAAACTTAAGACGTAAGAACAAACTTAAGATGTAAGAACAAACTTAAGACGTAAGAACAAACATGCTCATTCCAGGCATAAATACTATTTGCCTCAGTGTCGACTGTTCTATACAGGTTGTCTCGTTTTCAACCAAAAATTATGGGACACATAAAGAAGCAAGGGAAAAAACCCAGCAAACTGTCGGGAGACAAACACTCAACAGAGCTAGATTCATGAACCAGATGTTGGAACTATCAGACAGAGAATTTTAAATAAGCATAATCATCAGTAAGTTAAAGGCTCTAGCAAAAAAAGTGGACAACGTGCATGAACACAAGGGATTTCACAGAGATGGAAAGAATCAAATGGGAATCATAGAAAATTTAAAACTTGGTAACAAATGAGGAATGCCTTCGACAGGCTCATCAGTAGACTTGACACAGATGAGGAAAGAATCAGTATATCTGAAGATAAGTCAATAGAAATTGCCCAGAGTGAAATGCAAAGAGAAAAAAAGAGTGGGAAGAAACCAGATCACACACCAAACAGCTGTGGACAATATACAAAAGTCTTAATGTATATATAATTGGAATCTCAAAAGGAAAAAGGAGAGAAAGTGAGGAAGAGATATTGGAAGAAATAATGTCAAACAATTGCTTTTCCAAAGCAAATAAAGATACCATACCACACACATATTGAAGAAACTCAGGGAATGCAAAACAATAAATAATAAACAACAAACTAAACCCATTCAGACACATCATAAACAAACTACTGAAAACCAAATAGAGAAAATCTTGAAGGCAACCCGAGGAAAAAAATGCATTACATAGAGAGAAACATATAGAAATACAGCAAAATTCTTTTCAGAGACTATGCAAACCAGAAGACAATGAAGTAAGATCTTTAAAGTGTTGAAATAAATAAACCTGTCAACCCAGAATTCTATACTGAGCAGAAACTTACTCCAAAAGTAAAGGAGAAATAAAGACTTTTAGGAGAACAAAAATTGAGAGAATTCATTACCTGCAAAAAAAATATTGAAGTTTTTAAGGCAGAAGGAATTTGATATAAGGCAGAAACTTAGCTCTACACAGAGAAATAAAGAACAATGGAAATGGCATAAATGTAAGTAGGTACAAAGTGTTTTATTTTTATTTTTAATACGTTTAAAAGATAACTGAAACAAAAATGGTAGCAAAATATTGTGTTTGCAGTATATGTAACTGCAATAGCACAAAGGATGGGAGGGAGGATTTGGGAGTATATGGTTCTAAGATCTTTATGCAGCACATGAAGTGGTATATTTGTAAGTAGACTACAGTTAATTAAAGATGCATATTGAAAACACTTCAGCAACCACTGAGTTTAAAAATATAATTATTGTGTTAAAATATACATAAAATTTACTATTTTAACCATTTTAACTGTACAGTTCAGTGGCATTAAGTATGTGTTCAGTGTTGTACAACCACCACCACTCTCTGTTTCCAGAGGTTTTTTTTTTTATCATCTCAAACAGAAACCCTGTATCCATTAAACAATAACTCCCCATTTTCTCCTTGCCCTAGCCCTTAGAAACTTCTATTATACTTTCTGTCTTTATGAATTATTAACCTATTTCACACAAGTGGAATCATACAATATTTGTGTCATATATATTGGGCTTATTTCACTTAGAATAATGCTCCTAGCATATCATTATACAGTTGACCCTTGAACAATGCGGACACTGACCCTCTGCGCAGTCGAAAATCCACATATAACTTTTGACTCCCTAGAAACTTAACTGCTAATAGCTTAATGTTGACCAGGAGCCTTACCAATAACATAAGCAGTCTATTAACACATATTTTATATGTTATATGTATTATATATTGTATTCTTAAATAAAGCTAGACAAAAAAAATGTTATTAAGAAAATCATAAGGAATAGAAAATACATTTTCAGTATTTAATGAAAAAAAATCTGCATGCAAGTGGGCCCATGCAGTTGAAACCTGTGTTGTTCAAGGGTCAATTGTACTTCTTTTTAAAATGTTTTTTAGTGGTTGCCCTTGAGTTTGCAGTATACACATACATTTACAACTAATTCAAGTATTCTTTCATGTAACACTATACCGTTACATGAGTGCCAGTACCTCATAAAAGAGTATTCCCAATACCTCCCTCCCATCCCTTATGACATTGCTGTCAGTCATTTCACTTATACAAGTACATAAGCTATAATCACCAAATACCTTGTTGCTATATTATTTTGAACAAACTGCTGTCTATTAGATGAATTAAAGATAAGAAAAATCTACATTTATTCCTTTTCTAACCCTCTTCTTCATGTACATTTGAGTTTCTGACATATCGTTTTCATTATTTCTGAAGATTTTACTTTAACACTTCTTGCAAGGCAGGTATACTGGTGACAGAGTCCTTCAATTTTTATTTGTATGAGAAAGTCTTTATTGATTTTGCTGGATGCAGAATTCTAGGTTGGTAGCTTTTTTCTTTCTGTAATTTAAATATTTTGCTCCACTCTATTCTTGCTTACTTGGTTTCTGAAGAGAAGTCTGATGTAAGTTTTATGTTTGCTTCTGTATAGGTAGAGTGTTTTGGGTTTTTTTTTGGCTTCTTCCAAGATTTTTTCTTTTTCTTTTTTGCCATTTGAATATGATATGCTTAGGTGTAAATTTTTTTTTTTTTTATCCTGCTTGATCTCTGGGCTTCTTGAATTTGTGGTTTGGTATCTGTCACTGATTTTGGGAAATCTCAGTCATTATTGCTTCAAATATTTCTTCTATTCCTTTTTTTCTTCTCCTTCTAGTGTTCCCATTACACATGTTACACCTTTTGTAATTGTCTCATTGTTCTTTGATAGTGTTTCATTTTTTTCATTTCTTTCCAGTTTTGTAAGTTTCTGTTGACATTTTTTTTGTACCTCACTGATTCTTTCCTTGGCTGAACCCAGTCTCTTGATGAATCCATCATAATAAAATTTCTATTACAGTGTTTCTGGTTTCTAGCATTTCCTTTTGATTCTTTCTTAGAGTATCTGTTTATCTGCTTTTTTTCTGTTTTTGCATGTTGCCCTCTTATTCAATTTGAGATGTTTCTGTTTTAATATAGTCATTTATAGCTATAAATTTCCCTCTTACCACTGCTTTCATTGCTTCTCATAAATTTTGATAAATTTTTGTCTCAAGTTATTTTGTATCTCAACAGATTCCCTTGTGATTTCTTCTTTGACCTACAGTAGTTCCCCCTTACCTGTGGTTTCACTTTCCATGGCTTTAGTTACCGGCAATCAACTGTGGTCCTAAACCATTAAACTGAAAATTCCAGAAACATAATTCATAAGTTTTAAATTGCATGCCGTTCTGAGTAGCATGGTAAAATCTTGTGCCAGTGCCACCCTGCACCATCGCATTTCATCCTGCCCAGGACATGCATCATCCCTTTGTCCAGCTGTATATGCTACCTGCCCATTAGTCACTTACTAGCTGTCTTTGTT
>NW_017732803.1:203853-213958 GCF_001890085.2 Hipposideros armiger | reverse complement strand
AAAAAAAAAAAGCTGCCTATTAGTAGCATTAGAAAGGATGAATTGTGGTATATTTGTATAATGTAATAAATACTATATCACAGTGAAAAGAAACTACTGTTAATACAACAGCATTTATGACTCTCATAAGCAATGTCACGTAAGAGAAACCACACACATAAAAACATTCATACTGCATAATCAAACTAACAGAGTGTGAAAACACAGGCAATATTAAACCATTGTGTTATAATTCAGGATAATGATTACCTTTCAGGAGTACAACAGGGTGTAGTGATTAGAAAGAGGAGGAATTTTTACACAGAATGCGGGATTTTCCCTCTCTGGCTCCCTCTTTTCTAGGAGTCCCCTTACTTTCTTGTGGTTGAGATCGCCACATTGCATTTAGTGGTCATGTCTCTCTATAGTCTCCTCCAGTGTTTAACAGGTCCTCATTCTTTCTTTGTGTTTCATGGTCTTGACACTTTTCAAGAGCATATTGCATTTTGGTTATTTTGTAGAATAGTCCTCATTTTGGGTTTAGTTTTTCTCATGATTAGCTTGGGTAAATACAGACTTAGCAAAAAATGTCATAAAAATGATTTTGTGCTTTTTATTGTATTATATCAAGGGTATATGATATCGATGTTTTCAGACTGGTGGTATTATTAACTAATTAACTTGGATCAATTAGAGTGGTTTCTGCCAGACTACTTCATTTAATGTTGCTGTTTTCCCCTTTGCAATTAATAAGAATCTTGCAGGGAGAACCTTTGAGATTATGCAAATATCATAGTCATCGTAGTCATTTTAGCATTGACCCATGATTCTTGCCTGCAGTGTATATTTCTGTGGTGTTTGTCTAAAGGTGGTTTTCTATCTCCATTTTTTTTCTGTATTTGCTATTGGTTTTCTACTTTAAGGAAGAACTGTCTCCTCATCTCTGTTAATTATTTTTAACAGTATGGACTCATGGATATCTTTACATTTATGGATTATAATTCATTACTCTTATTATTTATTTTATTGCTCAAATTGTCCCACATGTGACCATTGGGGGATACTTCTAGTGGCTCCAATGCCCTTTCTAAAGGTCCCCATCATTTTTGGAGCATTTCCTTACTTTCTGGCATCACAAGATACTCCAGACTCTTACTGTGTTTTCCCTACGTCAGAATAGAGATCAGTTATTTCACCATGGAGCCCTTGTTCTTATAATATTTATTTAGAAATTAAGATTTGGACATTAAATTTGCTATTGCTACTGAGTATTATTATTAGTTCCTATCAATTCACAGAGCTAGGAAATACTATATATTAACACATAACGTACATACACATCTATACTTTCTTCTGTATCTCTCTTTCTGTCTGTAATCATGACCTCATTCTGATACCTTGATTCCAATTCAGCACCACAAAGTTCATTCCCTTCTTCCCCCTTCCTTATTTTTACTTCTTTCTCCCTCAGTGAGAAACCTGCCTTTCATTATCCACAATATATTTTTTTATTTATTCTTAGTATACACATACAGTAGTTCCAGAATTGCTAACCCATAACTTTGTGACTATATAATTTATCATGTAAATTAGGGCACATTTGAGAGACAAAAGGGGCATTATTAATTATTATTCAAGGACAACAGGTGTAAACAGACTGTTTCAGGGAAACTGAGAGGTGTGGCTCCCTACATATGGTACATATTATACTAGCTTATTATTATTATTATAGCTTATTTTTGTCCTTTCCCTTTTTGCTTCATGAATTTTCTTTGGAATGATCTAGAAATCACTCTTGAAAACTTCATGTGTTGAAAGCTATTAAAATGGTGAACATTTGCTGATTTGTATACGTAATAGAAATCATTTTATGTAATCATAATAGACTGCTTTGGTGAAAATATTGAGTTCTATTAAAATTCCTTTGGAGTCATGGAACAGAGCAGTATTGCTATTCCCTGTTTTGTTGAGATCACTCCTATGAGTTAGAATTGGAATTTCTCAGGTTTCCCTTGAGAAGATTTTATTGCATTTAGTGTTTCAGAATTATACATCTTAAAAAAGAATGTTGGCCAAAGAAATACTCACTTGAGCTACTTGTCTGGTGATTGATAACATTTCCCTGTTCAGGTGGACACACGTTTGCAAAATGGATTTGCTCCTGGGATGAAACTGGAGGTGGTTGTGAAGACAGATCCTGAAACTTACTGGGTTGCCACCATCATTACCACCTGTGAGCAGTTACTCCTTCTCCGCTACGATGGCTATGGGGAGGACCGGAGAGCGGACTTCTGGTGTGACATCAGAAAGGCTGACCTCTACCCCATTGGGTGGTGTGAGCAGAATAAGAAGACCCTGAAAGCACCAGAAGGTAATAAAATACTGCCTATCAAGACATAATATTATATTGCAATAGGAAAATCTGGGCTGTCCACAATCTTTAGGTTTTCAGTCTGCCATATGCATAGGTTTTCCTAATTTTGGGGGCTTAGTGTTTTGAGGGAAAATATTTATAAGGAAGAATGCACATGCCCTATTTTTAAAAATTATTTTCTGTGTGCCATAAAGCCTCAGGTTTTTATGACACAGGGAACATCAGTTGCTTAAAATCCTGTAAGACTGTGAGGCTCTCTGAAGTTGAGACCTGTACTTCTGGTTATATGTAAGTACATTGGGCCAGGTTAATTCTCTTTTTGATTTTATTGCCGTTTCTCTTCTCATCCACAAGCAATCTGGAACCTATAAACTCTTAAAATGAACCGACTGAAGCTTTCTTCTGGGAAAGAACCTTACTGGGGGTAGAATCCGAATTCAGCAAGGCAGAGACAATAGGACGAAAGAAAGAGCAGGATCATATAAAGGTAGAGAAAGGGAAGAGAGACTGCAGATTTAAGAAAATACCAGACCTTAAGTATTTTTCTTTCAACTTATTTTGATATAATTTTAGATATGCATAAAAGTTGCAAAAATAGTATAGAAAATTCTTGGAGACTTTTTGCCAAGTTTTCCTAAATGTCATTTTGCTTTAACCTTCCCCCTCCCAACCTTCCCTCTTTCTTCGCTCCCTCTCTTAGACACACACACACACACACACACGTTTTTTTAATGAACCATTTGAGAGCCAGTTGTTCACATAATACCCTTTTACTCCTAAGTACTTTTATGTACTCCTAAAAACAAGGTCATTCATGAGCATAGTAAAATAACAAAGTCATGAAATTAACTTTGATATAGTACTACTATTTAATCTATAGACCTTATTCAGTTTTTACTAATAATGTTTTTTATAGTAAAATAAAATCCTACATCGTATGTTGTATTCAGTTGTCATGTCTTATAAGATTCCTTTTTTTTTATTTTTTAAAGTTTTTTTTTATTGGGGAATTGGGGGTCTGGGAACAGTGCTGGGGAATTGGGGAAGGGGAACAGACAAGTAGCTGTAGTTTTGTTCTTCAGTCTAGTTGTGGAGGATGTTGCTTCACTGGCCCAAGCTGACACCATCATTGCGCTCTTCCCGGGCGAGGCAGATCAGTCGCTGGCTTCTGGACGGCCGCTCACTGCGGCTGCTGGCCGCTCACGCTGGCTGCTGGCTACACACAGTAACCCATGGCAACCCACTGCCACAGGGACTGCAGCCTACGCCATCACCGGCGACTCACGGCAGCCCAGCTCCTGGTTGAGCTGTTGTTCCGCATCTTAGCTGTGGAGGGCAGTGTCACTGGCCCTCATATGTGGGATCCGAACTGGGGCCCTCTGGCGTCCCAAGCCAGTTCTTAACCATTGTGCCACTCGGCCGGCCCAAGATTCCTTTAATGTGGAAAAATTCCTCAGGCTTTTTCTGTCTTTCATGACTGACATTTTTTAAAGGTACAGGTCAATTTTCTCAAAATGAATGTGTGTGTGTGAACTTCATTTTTCAATATAAATAAAAAAAATTTTTAAGTAAAAGTCAATCATTTAAAAAAGTTATCTGTGGGGAAAGGGAATAAATAGAATGCAGGGGACAGGTTTAGAAGCTAGATTTGAATTTTGAACAATGTAAATATTTTACATAGATGTAAAACAAAAACTATGAATGGAGCTTGTGAACTAACTACCCAGAGAAGAACCATTTCAGTGACTTTTTAATACAATAATTTAAACATACATCCCTAGTATAAAAAAAAATTGCAAAAAATATGTATAGTGTTTTTTAGTAATCATTGTTGATGTTATTTTAGAATAATTATGTGTGCATTGTGAGATAAAGCAAATTAATAATTAAATGTGTAATTGAGAACTAGGATTATCAGTATGAGAGAAAGGAACAGCTTGGATGAATAAAGTTAAGTGAAAATGCTATCTTCATGGATTTGTATTGGAAGTATCAATATGAACTCCTGATGTGATTTATCTTAAAGTATAAAAAGATATTTATTATCTTCTAGACACTGATAAGGCCTAGAAACACAAACTCTGTAACAATGAGTACTCTCAGCACTCTAATTATGATCTCTAAATACCATTTTCACCAAAACAAATTAGGGCTCCTTGGAGATGTAGCTGATTCCTGGACTGGGGTAGGAAATGTACAAAATAAGCCTGGTAACACCACCCTTTTATACTGAGTGAAAAAGTTATCAGTGACTGTTTACTAGGGTCATATCAAAAGGACTGAGGAGCCAACCTGAAGAGATTCTCTCTGGTTAAATATAGGATTGTTTGAGCATCAACAGGACAACTGCAATGGCCTGAAACATATCATATGTGACTTAGTTTATAATTCCATAGTGAAACTTTTAAACAAAACTCTCATTGGTCAGTTTTGGAGAATGCTAGGGAACCAGCTGATAATTTTGAAGGCTAGTAAATAGAGGGAAAGAATAAAGAGAATTAAGCGTATATCCTCCCTTCTCTTTGTGAATTATACCTTAGGGTAGTAATCAAATAACTGAAGAAGAGAAAATTTTCTTTATAGAAGTATTTTGGTTAGTAAATGAAGAAGGGATGATAGAAAATTACCATTTTTAGCCCGTAATGAATGAATGTATTTATGCAGTGACCATTAAAAGCTAACATCACAAAAGAGGAGACAACCAGATTGAATGTGCCTCTTGATAGAAGGATTGCAACTCCTCTTCCCCCAAGTATTCTTGCTTCTCTTCCCCCAAGAGTCAAACCTAAATTTGATCAACTCTCTAGCTCTAAATACTGATTTATAGAAACTATAGAGGTCAGTGAAATGCTAGTTACTGGGAGGCAGCCAGTAAAACCAGACTCAGAAAAACTATATGTAGGACAAAAGGCTGAGTCAACAAATATGCTACAAGAAAAAGAGAGTGGAGGCTGGGGGAAGAGAAGGAACGTATAGATTAAAAGAGTTTTAGGCGATATATCAACCATTTGTGATAAATGGATCTTATTTGCATCCTGATTTGATTGAGCAAATTGGAAAAACCATTTATGAGATATTTGGAGAAATTTTAACACGGGCTAGATATTTGATGTTAAGGAATTATTGTTCATTTTTTTAAGGTGTGGTTGTGTAAAAAACTATTTTCTTTTAGAAATATAGACTGAGATTATATCGGATGAAATCCTATGATATCAGGAATTGGCTTCTAAATAATTCATGGTTGAGTGGCGGTGGAGTGTGTGAGAGTGTAGATCAGGGGTTGGCAAAGTATCTGTAAAAGACCAGATAGCAAATATTTTAGACTTTATAGGACATGTGGTCCCTGTAACAGTTGCCCAACTGTACCTTTATTGTGTGAAAGCACCCACAAATAATATGTGAACAAACAGGCATGGATATGTTCCAATAAAACTTTATTAAAAAAATAGGCAGCAGGCTGGATTTAGCCCACAGTGTTGTAGTTTGCTAACGACTCCGGGTTTAGATGGAAAGATTGACCATGAAGTGACAGTTGTTAAAGTGAGGGTACATGAGGATTCATTATACTGTTTTTCTCTACGCGCGCATGTGTGTGTATGTATATATATATATGTATATATTTGAAAATTCCCATAATAAAAAATAAAGCAGGTACCTTTTGGATAAATTATGGTAACATGGAGTTAAACCTATTTCTTTGTTTTGCATACAACTCTTATTTAACTAACCAGGAAGTACTGTCTAGAGGAGAATTTTTGTTTTAAGCTTTCAAGGAAGCAATATGTTGGACTGTTAGGTATGAAAATGACAAATGCACCTCTAAAGCATTTTCACTGGCTGAATTTCTCTGTATTCTGTTCAATTTAGTTTTGTTTCTCTATGTTCCGTGGCTGACATGAGTAATCACTCATTTTATCCCCTGACCTAGGCATCAGAGATAAGGTGTCTGATTGGGATGCGTTCCTGCGGCAGACCCTGATGGGAGCATGCAGTCCTCCTGTCCCGCTGCTAGAGGGCGTGAGTATTACTACTTGCAGAATCAGTGTGGAAACCCCTTCTAATCCTTAGTGATACTCATTTCCTGTTAAAGGAATCTTAAAATTGGTTACTCCTTTACTACCCCAAGGCAAATAAGCATTATTACTACAGATATAGGCAAGGGTTTGGGGAGGTTTAAATTTAGCCTCAGAGGTTGTACACTGTAGCTTGCTTAGTGCCTGAAGTATTCTGAATTAGTTGCTTGTGCTTTTGGTGTCATATCTAAGAAGGCTTTGCCTAACTCAAGGTCATGAAGACATACATACTCCTGTATTTTCTTCTAAGTGTTTGATAGTTTTAGTTCTTATATTTAATTTTGTGATCCGTTTACATTTGCCTTGTAAAACTTGATTGGTGAACACTCTATTTCAAGCTGATCTTTATGTTTTATGCTCAGACTCATTGTATTATGTCTAGCCAGGGCTTGGCACATACTACACACTGAGTAAAATTTGAATTGATGAATGAATCATGAACAAACGAATTAATAAATATCGTACTCTACATTGACCTTAATTCTGCCATCCTAATCTTTAGCTGTGAACGTGTTCCTCCATTTGTTCACGTGTTCTTTTGCATATGTATGAATATGTAGCTGTCACAGAGCAGTTCTTATTAGGAAAAAAAGTTAAGAAATGGTTAAGTGATGATGTTGGGAACAGCATTTCTTTTTATTCTTTATTATAACTTTTAATATATATCTGTAGGGTGAAAAGTAAAACTTTTTTTTCCATCAACATAATCAAGATGCTTGTTGTGTTCATAAGAACATTGTTGTGAAATGAGTAAAAAATCAGAAACTGAAATGCCATCAGTAGATGTGGATAAATTACTGCCCGTTGTAATAATCAATAAATCAAGAATATCAATAAAACAGTTTAAAAGAATAAGGAAGAGGGCCGGCTGAGTAGCTCAGTTGGTTAAGAGCTCGCTCAAGAGTGTGCGCTCTGAGCAACAGAGTCGCCGGTTTGATTCTCGGCCCGAGCTGAGCTGCCACTGAGCTGCCAACAGGTGGCAGGATGGCTCAGCTTAAAAAAAAAAAAAAGATGAAGATTTATATGTGCTACAATAGAAAGATAGCTCTGATGTATTAAGTGACAAACAAATTGGAACCCAGTCTCAAAGAGTGTATGCCAAAGTGTTTATTGTATTTCTTTCTTGAAGGTGAGATTGTGGAGGATTTTGACTTTTATCATGTTTGATTTGATTTTTTCTTTAATGATGATCATATTTGCTTTTAAAATAAGAGACTAATGATATTTTTAAAATACTTACTAAATGAAACTATATAACACAGTCCTAGAAATAGAGATCTGTTAGGATAGTTTTATTGCATTATAGGTAGATTTTCTTTAAGGTAAATATTTTTATGTCACCTATAAATAATACTATAGGGTTTTGTATGATATTAGGCAATTCAGTATCACTGGCTTTGAATGGGTAAAAATATAAAGGCTAGTTTAAGATCATTTAAAACTTCACTTTTAAAAATATTATGTTTTGTATTTAATCATTTCACCTTTTTTTACTTACAGCTCCGTAATGGGAGGAATCCTTTAGATCTCATTGCTCCAGGTTCCAGGCTAGAATGTCAAGCTTTCCAGGACTCTTTAAGCACTTGGATTGTTACTGTAGTTGAAAACATTGGGGGAAGGCTGAAGCTGTGTTATGAAGGACTTGAAAGTTCTGACAGTTTTGGACATTGGTTGTATTACTTGCATCCATTTCTTCATCACGTTGGTTGGTCAGCTCAACAGGGATATGAAATTCAGCCCCCATTAGGTGAAGAATAATATAACATTTTTCTTTTAACTATTACATTATTGTAATTATTTTTTATTACTATCTATGAGACTGAAAAATGTATTATTTTGCATATTACAAAAGCCTTTGTTACTTTGCATAATAGAGATACTGCAAAAATGTATATGGAGTTGTTAAATGCCTATTTTTCTTTTGGATTTATTGCGTTTATAATTCACTACACATATTAATATATGTACTTCATAGACTTCTGCCCCAACTCATACTGATTTTTTACCAAAATTAAAGAAAAATTCCCTAGGTGACATTCATATAGGTACAGAAGTAGGACAAGTTTTCGGTTCAAAGCAAATTGTTGATTAAAAGAAATTCCAATAATATTAAAACTGGAGTTACTGGTTAAACCAATTTGTATTTACTATTACATGCCCAGTTTGGATGTTGTATTATATTAGTTTTTGGACTACAGCAATCCTTCTGATCTCAGTATAAGTATTTTTTTCCCATATTTAACTACTCAGGCTCTGAACAGAGGAAACAAGTATTGAAGTGAAGGTGCAAGTTCTTTGAGTGAAGATGGTTTAAGTGGGCTTAAACCCTTTTCTTTTCCCAGTGAAAAGTCACTTTTTTGTTTATGTGAATGCTTTAGAATAGTTATAAAGTGTGTAAGTTCTGTCATCATTAAAGCATCCTATCTTGTTTTATTAAAGCCATCAGACACCTGAAAAATGAGGCTGAGTGGCAGGAGATCTTGGCCAAAGTCAAAGAGGAGGAAGAAGAGCCATTACCATCTTACTTATTTAAGGTAAAAACAAAAAGCAATTTGCAGGAGGTGCAAAGCATAAAATAACCCCTGGAGCCAGTGAGAGTAATGTGGCCTTGGGAGGAGGGAAGCGGTTGGAAAGCTAGAGTGATGGTCATCCTTTTCTTCTTCTAAAAGTAGTCCAGGTTTTCTCCCAAAGTTCTCTTAAAGTATTTTGAGTCTTGTCTTAACTACATAGCCCTGACTTGTTATCAGATAAACTTGGTTTTCCTCCAGGTGGCCCTTGTATTCCAAATCTAGAGTAGGAGTGCTTCCTAAGGTTTTATTCCTGAATAATTTTTTCCCAGGGAAGAAAATTATAGTATTCGATTATTTACCAGAAGCATTATTGTAATTAATTAAGAGTAGCATTCAGCTGTATATAAGTATAAAATTAATGTGAAAATACTATATTTTTATTTCCTCTTGGTGTTTGCATTTCAGGACAAACAAGTGACTGGCACACATTCATTCTCTGTACATATGAAATTGGAAGCTGTGGACCCCTGGTCTCCTTTTGGGATCTTTCCTGCTACAGTTGTTAAGGTAAAACAGAGGCAACTGTCTTGACAAGAATTCCTTTCAGGTTGACTGGTTTAAGAAATGATGGTGTTTTGATCTTCAGGCTCTCCTGATCCAACTTATATGTTTCTCTTAAGCTGTAAGGCTAGAATTACTCCTATACACATTTTGGATTTGTACTGTCCAGTTCTCCATTCATTCTTCTGATATTGGTCTCCCCAGCCTGAACACCAGAGTACTGGGGGACATGTTTTTAGGGCAGGCCTAGCCAGCAGGTAGGCCATGGTATCTGAAAAGTATGAAGGCAGTGGGCCGGCCAAGTGGTTAAGAGCTCGCTTGGGAGCACCAGCTCTGAGCAGCAGGGCCGCAGTTCGGATCCCACATTAAGGGCCAATGACGCTGCGCCCTCTACAGCTAAGATGATGAACATCAGCTCGACCTGGAGCTGGGCAGCCATGAGTCGCCGGCATTGGCATAGGCTGCAGTGGGGCTGGCCGGCAGAGGGCGTGAGCTTCTGTGAGTGGCTGTCTAAGGGCCGGTGACCGATCTGCCTTAGCCGGGAAGAGTGCAATGATCACAATACCAACATGGGCCAGTGAAGCGATGTCCTCCACAACTAGACTGAA
>NW_017732803.1:196723-199663 GCF_001890085.2 Hipposideros armiger | reverse complement strand
GGGAGGGGAACAGTGCTGGGGAAGGGGGACAGACAAGTTGCTGTCGTTTTGTTCTTCAGTCTAGTTGTGTAGGACGTTGCTTCACTGGCCCATGTTGGTATTATCATTGCGCTCTTTCCAGCTGAGGCAGATCGGTCGCTGGCCTCTGGATGGCCACTCATGGCGGCTCTTAGCAGCTCACACCGGCTGCCAGCCGCTCACGCTGGCTGCCAGCCACACAGTAGCTTATGGTAGCCCACTGCAGCAAGGCCTGCAGCCTACGCCGTCGCCAGCGACTCATGGCAGCCCAGCTCCAGGTCGAGCTGTTGTTCTCCATCTTAGCTGTAGAGGGCAGTGTCACTGGCCCCCATGTGGGATTTGAACCAGGGCCCTGCTGCTCAGAGCTGGCGTCCCAAGCCAGCTCTTAACCAACGTGTCACTCGGCCAGCCCAAGTTCATAATTATTTTTAATGGTTTAATAATATGAAAAAGGGTTTAAATATTAAGTGGGGAAAATTGTTAAACTTATTTAAAAATGCTATTTAAATAATATGTGCATGAAGAACAAAACGACAGCAACTTGTCTGTTCCCCTTCCCCCAATTCCCCAGCACTGTTTCCATTCCCCAATTCCCCAATAAAAATCTTTAAAAAAATAAAATAAAATAAAATAAAATAATATGTGCATATGGTTTATGAAATGAAACAGCAGTAAAAAGTTACTAAAAAGAACATAAAGTTAGTAAAAAGAACATAAAACAACAGTTCCCTGTCCTACCCTTTTCCACAGTCTCCCTTCCCACAAGTATTCACTTCCTATTCTTCTCACTGTTATTCTGATAGTTATACTCCTTATTTTCAAAATAATACACTATCTTTTGAGTCATTAATTTTAAACATGTCTGTTGGTTCTACATTATGGTAAATGAGTATTTAGCTATTTTATATTATCTTTCTTCTCTGTCTTACCCCTACCTCTTCTTTTCTATTAAAGTTATATTACAACTTCTGGTTAAATCTGAATTGAGTATTTACATTATCATATGCATTCTGACATTATTCACAGCTGAGTACTGTAGTATTTTATGATAGTTTACTTTTTTTATTTGTCCTCAAGTTAATAATTGCCTGTTTTTGATAGCTTAATTTTCTTTGTTTTATTGCTAGCTCTCCCCACATCTTCCAGTAGCCTTTCATATCTATTTCCACAAAGGTAGTCACATTAGGAAATCTGTCATCTCGCCCCTACCTTTATGAAACTCAATTTATTTGAGAGGTGGTAGAGACATGAATAATATGCGGTAGTTCCCTTATCTGACTCTCAGACAGATAATTCATGGGTTAATTGAAAGTCAGATAAATCAGGGAATCATCTTTTGATGAAACAATCTATTATAATTTAAGATGTATAAATATTCATTCATTTGTTAATCATTTTGTAAGGCTTTTCCTTTGAGTATAGATTGTCAACTACTGTTCCCTTGAGCATTTTGTTACATAAATTATATTTAATATATACCCTCTGATTTTCAGTAGAATGACAACTTTGATACTATGAAACAATATGAATGCAGAATCCTGATGCATCTAATCACTTCTGCATGTGTCTGAAGTGCTGCCATTAGCACATTGCTTTGGCTCCATCCACCCGGGAAATGGGCCTTGAGTAGGATGATGTGCAGAACACAAGCACCAGTGCCCCTGTGCCTGGGTCATAGTCCATTGTCTGGAGCCAAATACTCAGCAGCCTCCCTGTAGCGTTTCTCGGAAGTCTCTTTGATCCAGCCAGACCTGTGTATTTTTTTTTTCCTAGTTAAAGTTATTTATTTATTTTGTATTTTAGGGTAGAAAGGTTAAACTGTAGTATGTTCTCTAGCCATGTTTTCTTTTCCTTACATCCATGGCTACTCAGATACCCTGATGTAGGAAATCTGTCATTTCTAATATTTTCTTACAGACATCCTTCTTAGCAGCCTCCATTCTCTCCCTGGGTGGGTTGCTCTCTAGGCTTATCATGAAGTTTTAATCCTGGAAACTGCTCTTCACTGTCACTGAAGAAATTGATTCTCCCCTGCCCCCGCTTCTTAAGATTTGGGATTCCTGTTTTGTGTATCTAATGGTCTCCTCTTTGTTGGTTTCCTTCCTTGTTTTGATGGAGCCTGTCCTCAGTAGCTTTCTGAAATGGGATGCAAAGGAGGTAAATTTTTGTAGACTGTGTGTTTGAAAATGTCTTCATCCTACTAATTTGATTGTTTGGCTCAATGTGGAATTTTTGGTCAAAAGTTACTTTACTTGAGAGTCGAAAACACTAATCAGTTGTTTTCTGTCTTCCAATGTTGCTGTCCAGAAGTTGAAAGCCATTTTTATTCTTGCTCTTGAGTAGACTGCATTTTACTCCCTTTCTGGAAGGTTATAGAATCTCTTTGTCACCAGGTTTCACAGTGAGGTGCCGTGGTGTGTCCACCTACTGTGTTCTCAGTGAGCACATTCTCTCTGGACACTCATGTCTGTGCTAGGAGCGTCTCTTGAGTCTCTTTGATTTCTTTCTATTTTGTCTCTTCTTTTTCTAGAATTTTATTTGTATGTTGGCCCTCTGGATCAGACCTCTACTTTTCTTATCTTTTTTCTCCTGTTTTCTGTTTCTTAGTCTTTTGGCTTTGCTTGGTGGAAAATTTCCTGAACTTTATCTTTCAACCTTTCTTTTGATTTTTAATATCACGTTTTTGATTTTCCAGAAATCAATTACTGTACTCTGAATATATGCTTTTAATAACATGTTATTCTTATTTTAAGGATGTGATAATCTTTCTTATCACTTAACGGACGTTAATTATGTTTCTGCCTTTTGGAAGTTTTCTTGTATAATCTGTTTTCTCCAAGTTGCTTTTCTTGTCTGTTTTTGTCTCTAGTTTTCATATCTTCAGATGTCTGGTTATTCTTGGTTGTTTGCTACTAAAACAAG
>NW_017732803.1:188941-194703 GCF_001890085.2 Hipposideros armiger | reverse complement strand
CCCACTGCAGCAGGGGACTGCAGCCTATGCCTTCACCAGCGACCCACAGCAGCCCAGCTCCAGGTTGAACTGTTGTTCAGCATCTTAGCTGTAGAGGGCAGTATCACTGGCCCTCATATATGGGATCCGAACCGGGGCCCTGTGGCATCCCAAGCCAGTTCTTAACCAACGTGCCACTCGGCCGGCCCAAATAGCATATGTTTTGATGTGACCAAAACATGAGCATTAACAACTAGCTATTTAAGAGATAATATTTTATGGGCTGGCCGAGTGGCTCAGTTGGTTAACAGCGCGAGCTCTGAGCAACAGGGTTGCCGGTTCAATTCCCACATGGGCCAGTGAGTGTTGCACCTGAGCTGAGCTGCCGCTGAGCTGCCAACAGGTGACAGGATGACTCAGCTGGTGAGAGCACGTGCTCCTAACAAGGTGCTGGTTCAACTCCCGCATGGGATGGTGGGCTACGCCCACCTGCAACTAAGATTGAACAGCATCTTGAGCTGAGCAGCTGCAAGCTGCTGATGGGCGGCTGGATGGCGACTGGACTTGGAGCTGAGCTTAACTGCGCCTTCCACAACTAAGATTGAAGGACAGCAACTTGGCTGTTCCCCTTCCCCAATTTCCTAGCACTGTTTCCCTTCCCCAATTCCCCAATAAAATCTTAAAAAAAAAAAAGAAAAGAAAAAAGATAATATTTTGGTTGCCCCTAACCATTAGAACTAAAAAAATATGTAAAATAAAAAAGATACATTATACTGAAAGTAATATTCAACAGTTGGACAGGTTTGTGGACAGAAAGCACTGTGTGAATACTTAGTGCTGCAGTTACTGTTCAGTGGCCTGGGTTTTGTTTTTATTCAGCTGCCAAATAGACTCAGTACCTGCTGTTTCCAGTTTGTAGAATTGGCATTTAATACAGATGTCAAGGACAGTATTGAATATAGATATTTATGCAGCCCCTGCTGAGCAACTTGCCTACATCACTTCCTGATTTGAATTCACTGGCCTACGTTTTGGCTTGTCCCCAAGTATTACAACTGATGTTCTCATTGAGTAGAACTGTCACTTTGCCTTTGTTTTCCAAGTATTTCATGGAGTTGACTATGAAATTGTCAACTATCTGAATGATACTATTGGTACTCCCAGTTGCTTATTTGCTGTTCCCTAACTAAAGGGTCACACTGTATATTTACTACCCATTTTGGTCTTTATACAGTTATGTATTTTTTTCTTAATATTTGTCATACATGAGAAAGTATGACTTCTGTGTAAAAGGAACTTGTTCAAGAGACTTTGTGTCTGTATTATTGCAACAGTAGACATGATTATCTAGGAATTAGTTTATGAAGAAGGCTATTTCATGGTCTAAAAAATTTTTTTAAATTTAAACAGGTTCTAAGAAGCCCATACCTGAATGTATTGTGAGTGTGGAATCCATGGATATATTTCCTCTGGGCTGGTGTGAAACCAATGGCCATCCCCTCAGCGCTCCTCGCCGAGCACGAGGTACTGCCCGTCTATTTCTGGGTCAAAGGATTGATTGTTAAGTAACCTGTTGTGTGGCTGCTACCAATTAGGATGAATCTGGACATTTTAGAGAAAAACAAAATGATGTTCTGGTTATCTATTCTGCATAGGAAATTATTTGTTGCAACAAACATTTATTATGTTACAGTTTCTGTGGGTNCTGCCTTAGCCGGGAAGAGTGCAATGATCACAATACCAACATGGGCCAGTGAAGCGATGTCCTCCACAACTAGACTGAAGAACAAAACAGCAATTTGTCTACCCATCTGTTCTCCTTCCCCGATTCCCCAACGCTGTTCCCCTCCCAATTCCCCAATTAAAAAAAAAAAAAAAGTATGGATGGAGTCAGGCAGCGTCATCAGTGTCCATCCCAGTGCAAGGCTCATTGAGGTGAGGAGGTCTGTGGCGAGTAAGTGATAAGTGTCACAAAAGCTAACAGTAGAATTGCTCCAGCCATGGATTCAGATTCAGACTTTAATCTTTTGGAAGACTGACAAAAGTACGGCTCTTGTTAGGAGAAACCACAAGAATTGGGCAGGTTGTCAAGGCCCAGTTACTTAGTTACTAGAACTGAAGCATAAGGTAAAGGATTTCAGCTAAAAGCCCATTGACTAAAAGTGGAACCAAAAGTCAGGTGCAACTAGAGAAATAGTTGCTTGGATGCTGAATTGTCTGACTAATGAGATTAAAATTTTCCTTGTCTTGGAAGAAGATTATTCTTAGAACAAGGAGGGGTGCTGATCCGACAGCAGGGCCAGAAGGCCCTATCTGGAGTCTGAAGGGCTGTGGGGTGGTAAGGAGCCAGAGGAAATTCATAAAACCTTCTCTTTGACATTTAAAACTAAACTAGGATCTGAAAATCTTAATATAGTGGTATAGTTGACTCCTCATTAAGCTTAAACTAAATTTTGTTTGGAGCCAAAATACTTGGACTTGAATCCAGGTTCTGCTGCTTCCTGGCTCTGTAACAGTGGACAAGTTATTTAACCTCATTTTAAACTTAGTTTCTTTATCTGTAAAATGGGGTTGATAATGGTACCAACCTCATTAGATTGTTAGGAAGATTAAAATTGAATTAATACTTGAAAGCCTTAAAAGACAGTGCCTGACACAGAGATAACATTTATTGCGTGTATTGTATTATTATTAATACCCATTGTAGCTGCGAACTTTTGTAACATGTTTGGCTGTGCCAAGGAAATGACATAGGTATTTGCGTGCATGCACATACACAGACACAGACACACACAGACACCCATACACACCCATAAAACCATTCGCCTGTTTTATCTTTTAAATTGTATGTACACACACAAACACACACACACACACACACACACACACACACACATACCCATAAAACCATTTGTCTATTTTATGTGTTAAATTGTACACACACATCCATACACACCAAAAAACCATTCACCTGTTTTATGTTACATTGTATGTACACACACACATCCCCCCCATAAAACCATTCGTTTGTTTTCTCTGTTAAATTGTGTGTACACACACACACACACGCCCATAAAACCATTTGTCTGTTTTATCTGTTAAATTGTATGAATTTTATGTACACACACACTCACACACTCACACACATTTACACATCCACCCATAAAACTATTTGTTTTATCTGTTAAATTATGCACAGGTTTTCGATGAGAGGTACTTTCTGGTAGAAATGGATGACTTGAGACCGGAGAGTCGTGCGAGGCGATCTTTTGTGTGTCATGCTGACAGTCCTGGTATTTTCCCTGTGCAGTGGAGTCTGAAGAATGGTTTACACATCAGCCCCCCTCCTGGTATGCATTCATACAGTGAATTGTTCACTGGGAACTTACCTTTGAAATGAGATTTATTGGATGGCATCACCTGGATATTTTGTTCCTCTTTCTCCTCATGCCCCAGCCTATCCTTAACATTTTGGGGGCCTAGGACAAGTATAACTGAAGGCCTAAATTCCATATATTTACAGATTTGAAAGTTATAAATTAAGCTAAACTAAGAAAGTATTGGGTCGTCGGGAAAGTCATGATGCATTTTAGCATTGAAAAACAGAAAAATACGTCATGACTCTCCCAACAACCCAGTATGTTCGGTCCTCCTACCTTGACAAATGTATCCTCATGACAGCCTGGGGTTCCATGCAGGTTCCTTAGTTCATTCCCTTTGTGTCTGTTGGGAGCTCACAGAGGGGTGGGAGGAGGATATATGGTGAGTGTCAGGAGCTGGCTTTCGAGAAGAGACCTTAGAGTCAGAGACAGGAGGTAGTTTTGGTGATTTTTAGGTTTCTGGGCCTCATCTTGGAGGGATACTCTTCGGACTACAGAGAGAGGTTTATGGTCAAGAGTAGAATACAAAGAGGCTCTAGGTAGGAAAGTAGCAGCTCATTTTCTGATGTTTTCAACTTTGCAAAATATAGCCTTTGACCCTTTAACCAAGACTCACAATATGACTTAGTTGAGCTTGACTGAAATTTTTAATATTTTTCAAGTTGGAGTATCTGGAATGTCAGCATTTATCTGATTTTTATATCAGCAAACCTAATTATTTGATTGGCAGTCTATGTATCCTTTATTAGTAGGCTTTTAGTAAAGCACAGCTTTACTTTCCAAATGGTGACTGCTGGAATTGGGGCTGAAAGTGCTCTTTTGTGTTAGCAGGAGTTCAAACTCAGAACCTTTGCCTTCCATTCAGCCTTCATTCATTCAACAAACATTTATGGAATATTTGCTTATGAGCCAGGCATTGGGCTTGTCTCTGGGGAGACAAGTGAATACAACACAGTTTTTTCAAGGAGCAAATAAGGGAAAAGAGTAACAGCCTGCCATGTTTTCCTCCGTCAGTGAATAGAGAATAGGAAAACCTGCCTGGTGGTGATGGTGGTGGGGGACACATCTACAGGAGGAAGTTCTTGTTTTGCAGGAAGGCTCTGGACATCTCAAGTTCTTTATCCTGCCTGCTGCCTTTATGTGAAAAGAAAAACCAATTATTAAAGATATTGGAGCTTTCGGCATTATTATAGACAACTTAACTGTTTGTAAATAAAAGGAAAGTAGCAGATTATATAATTGAAAATGTCAGATAATTTACTGTGAGGAATTGAGGTGGAGGCAGAGGGAAAGCATGATGCCAATCTCAGTTGGGCAGAAGAGGTAATTGCAGGGGCTGTTTGGCTGTAGGATGGCATAGTCTTGAGTAGGCCACTTTGTGCCCGTGAGATACTGAGCTCTGCAAAGCAGAGAGCAGGTCAGATGCAGCAGGCCCTGTCCAGCTCCTCACACACAGATGTAGAGGCTTTTACCAAGAACCTTGGTAGACTTAAGTGGGGATTTAAGCTCAACTTTTTTCTGAAATGAATTTATGATTTGGGCTATAAAAGCACTGAGATTTTGTTGAACATGAATCTGAAAACAGTGCTGAGAGTGTTGTTTCCATAGGAACTAGGATATGTTTAAGGAAATAGCTTTATTAAAAGAAAGAAAAAAAATTTTCACTGATTAAATAGTACTGAAAATTATTTGCTGTCTCTTTTCTTTTAGAGCCTAAGTCATAATAGTATTAATAATAAGATTGAATTTATTGGTACAAATCAAATCCAGTCATACTGTCTTAAATTCTTTTGGTCAGTTGCCAGCAAATAATCATATGAAGTATTGTTCAAAATAAATGCCTAGTTTGAAATGTGAAAGTTTTAAAATTTAGCCAAAGAATTTTATTGTATTGTTGTACAGTTTGACCACAATTGCTCTATTTTATAAAATTAACAATGCTTTGGATTTATAAGGTGTTTTTCCTCCTCTAAAATGATCAGAGTCTCATATTAGCAAAATTAGAAGTTGTGGTGGATACCTTGCAGCGTGATAAAGCAAGGCAGGCATGTGTAGTATGAATCACTGTTCTTTTGTCCCTACTTAGGCTACCCAGGCCAGGACTTTGACTGGGCTGACTACCTCAAACAGTGTGGTGCTGAAGCTGCTCCCCAGAGGTGCTTCCCGCAGGTGAGAAGCCCCACCCCCTCATGGCCACTGCTTCAGGGTCTTCTCCTGTGCTTCCTATGATGATTACTCTGAAGTCAATCCTCACTCAACCCAAATAGGCATCTTGTTGACCATAATAAAATGGTGCAAGGAAAAATTCATTCACTGCAGAAGTTAATTTGTTAATTTAATTAGTAAAGTTTGTCAGTTTAATTTATTAGCTGAAATCATATGAATTTAAAATTTTTCATAATT
>NW_017732803.1:184544-185571 GCF_001890085.2 Hipposideros armiger | reverse complement strand
AAAAAAAATAGCACTATATTTTTAATGAGTTGTCAGAAGGAAGAGAGAACAGTGAAATACAGACATTCATTCAGTTCTTTATTTTGACTCAGAAAGTGCAAATTTTAAAAATATTTTGAATGACCCTTTTCTCATGTTCATAAGCATTATTTATCTTGACTGCCTTTTATGATACACATAGAAGTAGGAACCAGGCAGTTTATTGTATGATAGGACCCTTTATGGGTGGGGAAGCGAACCAACAGTGGTTGAAGAGCCATTTGGTTCGGGGCACAGAACCTTAGGTACTTAATTTTGTTGAGACCTCATAATAACCCAGTGAAATAGGTGTTCTCAGTGTCATCTGATGGTTGGTGAAACTGAGGCAAAAAGAAGTTACACAGCTTGAAAGTTAGAAAGAAGGTTGGTCACACAAGTTGCTACCTATATGCAGATATATCTGACTTAAGAGACTACCTATAACATTAAGAGAGAGAGACATTTTTCCTTTGGTTCATTAAGAAATAAAACAAAGCAATATAAATTTATAGCCTTAAAGTGTTACTCTAGGATGAAATATTATTATACTTGAAAAAGGTCTCTCACATGATCACATGAGTTACTACTTAGTATGTATTTGGATTTGATTCATTTATTTTCCAGTCAATTGCTGAGCATGAATTTAAGGAGAACATGAAGCTAGAAGCAGTGAACCCTCTTCTCCCCGAAGAAGTATGCATCGCCACCATTACCGCAGTGAGAGGCTCATACCTATGGCTCCAACTGGAGGGTAAGTACCAAGGCCCCAGAGGAGCCTTCCTGGGGCCGCTCTTCTTGGCCTTTTCTGTCCACCATATAATGTGGCTTGTTAAACTTAATCAATTAGCTAAATAGGGGTCTTATTCAGAGACTTCGAATTTAGAATGCAAGATTCTAAGTTAAAACTTTATTTTCCTGTCCTTTCAAAGTTTAGGAAATGAATGTGAATAAAAAGCCTTCACTACAGAGTTCCCTATTTTCTTGAAGGGGAAATAAGTCAAATAGCATA
>NW_017732803.1:180631-181594 GCF_001890085.2 Hipposideros armiger | reverse complement strand
CACAACTAGACTGAAGAACAAAAAGGACAGCAACTTGTCTGTTCCTCTTCCCCGATTCCCTAACGCTGTTCCCCTCCCCCAATTTCCCAGTAAAATCTTAAAAAAGAAAAGAAACTCTTACTCCTTAGCAATCAATCACTTCTTTACCTCGTGACCTTCAGTCCTAGGCAAAAATAATCTAATTTCCATCTCTATAGATTTGCCTGTTCTAGATAATTCTTATAAATGGAATCATACAATATATGGTCTTTTGTGACTGACTTCTTTCACTTAGCATAATGCTTTCAGAGTTTATTCATTGTTGTAGTATATATCAATACTTCACTCCTTTATATTTCTGAATAATATTCCATTGTATAGATATACTACATTTTGTTCATCCATGCATCAGTTGGTAGACATTTAGATTGTTTCCATTTAGCTATTATGAATAATGCTGCCATGAATGTTTGTGTACAGGTTGTTTTTTTTATAAGTATGTTTAACACTCCCAGGCTGTTTTCCAAAGCAGCTGCACCATTTTGACTCCCCACCAGCAATTTGTGAAGGTTTCACTTTCTTCACACTCTGCCCAACACTTATTATTTTCTGGGGGTTTTGTTTGTTTGTCTTTTATAATAGCCATCTGGTGGGTGTGGGATGGTGTCTTACTGTGGTCTTGATTTGCATTTCCCTAATGATTAGTTATGTTGAGCTTTTCATATGCTTATTGGCCTAATATTAGTATATCTTCTTGCAGAAATGTCTAGTCAAGTCATTTGCCCATTTTTAAATTTTTTTGTTGTTGTTGAATTATAGGATTTTGTTATATATTGTAGGTATTAATTCCTTATCAGATACATGAATTGCAAATATTTTTTTTCCTTTCTGTGGGTTGCCTTTACCTCGGTTGATAGTGTCCTTTGATGCACAAAAGTTTTTATTTTGATGTAGTGTAGTTTATTTTTTCTTTGATTGCCTGTG
>NW_017732803.1:157313-178762 GCF_001890085.2 Hipposideros armiger | reverse complement strand
AAACAATTATTAAAAAAAAATAGTATGATTAAGGAAGGACCTTCTGTTACAGATTTTGCAATCTGCCATATTTGCTTTCTTCTTAGATTTGAAGGAAACTAACCCTCTAACCCTCACACCTTACTAACCTTAAGGATTATCTCACTATTTCGTTACATTTTCTTGACCCAGAATACCATCCTCGAGGACTGTCCATGAGGGCCTGAAGAATCAGGAGCTGAACACCACAGACTCAGGTATAAGTTCATGCAATCTTAGGGAAAAGAGGACCTTTAGTTTCCTTTAAAGGACTATATCTAAAAATAACTTAAACAATACATTTGATTTATAGGCTGTAGCTTCATAGAGGGGATCTCTTAATTGTGATTGTAAAGAGTTATAATTGTCTGAGTTTAGTTTAATAATAAGTTTAGTTTAATAATTATCTTTAGGCTGATATCTCTGTGCATTTGTAATAATTGTAGCGATTCTTTACTGATCACTTACTGGGTGGCAAGATCTCTGGAAGTCAATATTATTATCCCCGGGTTTAGGTAAAGAGCCTGACGCTTTCCAGGCAGTGCTCTTTCTTAGGTGAGGTGGTTGAGAGGTAGGTGTTTATTCTTCTTTAAACCCTTTTTATGATATACATACTTTGTATATACCTGGAGTGCCAAAAAAATGTATACCCATGACTTGTATTCATCTTTTGTTATCAGTATATATTATTACAATTTTATTACAGTTTTTTCCTTTTTTAAAATGTGTATACATTTTTTGGGGGCACCCTCTGTATATTTCACAATTTAAAAAATAAAGCACTGGAAAACAGATTGTCCCAGAGTCAATGCCTGATGAGCGAGACAAGGATCCTTTCTGGAGGCCCAAACCTTTTGTCCAGCGATCTCTCCCTGGAGCTACTCTGGACCCCCTTTGCTGGTTGTATAATGCTTGGCATCTTGGCTGTGTGTATTCTACAATAGTATAGGTTAGGCATTTCGATGGTATTTAGTAAATGCCTAGAAAAGAAAAAAACCAAAGCTTAGAGAGGTCAAACAACTTAAGAGTAGAAGGGTCAGAAATGGAACTCAAATCTTTCTCAAATTCAAAACCTGCACTTTTTGTCTCTTCTACCCAGTCCCTTTTCATTATATGACTTATACATAGAGGATCAGGACTGTGTAACGCCTTGTTTTTTTATGTATTACTGGCCATTCTAATACCTACTAAAACTACAGAATTAAGACATTAATATCTCCCACATGACCACAGCCAAATTCTTTTTGGTTTGGGTTTTGTAATAGGTCAGGTTACCTTGGAAACAGAATCTGAGACTGATATTTATATGTAGGAGTCTCATTGAGCAGTGCTTTTGGAACCAGCTCCTGGGAGGGGTAAAGGAAGCAGCACTAGACAGAGGGAGTAGTTGAGCCACAGTGCAGTTGTAACAGAAGTTTCTTCCAGGGAGCCTTGGAACTGGCATAGCCACTTGGAGTCGTCCCTAATTGAGGTGTGGTGTACACACCTTGGTACTCCTTCATTGGTCAGTTATTGGAAGTAGGCTGCTGCTCCCTCCCCACCTCACAAAGGGTGGGACCTTCAGCAGGATGGCTCTCCTCCTGAGGGCAGTCCTGGGCTGTGGGTAATTCCAGGATGGATTTACAACTGAAGAGTATAAACTTCCAACATTCCCAGCAGCAGGGAGCCTTAATCTTGAAAAGGGCCATCTGGGTGGCAGAGTTCAAATAGAGAAGTGGGTGCCGACATGCTAACCACTGTGCTAAGACTACATTAATTAGAGTAAACGTTATGTACTTCAGGGTTTTATCAGCAGTGGGCAGTGTACACACACATCTCCTTTACTTAATGTTGGATTAACAGGGCAGTATCCATCAGAAGAGTTTCTCCCTGCTTGATATGAATATGAAATGTTTTAGTGTCTGTGAATTTTTTACATTCATTAGCTGAATTGCCAATCACTATGTGAAGGGGTTAAAAAAAACCCATCATATTGAAGTACGGTATTCATACAGAAAAGCAGATAGAGAGGGGTCTTGAGGCCCAGTTGTAGCCCACAGTACTTAAAGAATTTAAAGTTATGATCACAGCATACTTTCAGCCCTCTAAGGAATCCCAGAAACAGGAGGGCTCCCATATCATCGAAGGTTGCCATCATACATACAGGTTTAGTGGATTAAGGGGACAAACTATAGTTCTGGATAATATTATCATTCCCCAGAAATAATTCCAAAATAGATTATTGAATAGTTAGTTGTCAGGAATCATCATAGGTCCTCCACTTCCTTTATTGAGAAATATATGGCTCTGGAACAGTGTTACATTAACTCAGGAGTTACACGTAATTCAGGACATCTTTTGATTTCAGCAGAGGGATAAGCTCTGTAATAGTTTATGTAAGTATTTCAAGGGCACTCTCAGACAACATGTTAAGCTTCAAAAGATATAATTCCTAACTTTATGAAATGATTGCTATGCTTGTTTCCCAGCTCCCCCGCCCAAAGTAATTCGCCTTTGAAAAGGAGTGGAAAATGACTCTGTTCTGATTATTTGTTTCTCTTAATTTCCCAGTTATAATTAATGGAAAATATTGCTGTCCAAAGATATACTTCAACCACCGTTGCTTCTCAGGGCCATATCTTAACAAAGGAAGAATTGCTGAGCTGCCTCAGTGTGTAGGACCTGGGAACTGTGTTCTGGTCCTCAGAGAGGTAAGGTTCTGGACTAGAGCAAAAGAAGTTGGAAATTTCATAGCATTCTCATAGACTTATTCATACACGGATCTATCTGCATGCCATAGATGTGACAACTCTAGGTTTTATCATAAGTGATTAATTTTTATTATGTTGGACAATGAACTGGGCACACACTTATTTCTCCCCTCCCCAGGGAACATTCACCTAAGCAGCTCTTTATATAGCAAGTTCACCTCCATCAGTGTAGAAAGGTCTTCTGTCAGAGACTACATGAGAACTCTGCAAGAGTGAATTTGAGAATAGTCAGTCTATGACTGAGAGACTGTGTAACCCAGGACCGTGATAAAGCTACACATCTGCTGGATTTGCAGAGCTTCCCAGCCAGGGTGCCACACTGAGGGTAACATATGTGACGAGTACTGAACTTTTCATCCCCTAGGGTGGCAACAGGGTCTGGGGAGGCTGGAGCTTCTGGGTCAGACTTTCTCCAGCCACAAGAAGGCTCAGCTGTCTACACAGTGTCCCAAACAAATACAATTTTCTGTGTGTACTATGACGGAAAAGATTTGGAGGCATATACTAGAGTAATTTTAAGTTAATGGTACCTATTTCTATCTAAAAATGCTTTGAATATTTAAGAGGGTCTAGTTACTCTCTTATTTGTAATTTTGGTCAGCTGTCATATCTCCAGTATTATTATTTTGTTAATTAATATGACTAGAATTAATCTCCTAAATGACGTGCTAGGGGATAGCGAGATTCTAATGGTCTGTTTTTCTCCTTCCCAACCCTACTTTTTGCTTTAAAAACGGAACTCAGGTCCTCACTTTACTTATCAATGCAGCCTATAAACCTAGTCGTGTCCTTCGGGAGCTGCAGCTGGATAAAGACTCTGTGTGGCATGGATGTGGGGAAGTCCTAAAAGCCAAGTGAGTAGGCTCCTCTGCCCTTGATGCATATTCATCCTCAGCAAGTCACAAAATCAATTCTTCCATGGATAATATTAGAATACTTATGTTTCCTTGGGCAGTGCTTCTTCAGTTATTTGTGCCAAAGGACCTATTTTTTAAAAAATCTTTTTATTAGTTTCAGATGTACAAAACAATGCAATAGTTATATTTTTCACTCCTCACAAAGTGTAAAGGAGCTAGTTTGTTTTCTTTTTTAAGTTTCCAATGCCTTTATAAGATATGGTAAAAAGCACAAGAAATGGGAAATTTAAAATGCATAAAATACAAGAACGATTTTTAAATTAGATTTAAGAGACATAAAACTACTTTTTCAAATTACTGTGACAGTTTATAAACATTTACTCTTGTTTTCTGACCTGATCTTGTCAAGGATGGATGATAGTTGGCAGGTTATATTGGTACAGGGACCACACTCTTAGGATCACTGCCCTAGGGTAAAGAAAGACTTAAAGTCACTTTCTTTTAGTAGTTAGCGTAGAAGTTGCTATTTGAATACCTTAAACTTAGGAACAGAACGCAAAAACCTTATTTTGCTCATTTAAATAACAGTTTTTAGTTGTCATAGCTTACTAGATGATAAATTTGATTTAAGTACAAAATGCATGAAATCTATTGTTTTTAGGTCTGTTAATATACTTGATTTTTCTCTGGGTAATCATTAGTCTGATAAACTTGGTATCTGATGTGTTCCAATGGCAGATACAAAGGGAAGAGTTATCGGGCTACTGTTGAGATAGTGAAAACAGCAGATCGGGTGACTGAATTCTGCCGGCAGACCTGTATCAAACTGGAGTGCTGTCCTAACCTATTCGGTCCACGGATGGTTCTGGATAAGTGTTCTGAGAACTGCTCTGTACTTACGAAGACCAAATATAGTGAGTCATCTTTTTCAAATTTGTTAACTATCACAGCTGACCATACTTTATTTACTGAAAAATGTTTATTTTGCAGACAATCACATATAGCAGAGGTACACAAACTTCTGTGAAGATCCAGATAATAAACATCTTAGGCTGTGGATCATATAATCTCTGTTGCATATTCTTTTTTTGTTTTTTCACTTTTTAAAAAACCTTTTAAAAATCTAAAAACCATTCTTAGCTTGAGGGCCATGCCAAAACAGGTCATGAGCCAGATTTTGCCAACTTTTATATATAACATGTATATAAATTAGCTATGGCACCTATTAGGATATGTAATTCATTGCTACAATCCTCAAGTATTTATTATGTGTGTACTGTATGTTGTCATTGTTCTAGCATTGGAATGTAATAGTAAGGAAAAAGAGTTCCTGTCCTCACTGAGTTTACTTTTTAATGTGGGAGACAGGTAGTAAACAAGTGAACGAATAGAGAGAGATAAGAACTGTGGATAAAAATGAAGTAAGATGAGCAAGCAAAGTAGGGAGTGAGGAAGGCTAGGAGGTGGGATGCTCTTCGTACAGGTGGTCAGGTGGTCAAGGAAGTCTTCCTGAAGGAAGCCAGAGAGCCAGCTTTGCAGACATAGGGTGAGAATCAGTTCTAGGTAAGGATCAGCAAGAGTCTGAGGCAGGAACATGCTTAGTGTCTGTGAGACAGCAAAGGAGCCACACTGGCTGAGAGGTGCAGATAGCAGGAGGGGGTAGTTTTGGACCTCATTGTGAATTGTTATAACACCTATTCCTTCTCATTGCTTATCTCCTCTTGTGAAACTGCAACAAAAAAACAAATCATACAGGATGAGATTTCCAATTTAGAACTTTGTCAAGCCATTGTTATCCAAACACAAAATTCTGATTCTACCTTTCCTTAAATCCTATAAACTCTGATGTCACTTGGGAAAATTAATACAGAGGAGGATTTCACCTTGTTATATCTGAACATTGCTTTTAGGGCTCTCTAATTCTGCCTCTTAAACTTTATTATGCATGCAGATCAACTGAGGATCTTGTTAAATGGAGGTTCTGATTCGTAGATCTGGGTCCCAAGTCTCTACACTCCCAAAAAGCTCCCAGACGCTGCTGATATTGCTGTCCAAGGTCCACATTTAGCATGATGAGCTTTTTAATCACAAAATCATATGCGAGTCTAACCTTATTTCTATTTCTATTTATTGGATTGTAAACTCCTTAAGGGCAGGAATTGTCTTAGCTTATTATTGTGTTAGATTCTTAGTTTAGCAAATTGCCAAAATAAAATTGCAATTATTAGTAGGTAAGTGAAATATAGTATTCATATAAGTGTATATATAACTATAGCACTTTGAGCCTTTGAAAGATATGTGGATTTTCTAATGCTTTTTGTCTGCATTTATTTTTCACAATGATATAGTTGAAATTAGCTTAGATACTAGGAGAGAGTCTTTATAATTTTTCCCAATTAGTAATTTGAGTGATATGAAATGGATATATATCCTTTAGAATTCATTTTTTTCAAAAAATTACATTATATTTTGATATTGCTTTAATATATAATTCAGAGCTAGAATGTATGTGTTTCATTTTGGAATTATCTATATATTCTAAAATTCATATGAAAATGCAAAGCTTCTAGAAAAGTCAAAATAACCCTGAAAACAAAGAAGAAAATTGGAGGACTTCTTCTTTCTGACTTCAAGTTTTACCGTAAAGTTATAGTAATCAAGAGTTGGGTATTGATGAGAGAACAGTCAAAAAGAGTAATGGGACCAAATAAAGGACCCAGAAATAGAGCGAAACTTACATAGTTAAATGAGTTTCTTTTTTTTTTTTAGATTTTTATTGGGGGACTTTGGGGAGGGGAATAGCATTGGGGAATCGGGGAAGGGGAACAGACAAGTTGCTGTCCTATTGTTCTTCAGTCTAGTTGTGGAGGANATGACATTGCCTTTTTAAAGAGTCCTGGCCGGTTGTCATGTACAGCGTCTCATATTCTGGAGTTGTCTGGGTGTTTTCCTGTGATGTTTGAGCTGTTTTGCTGACCCCGGTGTTTCCTGAATTTGGTCTGGAGGAGCTATTAGATTCCAATAGCCTTTTTTACAGCAAGAACAATCCATAAGCAGTGCTGTGTGCTTCATATTACATCGCACCAGGAGGCACGTGACATCAAGCAATCCCACTACAAGTGATAATAAGGTCAATTATTGCGCCTAGTGGGGAGGTCTCTAGATCTCACCATTATAAAGGCACATTTTCTCCTTTGCAGTTAATAAATTATCTCTGTGGTGGTGGTGGTGGTGATATGTTGAGATCCTGTAAATGCCCTGTTCCCCAGTAAATTTTCACTCAGTGACCACCTCTTCCTGGTAAAATAATGAAACCCAGTGATGGCTGATTTGGAGCTGCAGCTCATGAGTGAAGGCGCCTGTCTCTGGGCCTGGCACCCAACACACTCAATAAATGTTGGTTTCCTTTCCTTCTTCCGGAATGCCAGCCAAGGCAAAGAGAGAACATCCCTTTTCTGTCCCAGGCTGGTACTGTGCCCACGGAGGAAGAGTATGGCCAACATTATAGCATGGGGGCTGGTTAGGGGTCTTTATTTTTAGAAACTTCAGGTTTTCTAAATGCTGATTTATCTTGTAACGTTCATTCATAATGGCGATCTCCATTATCATCAGACTTCATTAACTTGGAATAAAATCAAGGCGAGAGTGTTGTCTGAATTAAGGGACAATCTGAATTGTAGAATAATTTAATGAAATGCATTTTTTAGCGTTTTAAATATCTGTTTGTCAAGTGTTGCCCTATAGGAGCCTATCAAGCCTCTACTGCTTTAATGATCTGTTTAAAATCCCTTGCAATTTGTATAATATTTGCATGAAGATGAAGTCGTGTTGGAAGAGTTTTACAGGTGGTTAAAAATAGCAGGATCCCTGGCTCTGGAACCAGCCTGACCTGGCTTCCTTTTCTGCTTCTGCCTTGTAGTGCCCTTGGGCAACCTACCGTATTTGCCGGCGTATAAGACGACTGGGCGTATAAGACGACCCCCTAACATTTCCACTCAAAATACAGAGTTTGTTATATACTCGCCGTATAAGANCAACGTCCTCCACAACTAGACTGAAGAACAAAAGGACAGCAACTTGTCTGTTCCCCTTCCCCCAATTCCCCAGCGCTGTTCCCATCCCTCAATTCCCCACTAAATATCTTAAAAAAAAAAAAAAAAGATTGTGGTGATGGTTGTACAACACAGTAACACAGTGAGTATACTAAAAACCACTGAATATGTACACTTTAAAATGATGGATTTTATGTTAATTGAATTATATCTCAAAAAATGAAAGAAATAAAAAATGAGTAAGACTTGAATAGACACTTCACAGGAAAAGATATGCAAATGGCCAATAAGCACATGATAAAATGCTCAATGTCATTAGTTATCAGGGAAATGCAAATTGTTTTTAACATTTTTGAAAACATTTATTTTGATACAGTCTATCATAAATAAGTCAGGAGAGGTTCCACTCTGCATGTGAATGGCACAGATGCATGTGAGAAGAGCCCCGTGCCATTCAGTTGGTGAACATCTGAACCATGTCCCATCTCTTACCCAGCCAGAGCACATACCTTCCATGTTGTTAATGTCCACTGATTGCTTCCAAATCCAGATGACCAAATAGTCCTTTATCCCCAGAGTAAGCTCAAAACAATGGGTTCAGACATTCCAGGACTTGCACCCCTCTTAAATCCCAGGTAAATCATGAGAGGAATAAAGCCCCATCTAATGGCAAACTGGCTGCCCTTGAAGAGCTGCTGCAGCTTCTGCTTGGCCCCTTTGCTCAGCTTCACCATGGTGCTGGCCCAGGTGGCACAGGAAGAACCAGGAAATGCAAATTTAAAGTACAATAAGAAATTACTGTATACCCACTAGATTGGCTAAAATGAAAAAGACTGACAATCTCATTCTGGCCAAGGTGTAGGACACCTACATCTTTCATACATTGCTGGTGGGAGTGTAAAATTATACAACCCTTGGGGCCGGCTGAGTGGCTCAGTTGGTTAAGAGTTGGCTTGGGAGCCGGAGCTCTGAGCAGCAGGGCTGCAGGTTCAGGTCCCACATGGGCCAGTGACGCTGCGCCCTGTACAGCTAAGATGGTGAACAACAGCTCGACCTGGAGCTGGGCTGCCATGAGTGGCTGGTGACGGCCCTGATTCCTCAACGCTGTTCCCTTCCCCAATTCCCCAAATCAAAGAAAAGAAAATTATACAACCCTTTTGGGAAACTGAGGTTCTCTAAAAATTAATCATACATCTATCATATGATCCAACAATTCCATTCCTAGATATTTATCCAAGGAAAATGGAAACATGTCCACTAACAGCCTGGTACCAGAATGTTCATTGCAACTTACTAATGGTTCAAACCTGGAAACAGCCCAGGTGCCCATCAACAGGAGAACAGATAAACTGGCATATTCATACAGTGGAGTGCTATTCACCAATATGACGGAATGAGCCACTCATGCACACAACAGCAAAGGTGAAGCTAAAAAACATGGTGAGGGAAAGAATCCTTGCACGTAAAGTACCTATTGCATGGTTCCATAGATGAGGCAAAACTAACGCATAGTGATGGAAAACAGAATAAGGGTTGCTTCTGATGAGGGGGACTGACTAGGAAGGGACCCCTGGGGACTTTCTAGGTTGATGGAGGTACTCTGTGTCCTGATTGGGAAGGATTATTCAGGTTTATGCCTCTGTCAGTACAATCAAACAGTATATTTGAGATCTGTACAATTAAGAGTACTCTGCTGTCTGGAATTTATACTTGAATCAAATACAGTGTACCTGTTTTCTGCTGTGCTAATATAGAATCTCCTGTAGTTTGAGGTGTATAAAAATAATGAAACGACTTGATTTTTCTTTATCATTCACATTTAGCACACTATTATGGAAAGAAGAAAAGTAAAAGAATTGGGAGGCCACCTGGTGGGCATAGTAACTTAGCATGTGCTCTGAAAAAAGCCAGTAAGAGGAGAAAGAGGCGGAAAAATGTTTTTGTTCATAAGAAGAAGCGCTCTTCTGCATCTGTTGATAATACCCCGGCGGGCTCTCCCCAGGTACGAGATCTGATGGGCCTATAACGTCTAGAAGCCAAGAGATCATTGCTTTACAATACAGACTCAGAAAGAATACCTGTAGATCTTTCTAATTCAGATCTCTGGCCAATACAAGATGGTTTTGTGGCCCCAGAATTGGTTTGTCCTGAGTTTCAATGAGACCTCTCCTTTTCCTCTAGGGAAGTGGGGGTGAAGATGAGGATGACCCAGATGAAGGAGATGACGACTCCCTAAGTGAGGGCAGTACATCTGAGCAGCAGGATGAGCTACAGGAAGAGTCAGAAATGTCAGAGAAAAAGTCATGTTCCTCCTCTCCCACCCAAAGTGAGATATCCACATCGATGCCTCCAGACAGACAAAGGAGAAAAAGAGAGCTTCGCACATTTTCATTTTCTGATGATGAGAATAAACCTCCTTCACCAAAGGTACCCATTTAAAAAATACACTGTCTTTTCTCTTCTCTTCTCTTCTCTTCTCTTCTCTTCTCTTCTCTTCTCTTCTCTTCTCTTCTCTTCTCTTCTCTTCTCTTCTCTTCTCTTCTCTTCTCTNTCTTTTCTCTTCTCTTCTCTTCTCTTCTCTTCTCTTCTCTTCTCTTCTCTTCTCTTCTCTTCTCTTCTCTTCTCTTCTCTTCTCTTCTCTTTTCTTTCTCTTGAGTTTCCCTGTAGAATCTAATTGTTAATGATATTGGCATTCCACTTATTTTAATACAGGCTTCAGTTGAATTTCCTGGATCTCTTTTTAAATGATTCCAAATTCGGTGATTTACTTGTGTTTCAAGGATTATTTGGAGGTCAACTACTTATCAGGAGGAAGGTCTCAGAGTGGCTGCTTGTTTTAATTTAAAGAATGTTTCATTGTGAGTTTATTTGTAGACTTGTCATTTAGTTTAGGGAGAACTGACTTTGTAATATTTTCCATGATATGTATGGTTTTATAGAAATATAATGGTTTCATAGAAATATATCCTTTTGATTCTGGTTAAACCATTGTGTTTAGTATATTTAACATATACATATATGTACATATACATACGCACTAAAGAATGGCAGTTAGTGTTTTAAAACTGGGTTGCTTTTTAAATATGATCTATGAACAGAAGCAATAAATGATTTCTCCTGATAATTTAGCTAAGCCTTCTCTCATTGGAAATATCACCCCATTCACTTTAGCACCCTGACAGAGAGTGAGTTGAAATAGACCAAGGAACAAATGAGAGATTTAAAAATGATTTTTCCTCTGTTAAATTGCCTAAATTGTTTCCGCTGAAACTTTGACATACATTCTTCCCCATTGGTATTTCTTATTATAAGACAGCAATTCCCTGAGTACCTAGTGTGTATGGGCCTTTGCTGCCTTTCCTGGAGAAACCATGTCATAAAACCACTTTAAATCCTGCCTAGAGGGGTTATGAATTTATATAGAGTGACTTTTTTAGAATAAAATAGCTCTTATACCATTTGCTTTGATTTTGTTGTGGGGAATGAAGGAAATAAGGATTGAAGTTGCTGAAAGGCTTCACCTGGACAGTAACCCCCTGAAGTGGAGCGTGGCCGATGTTGTGCGGTTCATCAGATCCACGGACTGTGCTCCATTAGCAAGAATATTCCTAGACCAGGTAATCATCAAGATCTTCCCTTTTTAGTAATAAATTTCTTTAGCAAAGGACTATGGATGTAGTAATAGCAATTTATTTGTAAGTCTTAGGAAAAATAATTCTATGCAAAAGAAAAAAAATTATTTTAGTTCCATTTTTAGGAGTACAAATATGTCATAAAGTTACTTATCTGACTTCCTCTATAGTTGAAGCAGGTTATCATTGCAATCCCATTTTTTCTAGTTTACTAAATTTCTGCAGAGCAGAAACTATAGAATGGATTCTTATCCTTGGTAAAACTTTGTTATTAATTCTGAAAATTAATTAGTATGAGGGACTATGAGAGGCATTTCAAAGGAAATGTGTGATACTTACTCAAAGGGGGAAAGTAATGAAAGAAAAGCACAGGGACTCTGATTTTGACAAAGCCAAAGTTAATGGGGGCAGTCATGATTGCGCTGCCATTCATGTGCACATCATAGATAATTTGTATTTTATGCTTTAACAGGAAATTGATGGGCAGGCCCTGCTGCTCCTCACCCTTCCCACTGTTCAAGAGTGCATGGACTTAAAATTGGGCCCTGCCATTAAACTTTGCCATCACATAGAGAGGATCAAGTTTGCTTTTTATGAGCAGTTTGCCAACTGAGAAGGACAACCAAAGTGAGCTGTATCTACGAAGCACAAATGCAGCAAATCCTTCGCCTGCTCTACATGTGGAGCTGAAACAGTCCTGGGGCTCTGGGCCCTGCAGGTGTAGGCTTGCTCTCTTTGCACTTTCAGGGAAGGAGGACCCACACCAAGGAAGCAAAAACTGCACAGAAGTTGCTCTCCTGCCAGTGGAAATGTGGGCATCTCTCGTTCAGCCGATTGCAGTTTTTAAAAAATAAAGGTTGTGAAGAAAAGACTGATGATATAAGAAGAATAAGCATTTCCAGTGGCGTGGCCGAAAAACGAAGAAGAATAGGCTGCTGGAAAGCACCCTTTTGGTTGTTTTCTTTTTGTTCTGTCCCTTCCCATTGTAGGAATAAACTTTGTTCTCTGCTTTCTCTTTCTTGGAAAGAGAGGACATAGCTTTAAGTCAGTGCTGATTTGGGACTGTGCCTAAGGCACATCAGTGCTTCACTATCATTGTGTTTTTGAGCTTTTTAAATTAAAACAGTTCATTTTGGGGATGATTACATGGCTCTAGGGTTTTGAATGTTCAGTCACACTTTGATCCAGTTTAAAATCTTATTCTTAGGAGTTCCTTTGTTTACTACCTCTGTTGCTAATTGAGCTTACAGCCATGTATGAGGTTTTTTGTATGATGCCATTTTTAAGCCACATGAACACTAAAACTATGACAGAAGTTGGAGGGAAAAAACACTGTTAGCTTTCTTGAAAACATTGTGTGAGCACTTACACCAATTCCTTAACTGGCCTACCTGATCTAAGAACTCTACTGTCATCATTTTCCTTCTTGACCCAGCTTGGGCTACCTGTTTGAAGAAGTATCTCAAAGGTTGTTGGTATTTCAGATTAATTGCCCTCTCCCCATTAGTTTTCAGAAGGGCTTCAGTGGCTTTTATTTTGTGTTTACAGTTGTTTCTCTAACTGTTTCATCTCTAGAGTCCTTACTTTGGGTAAAAATCAGTAGGTATTCCTTGGACTCACAGTTAAGTCCATTTTCCCTTCTTTCTCTGTGTCTCCAGGTAAGTAGTGTAGAAGCACAACAGAGAAAACGTGTTTGGGGTTGAGGCATAGCATGGAGTTTCTGTAACTGTGTCCTCAGCGGCTGGATAAAGGTTAAAAGGTGGTTAGGGGATTCTGGAAACCACTTTGCCTAGTCACGTTTATAGTTTTCATTGGTTAAACCTTTAAATTGAATGTAATCTGCAGTATGAGGATTCCCACTCAGTAACTCGGTTTTCTTTTAGATGTTTCTTTTGACCCAGCTCAAGTTGACATGAGAAATGACAGGTGATATTCACTTAGGATTGTGCTGCTAGCTATTATAGAACAGCATTTGCTGTACTGTTCCAGCCATGAGGAATGAAGAAAAGATGCATAGATGGCTTCCTTTAAATGATTTGCTTTGCTGAGTGTATTTTTAAATATTATCCTACTCACCTGCAAATTTATAATAGAATCATTCCCCTCCAAGATTTGAAAATGTTTTAAAACAGCAAACTGGGCAAATTCTAGACAGCTGTATAGATATAAGCTAATATTATTTCAAGTGTAAACTGATGGTGGCTTTTTTCCTTTTTGTTCCCTCACCCCACCTGTTTTTGTGGACATTGGCAAATGCTCTGTAGCGTGGGTCCTCTCTTTGTTGGGTAATTTATGAACCACCTTAACTAAAGCCCTCCAAGCAAACCATTGAAACATCAACTCTTTGCTTAGACTACTACCAGATATACCTGGAGAGAAGCTTCATTTAAGTAAAAGTTACATGTTTGAACTTATTCAGACACCCAACTTTTAAAAATTTGATTACTTCTATGCCCGTAGAAGAGAAGCATATATAAGATGCTTTTGAACAATTAGCATTAAGCAGATAGACTTTAGAGGGGATGTATCTTGAATAATACAATTTCCTGAGAGCTCAGCACTCAAGGCACCAAGACAAAGAGGGTTCCTTGAAGATCAGTGGAACAAAAAATTTTTGGAATTAATTAACATTGTTACCTTATTTAGGGAAATGAGATTTATTTTCTATAAGAGGGAATTTACCAAATGCAACAATGAATATGTTATATTGACTCTCTTTTGACTTCTCTAGAAACCATAGAACTTAGAACATCTCCTTTCACAAGTAAAGGGTGAAAAGTGCCTAAAAGATGAAACAAATGGCGCTAAGTAGTCTCTGTCTGTATAGACTTAGATAGAAAAATCAGGGCCTTCTCATTTAAGGCCAGCTTCATTAAAGAAGAATTATATACCCCCAGCCCCCACTCCCAGATATTACATAAGAATACTTGTTTGGGAATTTGGCACCAGGCATTGTTTTTTTAAGTATAAAATTTAGACTCCATTTGCCTCATCAAGTTGCTGGCGCTGGGCTGAACAGCATTGACAGTCTGATTCCTGTGATTCTGAACCAGATTTAAGCCTGTTACTAGCTTACCATGTTGGGGCAAAATGTTTGTATATTGCACATAGGTGCTGAACATTGTTTTTTAAAGGTACCAACTCTTAAATTTATGAGAGGTGCATTGTGAAGCACTGCATTTGTCTGAATTTCACCTTTACCTGGCCCTACAGCCTGCCTGAAGTCAGAAAGTTTTCCATGATCCATTTTTGATCCTGAATTGACATGCTTGGAAACAGGTGAATGGACTATATCATCCTCCTGGACCTTGAAGTTGGCTGACTAATTTAACCTATTACTGCTGTGTTAATGTATTAGGGAAACGTTTTACTGCACATGAAGATTTGCTCTGATATATTGACTATTTTTTTGGCTTCTGGGAGCTATGCTATTTTCCTTTGTAAACTATCTTCATCCTTCTCAATTGAAGCAGAGTTGAAGTGGCTAATGCAGGGAATGCATTAATGGTGGCTTTTACCATACCTGCCTTTCTTTAGCAATGTAGGTGGCTTCTAGCATCTACATGATAGATATATGAAGTCACGGAAGGATAGTTACCAATCTCGGGAAAAGATGGGCTCCTTGGTAAATACCGGGGGGTGCCAAAAAAAATGTATACAAGTGGACACTTCGATCAACGTTACTGAAGCAGTAGTTCACCATAATCAGAAATGTCTGGATGCTGATGGTAACCACTTTGAGCACCTCTTGTAATTGCAGAAGTCAATCNCCTCATATGTGGGATCTAAAACCGGGGTCCTCTGGCATCCCAAGCCAGCTCTTAACCAACTGAGCCACTCGGCCGGCCCTGGAAATTACTGTATCTTGATTGTAATGAGGTTTACATCTGTGTACACATTTCTCAAAATTCAGTGAATTGTATGTTTAATATGGGTGCATTTTTGGTATGTAAATTATGCCTTAAAATTGATTTAAAAGACAAAAAGAAAAAAACCTTGAAGTGATCAAGCTGTTCTACAAACTTAACTGCTTACCCAAACAAAGCTCAATACTCATTATAGGAAGACAATAAAGCCCAAATACTTAACAATGTAGCAATCATAATATATAGCTTCTAGTAAAAAATTACTAGACATGTGAAGAAGCAGGAAATTGTGACCTATAATCAGGGGAAAAGTCCGTGAATATAAATAGACTGAGAAATTAAAGAGATGATAGAATCACCAGAAAAGGACTTTACAGCAGCAACAATAACAATGCTGAAGGTTTGAAAGAAAAAATGGAGCATAACGAGGAGCACGGTGGGAGATACAAAAGTGAACCAAATAGAACGTCTGTAACTGAGAATACAGCTTCTGAAAAATTCACTGGATGGACTTAACAGAAAAGAAGCCTCTACGAAAGAATAAATTAGCAAGCTTGAAAATATAACAACAGAAGCTTCTCAAATTGAAGCACAGAGAGAAGAAAAAGGAAAAGAAAAATGAACAGAGCCTCAGTGGCTCATGGGAAACGATCAAAGACCCAACATGTAATTGGATTTCTAGAAGACATGGGAGAAAGAAGGGCAGAAAAAATATTTGAAAACCAATGGCTGAATATTTTCCAAAGTTGATGAAAACTATAAACACGGAGAACCAAGAAGCTTAATAAATCCCAAGTAGGATAAACACAAAATCACACTAAGCCACATAGTCAAATTGCTGGAAAACAATGATAAAAAAGAAAATTGTGAAAAAATGAGAGGAAAAAAGATATTACATACAGGAAAATAAAACACAAGAACTGATACAGATTTTTCATCAAATCAAGCCAGAAAACAATGGAACAACATCTTTAAAGTGCTGAACGTAAAAACTTGTCAATCTAGGATTCTGTATCCAGTGAGAAATATCTTTCATAAATGAAGGCAGAAAAAAAATGGGTGAAGGCACTTTGATCCTTCCTTACGCAAAGCAAGTGGCTTTAGTCCTTATATACTGCCATACCAGCCCAGCTTCTGGGCCCTTTTACAAGTTTTGTCATCTTTAGTCAAGAGTTAAGTCTGGGGCCGGCTGAGTGGCGCTATGGTCGAGAACAGGCTTGGGATGCCAGAGGGCCCCGGTTCGGATCCCANTTTTTTGGCACCCTCTATATTTATTGAATATGATAGAGGCAAACATAGAAACCAGTTCAGAACTTGGCCTTTATATGCCTTTTCTGGAAGTAAAATTCTCACTGTAAGAAAAAGGGCATTGGACCAAAGCTTCCCAAGAACTTGAATACATTTTACTCACTCTCTTGTACCAATTCAGTCACTAATATGGTATCTCAATACAGATTAAAAGCTTTAGGAGGCCTTAGCATAGGACTCAGAATCATTCCTCTCTCTTAAACCAAAAATTATTTCTAGGGGATACAGAAAACATCAGGGAATTGTTTAACAGTAGGTAAGATTTATCTAGATGTGGACATTAGAAAAACTCACAGGCACTTACATTTACTTGGCACCTATCACCAAAGACTGTTATATTCTAGACACCATTTACTGATTTGATTGATGCCCTCAGAAGCTCTGAAAGGGTTGTTAGGAGCTTAGCCTCAACAATGGAAACACACACTGGGTTTGAACTCTGGTCCTGTATATTGGGGATGTTTCATGTGTGTAAGTTCAAAAGTGCTCTGTGTTAATGGTTGGCTTTATGAAGATGAAGGAGAAGATGTCACTAACAAATGAAGTATAAATTTTGGTGGGGACTCGGTAACCCCTTTTAAAATTTGAATGTCTTTGGTCCTGGGTCCACTGTAAGGAACCGTGTGTCATGGTGATGGTGTAGGCTCAGAAACTGTAAGACGGAGCCTCCTGCAAAACCAAAAATAATCAATTATATTCATGCAATTATAATTCTTCCTTGACTTTATTCACTTTACAATGTTTTGCTAGTGAATTTTGCTGATTCCCACCCATTGTGTGAGAATGTGCATACTTTGGAAATTTGAATTTATCCAAATAAGTCATCTATGGACTTGGAGTTTGGGCAAAAGAGTTGTAAGCTCAAAGCGCAGTCTGAACGGGTCTGGTTCCAAACCTGCTCACTTGGGGTTTCCTCAGTGCTTGTTCCAGATCACACAGGTAGATTTGTTTATGAGGGCTGCCTTAGGGGCAAAGGTATAGAAGATGTTGGGTGGTAAATACACTGGAGATTGATTTTTCTTGGTTCTGGTGTTTCAGAAGTCTATTTTCACAAGAACCAGTAAAACCAGGAGTAGATGATGGGGGAATGGAGAAGTAGGCCTAAAACTCCCTCCCCTTATGTCTTTCTGATAACACACTTTTTGGGTCTGTCCTGTCCTGGTGCTATGGCCTATCACAAAGGACTGTTTAAAAAGGGAAACAAGCCACAGCCGTGCTGAAAAGTCTTCAACACCAGCAGTCAAGTGCAGTCCTGAGCCATGGGAGACAAAGGATGATACTGATGAGAAATGAAGCCACCGTTGCTGATGCGGGGTGCCTATTCTCAGGATCTGTGGGAGCTCAGTCCTAAGGGCTTCTACGTGGTTTTTTTCAATCTAACTGCATGCCTAGCTTGGCAGAATCGAGATGGCAAACAATGTTGAAAGGATAAGGGTAAGCTTTGGGGGCAAATCAAGTCCCAAAGCGGATGATTTATGGTGGTTTTGCAAGAAGCCTAGGGAAGTACAGTTTGTGTGTTTCTCTTGCGATTTTAAAGTGCTCATTTCTTTCCCTTTCTTCCTTTCTTGGGTTGAGTATTTTCTAAAGACAATCAGAGGCCTGCCAGGATGGGACTTCTGGCTGGTTCCAGCACTGTCCTTGGGCCTCTTTCTAATACTAACTCATTGGAACTAATGCACTTTGTTTAATGTATGTTCCCCCCTCCCCCGTTTTTTTAAGCTGCTTGTTTGGAACAAAATGAAATGCATATTGCATTGTATCCTTCCTGCTTGCTGTTTTTCTCAATTTTAAAAGTTATGCATTGAGGATAAAGTATAAGGAGAAATATGCACAAGAATACCTATTAAAAAAAACTTCCACCAAGTTTGATGATATTTCAAGGGATTAAAAAGTAACTTTTGGATGAATATTTTGTGTGGTTTTTTTTGGTTTTTTGGGGGGTTTTTTTGTGTTGGTTTTTTTTTGTAAATAAAAGTGTATATAAACTTGTATATTATGGCAGTTTTAAGTGATTGTGAGAAAATTAAAACAGGTCTTTAGCTATGTTTATCTTCATTTGACAGCAAGAAGGCATCTTGGCCAGAGTAAATCCTTCAAAAAACTTTCAGTGGGGCCTCAAAGAATTACCTGTGAATGGAGGAGAAAATTCCTTCTTACTTTAATAAAAGGAACCTTTCCAGAATTCTCTCCCCTCTCCTGCTGTCTCTTTTTTTTCTTTCTCTCTCCAGATTAAGGTGCTTTTTTGTTCTATTGCAGTTCAGGAAAGGTAGAAAGAGCAGAATGTCCCCACAGTGGCTTTGCTCCTGACATTGGAGACTCTGCTCCTGATCTCTGAAGACTGCTTCTTGTTCCAATATATTTGCCATTGTAACAACAGAAATGGGATTAAGGATTCCTCCACATCTGGATGTGCAGAGCAGTGCTTTGTCAAAAACTTCATCTTTCAGCTCTATGTGCAAATTTTCCTTGATCTGTCTGTGTCTTTAAGCAATTAATAGTCTTATGCCCAACCACAGTCTCTTCTGCTTTATGTACTTCTCTTGTTGGGTTCTGTCTGAACGTGGACTGTAACTGTTGAGCATCCCCTTAAGAGACCTTCTTAGACTTAAAGACAATAATGCAAATTTCCCTCACCTATTTATTTTCTTCACCTGATTTTCTGTATGCTCCCATGGTTAATACTTGTGGAGAGTTTTAAATTTTATAAATTAAAATTTCAATTTAATTAAAACACACTTCGTTGCATGTTCTCTGTGCCAGGCAATTATGTTGGCTTCAACGGTGAATAAAAACTAGTTCCTGCCCTCAGAAGGCTCGCTCACACTCAGCTATGAGAGAACCGTGTACTGCCGTCTAACTTAAGTCTGAAAAGTTCTAGTGGAGTAGCACACACAAGGTAATGTAGAAGTGCAGTGTGGAGAGGGTGGTCAGGCTGAAGCATGAGTAGCAGTTCATGGAGCAGGGAAAAGGGAATAGTATTCCATGCAGTGAAAATGCTGTGTAAAGGCACAGAGGTATGAAATTGAGTTTTAAGAGAAGGACTGGAGAATATGCTCTACGGAGCCAATAGCATTTTTGTTCTCTGGATAATCAGGTAAATAGCCCAGTTAACCAAGAAAGCTTTTGTATAGCATTTAACCCTTTTATGTAATTGGAATGTCTTGGTGGCTATCTTAAATTTCCCTAGATAGGGTATTTATTGCCCCATAAATGTAGCCCGATGTCTACTGGCATGTGTAATGCCATGTGTACAGTAGCATTAAGTGGATGTAGCAGGAAGGTCAGGGAGCACCATCAAGAGGTGTCTAGAGAGAAACCAGAGGAGACTGGGTAGGGTAGATAAGGAAACAAGGACTAGAGACCCTCCTAGAGGTAGAAAGTAGATTCCAAGAAGCCAGAAAAGGTTAGGCAGGAATAAGGATACATGTGTGGAGGGAGGTGTTGGGACTCGCAAATATCAACAAGTTGACTTTCTTTTATGAGTCACGTTCAAATAAAGATAGGGATATATTCACATATTTTCAGTATAAACCTTGTATATTTCTAAGTGAAGGCAATTCGATTGAAATGATCATTTAAATTACAATTAGCAAAGAAAAACGTCGACTAGGGCCTGATTGGTGACTGTAAGTTGACCCCTGTCAGGATATTGGTACTAAAAAGGAAAGTAGAAGGACGCTGAACGTCTGGATTGGGAAGTTTATGCCTTTGTGCAGAGTCTTGGATTGTTTTCCTCAACCACCTGCTTCAGAAAAATAGAGGCCGCTTGCTGAAAATGCAGATTATTCGGCCCTGCCTCAGAACTACTGAATTGGAATCTGAGGGTGGAAGCCAGGAGTACTTTTAATAAATTCTGCAGGGTATGAGGGATTTATCTTGTTGGGAAAAAGAATTTAGTCACAGACTGTCCCTGCTCCTGCCTTCCTGCCCTGACGCTCGGAGTCCCAGGGATCGCTCTCCGATCTCTGCTCTAGGGTCTGCTCAGCGGGCGCACCTGGCCTGTCTTACCTGTAGTTGGGACTCACAACCCCGACCCCTCGTCCGGTCGGGGCCCCACCCCTCGATGGGGAGTGCAGGAGCGGCAGAGGCCCGCCCCACGCCGGGAAGGGCCAATCAGGCGCTGCGATCTCAGACGTCGGGTTACGCGCGGCGCCGTGGGGGCCGCGGGCCGGAGGTACCGGCTCCCGGCTTGGACTCCGGGTTCCCGGCTCTGGGGTCGGTGGCGCGGCCCCCGCAGGCAGTGAGGCCGTGCGGGCCGGGGCGCCTGGCGTCCCTCCGCCAGGCCCGCCATGCAGGGCCCCGCTGGGAACGTGAGCCGCGGACTGCCGGGCGGGCCGCCCTCCACCGTCGCGTCCGGGGCGGGCCGCTGCGAGAGCGGCGCGCTCATGCACAGTTTTGGCATCTTCCTGCAGGGTCTGCTCGGCGTCGTGGCCTTCAGCACTTTGATGCGTGAGTCCGAGACCCCTCCTGAGGCCCTGCATCACTAGTCGCGTTCCAGGCCCCGTCTCGGGGACCCTCCTGCCTGAAGAGTTCAGGCCTGAGGACCAGGGCCCTTTGGCGGAGGTGCCTTCTTCCCGCGAGCTCAAGCTGGGCATTCCCAGACTAGGAGCTTCGGACCCCGACCCAGGGTCCTGGCTTTATCGATGCAGCATGTAGCCACGGGTCACCCCTGGTCCTCTCCTACAACACCCACATACCTTTTCTGAGATACCCGCCTAAAACTCGCTCCCCTCCCACCTTGTCATCGCGAATTAAGGCGGGTTACCCCACTTTCAGCTTGGGGGCATTACCTTCTCTTAGAGGTTCTTCTTAGCCTCCCTTCCTTACTTTGAACCCACATCCCTAAATCCCCAGTTTGATGCTGAGCTGTTTTCTGCACCTATCACTTCTCAGAGATATACTATCTCCCGTTCTGATTTAAATGCCGCTACTCAATCAATACCTGGATTGTTAGGCCATGCATTCC
>NW_017732803.1:145691-155778 GCF_001890085.2 Hipposideros armiger | reverse complement strand
TCTGCCCTGGACACAGAAATGGAGATGAGAACGAGAGCCTTAGTCCCCCACTTAGAAGCAGAGAGCCGGCCAAGGAGAATCCCACTGACTGGGACCCACTCAGGGAAGTCCCTTTCTTATCTCTTAAACTTGGTTCTGTTGAAACAGAACTGTGGGGATTTTCCATTTTGCACTGCTGGAAAGAGGAGGAACTCGAAGGTGCTGGTTTACATTTGGAATGACTTTGCTGGGGAAAAGTAAAGGGGGTGGAGGTGGTCTCAAGAAAGTACATCTGTGAGCTGTTTGGCTTTGTCTGGGCTTTTACTCTCCTAGTCAACAGAGTTGCTCCCTCCGTCTGGCAGAACTGCTGTCAGAAGTGCCAGGCTCCCATGACAAGAGTGTCCACTTTGCAGCCCCTGAGGGAGGTCTTGTTTGTTAAGATGAGGCCCCTCCATCCTTTATCAGTTCCATCATTATCTTCTTCAAGCATATTTTAAATACCAGTGGACTCTCCTGAGCAGTGTAAGCTAACAGCCCCTATCCTCTTTGGGATCATAGTTTTTTCCCTTCTGTCTGCTTTCATCCTCCCAGGCAGTGGACTCAGTGCCTCTCTTCTCTGACGCCTCCCCCAGTTCTGAGGGAAGATACTTCTGTTTTCCTGTTGGACCAGCTCTGTTCTGTAAGATGGACCCACTTCTCTGCCAGAGAGGCTCTGACGTAGTTTTCATTACTTTACATCCCCAGTTTCAGTAAATCCTCAGACCACTGTCTTTATTATGTTTCTTTTTCTACCCAGAAAATCACTTTATTTTCTGCATTTACAAGTTGCTGTGGTTTTTACCCAGGAGGGTTTTGTCCTAGAGGAAGACTTCTCAAATATATTAATGTCTCGGGGTAAACTTTTGATTCTCACAAGGATTTCTCATCCCGGCACTTGGCTCACCGTATGGGGGTTTTTAGACAGTCTCAGTGCTGGCCATTGAAAGTCTATATGCCAGGTGATATATTAGCTGATTCTTCAAGCTACCTACACATACAGACTATTACAGGCCACTGTCCGCAGGCATGTCCCAGTGTCACCATCACCTTGTTAAGTTGGTAAGCATTCCAGAGGACCCAGCTAGGAAAGCTGAACGAACTCAGAGGCAAGCTTATGAGGAGACTTCTCACTCAGGGTTTTCTGGGATGTCACTGAGAGAAATTGGGTGTCTGAATAGAAATAAATTCTTTAAACGAGGGGGCTTTGTCCTGATCTGCCGGCCTAACAGTTCCTCTTGTATTGGTGGCTTTATCTATAGTCTATGACTTGCTGAAGTCACTCAAACTAGAGTCACAGCCAAATAGAGCTGAGCAGCCCTGGAGCTCAGCAAACTGGTCCTGTGTAGGGCAGTGGCCCTGCTGTCAGCCAGGGGTCAGTACTGGCCAGTGTGTATGTTAGTGGGGGTGTTTACTCTCAGGACATGTGAATGCAAAGCAAACTCATACCTCCTTCACTGTGCACAGTCAGAGTTCTGGGCTGAAGTGTAGACTGAATTGGTTTTTCACAAAAACAAGCATTTTGCGAGTTTGGATAAATCAGCCTGCCTATTTTCATGTTACAGATATGGAGACTAGCCAGCTGGGAGAAGGTGTCAGTGTTTTACAAAAACACTGCTGGTGTTGAGAAATGATAGCTTTTTTCTGAGGCCCAAAGTAACATCACAGACCAGTCCACCCTGCTTTGAAATCTTAATCTCAAATAAGAGTCCCTGGTGTTTTCTCACATGGGGAGCTGGCCTCTGTGTGTTCTGTACAGACACACTCAGGCTGGAACAGTCTTTCCTGGAATCGCTTCTTCCCACCCTATCCCAGTTTTTNGCTTGTTTTTATTTGTCTTGTTGATGATAGCCTAACAGGTGTGAGGTGATATCTCATTGTGATTTGCATTTCCCTAATAGCTAGTGAAGTTGGGCTGTTTTTCCATATATCTGTTGGCCATTTGTATGCCTTCTTGGGAGAAGTGTCTGTTCAGGTCCTCTGCTCGTTTTTGGGTTTTGTTTTTTTTTGTAGAGGGCAGTGTCACTGGCCCTCATATGTGGGATCCGAACCGGGGCCCTCTGGCATCCCAAGCCAGATCTTAACCACCGCACCACTTGGCCGGCCCCTCTGCTCGTTTTTTAATTGGATTGTTTGTTTTGTTGTTGAGTTGTACAAGTTCTTTATATATTTTGGATATTAGTCCCCTTATTGGAGGCATTGTTTGCAAATATCTTCTCCCATTTGATTGGTTGCCTCTTTGTTTCGTTGATGGTTCCTTTTAGTTTGATATTGTCCCATTCATTTATTTTTGCTTTTACTTCCCTTGCCTTTGAAGTCAAATTCATAAAATCCTCTCTGAACCCAAGGTCCATGAGTTTAGTACCTATGCTTTCTTCTGTACAATTTATTGTTTCAGGTCTTATGTTTAGATCTTGATTCATTTTTAGTTAATTTTGGTATATGGTGACAGATAGCAGTCTAGTTTCTTTATTTTGCATGTGGCTTTCCAATTATCCCAGCACCATTTATTGAAAGGGACTTTTTTTCTTCATTGTATGTTTTTGTTCCTTTGTCAAAAATTCTCTGCGCATGAGTATGTGGCTTTATTTCTGGGTTTTCAGTTCTGTTTCATTGGTCTATGTGTCTGTTTTTCTGCCAGTACCATGCTGTTTTGATTATTGTCACTTGGTAGTACAAGCTGAAGTCAGGGAGTGTGATACCTCCAGCCTTGTTCTTTTTTCTTAGGATTGCTTTGGCTATTCAGGATTTTTTGTGATTCTGTACTAATCNCAGGGTTTGTTAAGGACCTCGGTGCCAAGCGTGGTGCTGGGTGCCGCCTTGACAAAGAAGAGCTGAGACCCAGTCCCCTGTGCGTGAGGGGCTCCCAGCTGGAGCGGGCTGCAGGTGTGCTGACAGTGTGCTGAGAACTGGAGAAGTGTGAACACACTTAAGGGGAGGGGGAAGGGATTCTGCCAGGAGACTTGGAGAAGTGGCCCTGAGGAGCACAACCCTGGAGGTAAAAGAGAAGCCAGGGGCTCTCAACACCGAGTGGATGGCGAGCGCTCAGGAGATGGAGTGTGGCTGTCATCTCTGGGGGCTGGACAGCACGCAGGCAGAGGCTTTCAGAAAAAGAGGCAGTGTGCTTGGAGGGGGTTCCAGAGAACCATCCTGATGCAGTTTCGGGCCTCTTTTCTCCAGCTTGCACTTAAAAAGGATGGCGGATGAAGTTATTGGGTGGCAAGTCCGGTTCTGCATGTACCTCATGCTCCATTTGGCTTATTTCTTTGAGAACCTTTCTTTTAAAGGAGCTTCATCATGTCCCTTTCAGATCTCTTGAGGAGCAACTAGTGTTTGTATCTTTTGGGCTGTAGGGGAAGAAATGGGGACCCAGTGACCACCCAGCCCCTGTCCTATTGACAGTGCCTCTTGAGATAGATAGCATGATGACGTGGGCAGACCTGCTGGCACTTGTTGGGTGCCAAGCATTATGTGTCAGCCTGTTTAATCCTCACAGCCACCCTCAGATGTAGGTGCTAATATTTTATCTCCCTTTTATAGATAAGGAAACTGAGCCACAGGGAGGTTAAGTAACTGCCCAAGGTCACACAGCCAGCCCTTACGTGGCAGAGTCAGGCTGCCTGGCTTTGGAGACATTGCTTTTAGCTAGTAAGTGAAGCAGCTCCTTATTGTTGCCTAGCTTTTCTTGACTGCCCACCATATGTCACGTAGGTGTAGAGAAAGCAGAGATGCTCCCACCTCTGGATTTTTAGGCCAGCTGCAATTCTGGACAACTGTGAGACAAATGCCATTTGTCAGAGACAAATCCTGGGAACCTCTAGCCCACTCGGGAAGTGTGGTCCTAGGCTTTGATGGGGTTGGGCTTTGGTTAAAAGTGTCTCTTATGAGAACGCCAGTTGTCAGCAATCCTAGAACTCCTGTACCTGCCCACAGAGGGATTGTCAACCACTGGAATCACCTTTGTGCCTATGAAAAAAAGACTTCTCACTTGAGTTACTGCAATCTCACCTTACTGTCAGACATGTCCATCCTCTCCTGTTTTGTTTGATTTAGAGTGTCCTCTTCATGCTAAAGGGTTTTCTGTGCCATAGTCAGGTTCCACTTAAGCTGCGTTTCGGGAAGTGGAGGCAAGAGCTGGCCTGGCCTTCCCTAGGGCCTGGTTTCATGTGGGGGTGGTGGCATGAGCAAGGGGATGATAGAGGAAGAGGAGTCCTTCAACTCGCGGAGGCACTCAAGCAGTGTTTTCTTTGGCTCTAAAATTTCTGTAAAAGACTTGATGTCAAGTATGTGTGGCTTTTCCTATCACTAACCAGTGCTAGGTGTCAAGAGATTTCATGCTTTTTCTTTATTTTTCTCTTTCATGGACAAAGTTGTATACACAGTAGGTGGGGACACGGGGAGGGCCAACCCTGTGTTTTTTATTTGTTCACTTTTCTCAAGTGCTTCCCGCCCCCACAACCCCCCGCCTGCTTTTGTTCTAGTCTGTGGGCTTTTCTAGTTTTTTAAGCTCATCAGTGTTCTGATTCATAGGCTTTCCATTTTCTTAGGAGACATTTTCACTTAATAACATGAAAAATGATGTAGGGAGATGAGGTGGTGACAACTCCTGGGTTAAATGACACAGCCCAAGACACCATCCTGCAGGAACAGGTGAGCAGCCGCAGTGCACACCACATCCCTCATCCAGTGTTGAATGTCTTGGCCAAGGTGGCATCAGGACATTAGAGCAGGTTTTCTGTTTGCGTGGTGAGTTTGGGCCTGAAATATTTGCAGGTTGTTTCAGTAAGTGAGGCTGCCTGCACCGGCGTGTGTGCTGTGTCTGCACGTGGAAAGGAGAGGCGAGGAGTGCAGCACTCAGGGGAGACTTACGCAGCTCACTCGAACGTGGTGCATTTCAGACATGGCAGCTTCTCACTGGCTAGGATTTGCCGCTGGGGTTTCTGAGCGGACTTGAAGATTGCAGGTCTGCTGTTTCCACTGCCACCCCACCCCTGGCCTGAACTCTGGAGCGAATTGGGATCCAGAAGCCCTAGAAGAGGCTGATGGTGACAGACGGGTGTTGGGGTCTGCAGCCACAGTGTAGGGAGACTTAAATAAATGTGTTTTTCCGTCAAGAGCCTAGTTTGTAGTGATGTGAGGCATGAGGGCAAGGGCGGGGAAGGCGGGGAGGTGGGGGTGGCGGAGCAGTGCTCTCTGAGGTGTTCCTAGCATGTGAACCACTGAATCCTATCAGGGAATCTCGCAGTCCTTGCACCCATTGGCCGTAGCTGCCAGTACTGTTATGTGGTGGATCCTTCTTTGCCTGGGACTAAGGTGGCATCCTGGCATCTTGCCCGACAGCCAGACTCCTGGACTTGCCCCCGCCCCCATCTTCCTTTTCTGAGCTCTTTCTGTGCTATGGACATTGCCCTGTCGCCTGGGCCAAGGAGGATGGCCATATTACCAGACACTGGGGTGCAGCAATATGCCACAGGGGCTCTTCTCCCAGCCCCTGCACCTGCCAAACCCGTTCCTGCCTCTCCCTTTACCCACACCCCTCTTTCTTCTAAGTTCTCTCCCCTTCCTCCTTCCCTAGCCACATCCTCCCCATCTTCCAGGAAACTTGCCGTAACCACCTTAGTCCATACTGTTCTCCTTTGAAGTCTATAGGACGCACGGTCTATGTTGTACAGGTTAGGTCTCTGTATAGCTCTGCCTCTCATTGGGCCTGGTTTGCTTGCCTGCCAGGCTGGTGCTGGCACATGCTGGTGCTCTGGCTGAGTGATTAAACCCAAGGTGGCAGCTTAGTCCCTACTGGAAAATAGTCATAATGAAAGCAACGAGACTTANTACTTTTTCTGGGAATTAGAAAAAATGTCTATGAGGAAGCTGGATCAGTGTCAGGCACGCGTCAGGCCCTCTGTAAGGGGTAGGGGTTTAGGGTTGGGGTGATATCATCATCTGCATTGTTATTAAAATATTTGCATTCGTAAGTCCTGTTGAAGAACATGTCACAAGTGCTTGAGTAACTTGTTTTCTGAATTAGGTTAAACATTTCCCTTTCCATCTAGATTGCACAGCACCTTTACCTTTAGCCCTCTTTTCATGGAGTGCTTAGTAGTAAAAACCTTTAACCCAACCATTATAGTGATTGTGAATTCCAAATTAGCATGTCCCCAAACCAAGTGGCTTTGTATATGTAGTAATCTCCTTTTCTCACCCAACCCGTTCTTGTGTTTTCAGTAGAGTCTCCCCTGACACTTGAGAGTGCAGTGGGTGGACTGGGGCAGCCCACTTACAGGGCTCTGTCCGAGTCCCTCGCTTCATCGGCCCCAGGCCCTGTGGTAGCAGGTGGTGGTGGCGCAAGCCACTAGATCCGGCTGCTTTCCTGCATCTGGCTGTTGTGCCCAGCCCTTGATGTACTTCACAGGATCCTGGAAGGAAAAGTTACTTTCATTTTATAAACAGGGACAGTGAGCAGGGAAGTGTCCACCTCAGAGTCCTGGTTAGCAGGTACAGAGCTGAACTGTCAGCCAGACCCTTCAGACTCCAAACACCCTTAGCCTCTTGCCCTGCTCTGCCTGCCTTTTTCACCCCCTCTTTCTAGACAGGTGTACTCAATTATACTTCACCTCATTTTTTTCCTATTTGAGTAATTCTGATTTTCTTAACAATTATTTTTTTATATCCAGAGTATTCTCTGGAGCTGCAGGCTGTTTTATGGCCACTGACAGCATTACAAATATAACTTTGAAATGACTTGCCAATCATTTAGTGCCTGTATGAGTCACATCTTAGGTTTGCTTTTCTGGCCTGGGCCTTTGTGAAGGTTTCCCTTGACTGTGCAGGGGTGGCAGTCCTCCCCTGGGGCCGAGGGCCCGTGTCCAAGAGGCCGAGCCCCTCCTGGGGCAGCAGGGGTGGAGGGGGTAGAGTACATGAGTCTATTCAGCAGTTGGCGAGGAGGGATTTCCAGGGCCCCATGTGGTTTCAGGTTAGCTGCTGGTTTTCACAGAATTTGTTTCTCTAGTGCTATATGACTGTAAGGAGAATAGTTGCTATTAAGTGTTAGGGATAACCCTGTTCTTCATGTATGTGTAGAAGTGGCCTGTGAGTCTCCTTTANGTTGGTGTTATCAGCACCACACTCTAACCAACTGAGCTAACCGGTCACCCCCTGAGTTTTATTTTTTAAGAAAATAAGCCAAGGCTTTTCAGAGCTGTCGTCCTTTAGGAGATAGCTGAGGTGCAAGATTTGTGTTAGAAAGTGGTTTGGCGTCTCATTACTAGTATCTGCAGTGAGCGTCCACCAACCTCACTCCCCAAGTCCACACCACAGGGCAAGCTGCTAAAGCACTAACTGCTCCACGTGGTCTTTAATGGGGTCCCTTGTTAGCTGTCAGACCTGGGACTGTATATCCCTGGGTGTGAGGTACTGTTCTCAGGTCTCTGGGTGAGTGTCTAAGCTGAGCCCCTGTCTCAGGGCCTCATGGATGATTTTCCCTGCCGCCGCCCCCCAGCCCCCACCCCAAGCACTTTCTCTATGCTCTTCCCTTACCTCACCGAGTCTGCTTCTCTTTACAGGTGGCCCTATTGAATCCCATTGAAAACCCAGACCTGAAACTAGCCATCGTCATGCTGATCGTCCCCTTCTTTGTCAATGTCAGTGCCATGTTGCGTTTTTTACCTGTTTGCTCCCTGCCTTCCAGTGTTCCTGTTCAAAGTTCTGAGTCTGACAGAGAAAACACCTTACAGCCCCCAGGTCCCTCTGTGTGAGCATTTAGCACCTCTGTCCCCACCCCAGACCTGGAAATGGCAGGATTGCTTCCTCGCCAGGCAGATCCCTGCTCTAGGGCCTCTGTGAAAGAGGGAGGGTCCTGGGAACTTTCTCGCCATTTCTGCCAGGGGACCTCCTGCCGAGGAGTCCCACCTCTTGTGTAACAGCGACTTCTAGCTCAGGATCATTAGGAATTCACCCCAGTCNTCTCTAACCTCTGGGCTTTCTGTCTCCCCTGTGTAGGAAGTTCTTCAATACCATTTGGTTCCCACTGTCCTTCGTCTGCTTGGCTTTTCACTGAGAGCATCATTGCAGTCATTTTCCTAGGCATGATAAAGTGGACTGGAAAAAAGCCACAGGCTTTCCATTTTGAGATTGGAATCCAGTAGGGCTTGTCATTGAAGTCAGAAGAATCTGTCCTATATGGATAAATTTAACATTTGAGCCTGTGAAAAAGTGGATGAAGAGGCTTTTGTCAGTAAAGGAATCACCAGTATAGAACTTGTCCTTCTTCTGTAAGCAACCATAAAATAGAACAAAATATATGAAACAGCTGTTTGCAGATATTGGACAACAGGCAGCTCAGGATAGCGATCCCTGAGGGAAAGAAAATAATAAGGTGAGCCCTGTGGTTCTCCCCCTAACTTTCTGCTGGAGACAATTTCTAGATCTCAGAGCAGTAAGGAGGAACCCAAGCAGAGCCCAGCAGCCTTGCTGAGTTGAGAAGACAAAGTTGAGGAAGCCAACCAAAGAAAGCAGTTGGAATTTTCAGGGACAATATGGATAAAAAAGAGCTACATAGAAGAAAAGCTCTAGACATTTGCTTTTAGGGGTCCCCTCAAGTCTTTTTCCAAACATTAATCTGCATGTGCATAGGGTCAGACTAATGAGGCAAAGCAAAGAACAGCTGCTGGGAAGCTATAAGTTGAACTATTTCTAGGACTGGGAGATGTTTTCTTTCCAGTTAGAGTGAGCGACTGTTGAATACCAGAGGCAGTCAGTAGATACCTCAAAAGAATCATGCCTTATATAGCCCCAGAGGGAAGGGTGCATAGCTTAAATAACAAGCCTTGATACCATGCACAAGAATTAAGTAGAAATACCTCACAAATCTAAATGTAGAAGTGAGCACTTTTAGAAGAAAACAGGAGAAAAGCACTTTTAGAAGAAAACAGGAGAAAAGCTTTGTGACCTTGGGATAGGCAAAGATTTCTTAGGACACAAAAAGCTTGAACCATTAAAAAAAAAAAGATAAATTGGACTTTGTCTAAATTAAGCATTTCTAACCTTCAAAACATACTGTAAAGAAAAATGAAAAGGTAAGCCACAGACAGTGAAAAAATATTTGGAGTATGAATATCTGACAAAGTACTTGTATCCAGAATATGTAAAGAATTCTTACAGCTCACTAAAAAGACAAACAATGCAATTTAAGCATAGGCAAAGGATCTTCATAGACATTTCTCTAAAGAAGATATACGAATGGCCAATAAGCACATGAAAAAATGTTCAATATCATTAGTCATCAGGGCCATGCAAAGTGAATAATGATTAGATACTGCTGTATGCCCTCAAGAATGGCTGAAATTAAAAAGATTGACAATACCAGGAGCTGTAGAGAATGTGAAATTTGGAACTCTTATAAATTGCTAGCAGACATGTAAAATGGTACAACCACTGCGGAAAACAGTTTGAAAGTTTCTTATAAAGAAAAGTACGTGTGCCAAACAACCCAGCAATTTCATCTCTAGATATTTACCTAAGATAAAAGAAAACATATGGCCACAAAAGGAATTGTATATGAATATTCGTAACAACTTTATTCGTAATTGTCCCAAGCTGGAAACAAACCAAATGTCCGTCAATACAGGAATGGATAAATTGTGGTATATCCATACAATGGAATACATGTCAGCAGAAAAAAGGAATGAACTGACACATACAATAATGTTGAATATGCTGAGCAAAAAAATCCAGATAATGGGACAGGGGTTAGGGATGGGTGAAAGGGGAAGGGATTAAGAAGTACAAATTGGTTGTTACACAGTAGTCATGGGGATGTAGGGTATAGCATAAGGAATATAGTCAGTAATATTGTAATAAATATGTATGGTGCCAGATAGGTACTAGATCTATCAGGGTGATAGATGGAAATAGGGTTGGGGGCAGGGTGAAAAAAGTGAATGCATTAAGAAATACAAATTGGTAGTTACAAAGTAGTCATGGGGATGTAAAGTATAGGGAATATAATCAATAATATGGTAATAACTATGTATAGTGCCAGGTGGTACTAGTCAGGGGGATCACTTCCTAAATTATA
>NW_017732803.1:141549-143076 GCF_001890085.2 Hipposideros armiger | reverse complement strand
AAAAAAAAAGAGTTAAGTCTCATGGTAGCAAATTATGTAAGTTGGAAAGAAATTGAGTTATTTTCTTAAACTTTAAAAATTACTGTCACCACCCTAGCAAGAAGCAGTGCAGTGATGTGGCTTTGGGCTCCTGGAGGCCATGCTGGGAAAGCTCGTGATCCCAGTACCTCCTCTGTTGCCTGCCTCCACCCTCCTCTGCTCTGCTGAGGCATGCTCGCGTGCCAGGCCCGAAGCCCGTCTTGATACTCCTCTGCCACCATTTGTGTCCACTCCGCCCTTGTCAGTAGACCTCATTGTACCGGTAGGACATCCTTTGTTTGGGTGAGTGAGAAACCAAATTTAGGTTAAAATGCCTTTTTGGTTGTTGAAGTAGAATTGGGGAAGGAAAGCTCCTGTGGGGATGGACAGATGCCGTGACTGCTTCTAGTGCTTTTTGGTTGTTTTTTCCTGCTTTGGAGGGCTGATAGTCCAAACAGGCTCAGAGATGCCAGTGAACATCTCATCTAAGAAGGCATGTGTCTGCTTCTTCAGTCTTAGGGGCCTCAGGCAGTTTGTCATATTCCTTTATGTGCTTTGCCTTTGGAAAGCCAACCTGGTTGCTCACTGCTTGTATTTTAACTGGTAGGAAATCAGAGTTTCTACAGTCCACACTGGATTGTTGAGTAAGAAATTTCAGACTGAGTTGTTGTGTAAGGAGCCTTTGAGTTACATGTGGGAGTCAAGCAGGCTAATAATTGAAAGGGAGCCCGCTCATTCTGTACAGGGTGACTCTTTACACATTTTCAGTCTTCTCAATATCTATTTTGTAAGGAGGCAGTTAATGGATCTTCTTCCCCCCTTTTTAAAAGATACCAGCAGGCCAAAGAACTCATATCTCAATGCCAAGGGAGAGGAAGTGTTGAAGTTCTAGCTTATAGAGAGCATACAACTTGGTTGTACATAGTCTTTGTGTAGAGTCTTTGTGCCCTGAGCATTCGGTAAGTCTCTCCCCAGCCACCTTCCTAAGTAGTCTTAATACATTCCCTTGCCCCTAGAATGTACTTAGGCATAATCACTACTCTCCCGATTCTCTTATCAGTTTGTTTGGTCATTTCCTGACAGAGAGCTTCAACTTTGCTTTCTGTGGATTCTGTGCTTGCCCACCCACCCACCTTGGTGTTGCAGCCTCTGGCTCCTCTTGCTCAGCATCAGGTGTGGTAAGATACTTAGGTGAGTCTCCTAAAGATAGCTTGGCAGACAAGCCCAAAGGAAGCATGCTCCCTGGCACTAGAGCCGGGTCAGAGAACCTGAGGACAGGTAGGCAGGCCCTACCTGGGCCCTGCACCTCCTCTTTTCCCAGAGTCTTGTGAATTGTGCCTGGCCTTTCTGATAAGGGTCTGGCATAGGCGGGCCTGTCTCAAATGAGAAGTAGCAGAGCCAGGGCCTGCTGGTTCCCTGGGGTTGATTTATGTTCATTTGAGACTTTTAGGAAGGCTGGAACTAAGGAGAACACAATCGTGAGACAATCCCAAAACATCACCCAGCAAG
>NW_017732803.1:137683-139059 GCF_001890085.2 Hipposideros armiger | reverse complement strand
TGAAGGACAACAACTTGGCTGTTCCCCTTCCTCAATTCCCAATAAAATCTTAATAATACTAATAATAACAATGTGTTATAAATAAAGTGGATAAGCTAAATAAAGTGAAAATATTAGGAGATGATATATCATACTTGGTTTATCAGGCATGATTAAAAAAAAAAAGAATTAGAAAAATACAGGTAACTTAATCCAAGACTATGTACAAGTAGAACTGGATGGATCGAAGGGCTTGCCTGGAACTTATGTCCTGCCTCCTAGGCCTCTGCTCTTTCTCACCACTACCCAGTCCAGCTACTCTTTCTTTGCCTCCTCCCTCACAACACATTTACTGATGCGCGTTGGTTTGTCCAGGAGTTTGTAGACTATGGCAAGAGAAAGGGAACCCTTCCCTCCTATAAAGCAACCTTCCTAACTGACTGTGCCAATAGGCCATGGCAGCGCGAGAGCATAGAGCCTGCAGCAGCAGCCAGTGGGAGGTGGTGAGGGATGTGGTGATAATGGAACAATATTGCACTCTCTTGAGATACGCAGGGCTTTCCTCCTCCTGGCTCCCAGCTGCTTGGCCTGGCCTGAGGCAGATGCAGGGTTGCCCAAGAGCCTGAGCTGTTCTGAGGGAGGCTGGGTAGTGGCAGGACCCGCAGGCAGGGCTTGTCAGAGGAGACCTGTTATAGCCTCGGCCAGTGGGACCTCTTCCCTGTACTGATGAACGTCTGTACTGATGAATGGCAAACATTCTCAATTTGAACCTGCATTAAGACTTGAATTGACCTCTTACCACAAGCCTTGAAATTTTGGGCCATGCATGTATTGTAGCTATCCTCACCACCAACTACCTTCAGTGTAGAATAAAGTTCTTGAATTTTCTCTTTTTTTAATTTATTATTTTATTTATTAAATTTATTGAGGTGACATTGGTTAGTAAAATTATGTAGGTTTCAAGTGTACATTTCTATAATATATCATCTATATATTGCATGGTGTGTTCATCACCCAGAATCAGTTCTTCTTCCATCACCATGTATTTGACCCCCTTTTCCCTCATCTACCACCCTCCTCCCCCCTTGCCCTCTGGTAACCACTAAACTGTTGTCTGTGTCTATGAGTTTTTGTTTCCTTGTTTGTCTTGTTCCTTTGTTGCTTTCAGTTTTATATCCCATATATCAGTGAAGTCATATGGTTCTCAGCTTTTTCTGTCTGACTTATTTCGCTTAGTGTAATAATCTCAAGATCCATCCATGTTGTCGCAAATGGCAGTATTTCATCTTATCGCTGAGTAATATTCTATTGTGTATATGTACCACATCTTCTTTATCCAATCATCTATCGAGGGACACTTTGGTTGTTTCCATGTCATAGCCACTGTGAATAATGTT
>NW_017732803.1:132643-136251 GCF_001890085.2 Hipposideros armiger | reverse complement strand
CAGCAGTGGCCTGGATTCTGGTCCTGACTATCACTTGCCACTTGTGGGACTTTAGCAAGTTCCTTAACTGCACTGAGCATCAGTTTCTTCATCTGGAAACTACCTCCCCCATCCCCTCTACCCCAGTAGGGTTGATTGAGTGGATTTTATCTTGAGTGCCTGGAACCTTCAGTATTCTTGCTGCTGCTGATGCCTTATCTGATTAGGATTTCTCAGAAATACTTCTAGGAACCCAGTTGGATAGTCGTGCATATTGGGTAGGTAGTAGATGAAGTGAAGCAGACTTTGGTTGGCCCCTTTTGGGTGTGAACCTGTCCTTGGCCAGTCTCCCTCACACTGCTTCCCAAAGTGTTCACAAGGGCTGCTGGATGGGGGAGGTAGGTGGCTGGTGGCCCCTTTCCACTGCCAGGAAATGGCACTTGAAATACTAAGACCTGTAGAAGGTCAGAGGGCAAGTGGAGTCATCTTTATAAATGAAACACAGTACATTGGGGGTTTTTCTCCTAGTGAAATTCTTAGAGTTGATTGACCCAGTTCAGCGAGTTGGCAGTTTTGTGTTTAGTCGTTTGGCTTGTGTTTAACTCTTGGTAGTTGGATATACAGCTGGATCTCCAGGTTCAAGATGTGAAAACATGAGTCCTCCCTATACCCATTATATGTTCTGTTCTCTGCCGAGTTTGGATCACACTAAGCAGCTGGAATCATGCTGGAGCCTTGGGTTACAAGGATGAAAATCCGTCCTGCGATTTGCAGCTCGTCACTTTGCAAGGGAGCTAGTGGGTGTTTCCTCTGACCATAGGAAGAAGTGGCAAAACAAGTTTTTATACTGCCTGAGCTGTATAAAATCTTCCGTGGTGGGGCTGGGCCAGGGGCTGAAAATTTTACCTCTGAGAAAAGCAAACTTGTGCCGTGCCTGTTTCTGTTTTATGAGCCATGAGGTTGCAGTGAAGGGCAGTCCTTTTTACTTTTTACAGCCAAAGGCCTCTTATCGAGCATAGTCAGGATTGATTATTGCTTGGTTAAGTTTTAAAAGGCAGGGCAACTGGGGAACCCTACAAAATGCAAACATATATAATAAATGTTTTATTTTAACTTATGCCTGTGGGCATCAGGTGTGAGGGAGCCCCTGGCCTGGCTAACGGCAGCACAGTGGGACATGTTGTCCACCAGAGATAATACATAGCACAGCAAGGCTTCTAGCCCCTGGTTGATGTGGACTAGATGAGCTGAAGTGACATCTTTAGTGAGTTCTGCCTACTGGAATCTCTCTCGGAAGGAAAATTTCTGAATGAGTTAAGTTTAAGGAAGGCTATTGATTACCTAATGTGCAAAACGGTAATTTTGTCATTTTTTAATTATTGGCAGCAGAAGCTTTTTTCACAAAGAATCTTTTTTAGACCTTTTTTTCTTACTACAAAAGTAATACATGCTCTTTGCAAACAACTAGAACATGGAAATAGCATAAAAAGTGAAAGTTCCCTACAAGCCCATTCGCTAGCGAGCTAACTATGGTTAACAGTTTATTATGTATGCCTCCAATTTTCTGTATGTATATATCATTTTAAAATATATGTTCATGTGCCATATTACTGTTTTGGTGAATTGCTTTTCCCCCCCTTTTAACATGGGCATTTTTTTTTCATATCAGTGCAGAGAGCTTTACCTCACTTTTTAAACAGCTTTATTGAGGTATAATTTACATACCATAAAATTCACCCACTGCATGTATACCATCTCTACCTAACTTTTTAACAGTTGAATTCCATTGTGTGATAACTTATATTTAACCCCTCTCCTATCGATGGACATTTAGGTGGTTTTTAAATCTTGCATTCTTACAGACAGTGCTGCAATGTATTCTTTTACAGACTCTGTACACTCGTATGAGTGTAACTGTAGAAGAAAATCCTAGAGGTTAAGTTTCTGAGTCACCATGTATAAACATTGAACATCATAATAGATACTGCCAAAATTCCTGCTGCAACTTTTCAAGTAATGTATATAGATTGATAGGGGAAAAAACCACACATCTCCATCCACTATGAGATTAAATGAAATTCCTAAATTTCCTTGGCCAGGGAATATGGGTTAGCAGTGCAGTGGAGACACAGACAGGAGCAGATGTAGCGTGTCTCTGTGAGGTCCCAAGACCTAGAGGGTCTCCAGCTGCCCAGGGTCACTTGCAGGGTGGGGTTCTTCCAGGATAGCCCATTTATACTTGGGGCTTCCATCGTATTCATGAAGAATTTACACCAACAATTAAGCCCTCCTTAGGAATACTTACAATTCTACAGCTCCTCCTGGTTTCTTAAGCTGAACTCTGCGTCCTGGTGGCCTCATTTGTCCCACCTCCAGCAGCGTCCCAGAGGGTCCCAGAGGCTCTGTTCACTGTTCACCCAACACCAGTTTAATGCGCCCTTTTACCTGGGTGGCTCTGAGAACTAGGATCACAGGGTTGTACCAATTACTTTCTCACCAGCAGTTTAAAAGTGCCCGTTTCCTAATGTCCTCGCCAAATGTTTTAATCTTTGTTAATCTGGGCAAGAATAATATACCAACTTGCATTGTTTAAATCGACATTATTGAGGTTGCACATCTTGTGTGTTTGTTAGCCATCGAACAGGTCCCGGTGGGACACTCCCACAGTGACAATGCCCTCTCACCCCCGCTGAGATCATCACTGTTAGCAGATGGCACTGCTGCCTGCTCCTGGGGGAAGCTGTGGTTCTATGGAGGCCCCGTGTTTAGAGAGCTAAGCATATTTATTTGCTAGACATTTTAGCTTTTTTTCTTGTTCCTCTCCAACTTTAGCAAAACCTCCACGTAGGATTAAAGCTGGCTAACTTAGAAGCTCAGCTTCCTCTGGTTCAGAAATAGCCAAGTCTTTACCAAAACATGTTCTTGAGCACTTAAACTTACTACAAACCCATATTGTCTGGCTGTTGCATCTAAGGCCCGATGTGGTGAGGGAGAGCGACCTTGATGGGCCAGTTCACCATGCCTAGTGGTTAGTTAAGAGGGAGAAAGGTTGTGGGTATTTGTCCTCTGGCAATCTTGCTGGCAGGTTACTTTGTCCAAAACCAAAGTGAGAGCTAAGCAATTTTAGTCGTGTTGCAGCAATAATGGCTCACAAACCAAGCTTCTGGGAGAACCCATTGTACAAATTCATGAAACTTCCTGAATTAAAAATAAATACCTGGGCCGTACTCAATAAATACACCTTAAGGGACAGACTGAAGGCCTTCCTTTGTTCAACAAATATTGTTTCGCTACTTGTTAAGAGCCAGGCACTCTCTAGGTGCTAGGAATACAGAACAGAAGCTATGTACATTCCAGTGGGGAGAAAAAGAAACGGTAGTCAAGAAAACACATAAGAATTTCTGAGATGAGAGGGGTTAGAGCTGTGAAGAAAATTAAACAGGGCAATGAGATTGAGGCATGGGGCGAGGCAGGATGTGCACACCTATGGGTAAGGTGGTCTGGAGACGCTTCCGAGGAGGTGACCTGGGAGCTGAGACAAAAATGAGGAGGAGCTGGCACAACCTGGCCAGCTGGGAGAAGAGTGTTCCAGAGAGAAAGCACAGCGCAAGCCAGAGGGCTTACGATCC
>NW_017732803.1:116181-132520 GCF_001890085.2 Hipposideros armiger | reverse complement strand
GACTTTTGACAAATTTATGTGTCATGGGAGTTAAAGTGGAGTGAAGGGTGACTGTTTTATTTATATTTTGAGACCTCTACCAACAAGTGTGGGGGGGGAGGATGGATGGATGGATGGATGGATGGATGGATGGCCAGATAGATGGATGGACAGACAAATGGACAAACAAGCAATAGTCTTATTACTTAAAACATACGTAGTTCTGAGTGGAACGGTTTGTGGAAAAGTCATTGCCGGTGGCCTTCGAAGCTGTTCCCCTGCCTTCCCTGCCCCAGGAAAAGGCTAAGGTGGGGCAGATGTGAGTGTGAAAGCCACAGTCCTGTGCAGGTTTACGTTGGCTCAAGCCTGCAGGTTCTGCACTTCCCCGGTCACATTTGCAGTTGTTTCTGCCCATGTAAGGTACTTGTTGATTGTGGTGAACAGACCTAGCCTGCGTTCCGCTCTGACTAGACCCAGCTGACTCTGTCTTCTCTCTGCCCAGAATAAACATGAGTCATGTGATCAAAAGGGTATAATGGCATTCACTCACGGGTGTGATTTTTGAGGGTTATTATAAAGGTCTCTCTTTAAAGATAGCTTTTCTGTCAACCTTTTTTGGTGCCGAAATTCCAAAATGTCTTGATTTTGAGTGTGCAAAGCTACCATGAGTCACTAGCCTCAGGAGGCAGCAGTAGTTGGTCAGATTGCTTCCCAATGTAACCGTGGAAGAGGTCAGGACACAGGGCAGGTAGGTTTGGAAGGTTGCTTGGGGATGAGAGAGATGCAGGCTTGAGGCACTCTGTCCTGAGTGGACAGGTCCAAGGGAGGGGCTGTCACCAAGGGCCTGGGGGCCTGCAGTGGGAAGGGGCAGCATCAGCAGAGTGTTGCAAAGGGGCGGAAGTCTCCTTACACACTTCCGGTCTTCACCAGTTGTTACATGGTTAATCAGAGCTCCGTGGTGCCCTGGGGAGGGGACAGGCACCCTTAGCTGAATTCTGACAGCAGCATTCTCTGCTGCAGGCGCCCATTCAGCCAGATCACATGGCCAGCAGCACCCACCTGCTTTTCTCACTGGATTGGAGTATGATGACAGGGTGTCTCATTCATGGTGTTTCTTGAATTGATGACATGTCATCGACTTTTTTCATCACTCTGATTATAGATGAAATTCTGCAGCATTCCCCACTTGATTTGATGGTGTGTCTCCTATCGTCAGCGAAGAGCAGTGTGAAGCATCTTGACAAAAACCAGCTCTTTTCCGCCAGTGATTTTCTGAGCCATCAGAGCTGGTCTTGAGCACTCTTTCCAGCCAGTCCTTCCTGAGCACATCCATGCGTCCTACCCTGATAGGGGTGAGGCAGAAGGACGAGACCTGCCTGCCATGGGATGTGCTAGCCCGTGGAGTGCCCTGCCACTCTGCCCAGGTTGTTCTGGTCACCGCCCTTCTGGGCTCATCTTTCAGAGCACCAGCATTTGGACAGTTCTCCCAGGGGCCAGCCTTGGGGCTGATGGAGGCTGACAGACCAGGGAATAGAGAGCACAGCTGGGACTAGCTTTGATCTGGTCCCACGTGGGAAGTGCAGGCCAGAAGGAGATTTGGAACCAGAACTACACTGGTGGAACTACCAGTGATCTTGGTTGTATTCAGATGGTAACATTTTAGATAACTTTCCAAACGTGTAATGATTTATAATTGAAAAGATAAAAGAAAGACTTTAGGGAGGCCCTGGATCCACAAATGATAATCAGATGAGTGCTTTCTTGGGATTTCAGAGGGAAGGGAGGCTTTTCACTAAGTATGTTTTATACTCTTTGAAATTTTTCTTAAGGCAAATAAAAAAATTGCCTTATTAGTTTTATAGGGATGCCATAACAAATAATCACAAACTTCTTGACTTAACACAACAGAAATTGATTCTCTTACAGTTCTGGAAATGCAGAATCAAGGTGTTGGTAGGGCCACGCTCCTTCCAGCAGCTCTAGGGGAGACCTTCCCCGTCTCTCCACTTCGGGTTTCCCTGGCTTGTCCAGTCTCTGTCTCTGTCTTCACAAGGTCGTCTTCTTTCCCCTTGTGTCTTCTATTCGTCTCTCATAAGGATACTTGTTATTAGATTAGGGCTCACCTGGTTAATCCAGGATAAACTCTTCTCAAGATCTTTAAATATATCTGTAAAGACCGCTTTTCCTAATAAGGTCTCATTCACAGGTATCGGGGGGTCAGGATTTGGACATATTTTGGGGGAGAACCACCATTCAACCCACTACAATTGCCAACCAAATCTTGGGGGAAGAACTCACTTATGTGCTGCTTACGATAGAACCATCTTAAATATAAAGTTGAAAGAAGAGGGATTTTAAACGATACCATACAATAACCAAGAGAATGTCCTCTCTGAATTTTATACACTCCATATATTCACCTCTTCCAAAAGAGGAGTACTCAGAGCCTGGGGGATAGCCCAGGAGGAGAACAGTGGTAGGATCCTAGGATGCTCCTAGCATTCCGGCCCCTGAGCTGCCCACAGGTGTAGGAGGAAGGAAGCTAGAGTAGAGAGTCAGGTTGCAGCTGACAGACCCAAGGTCATATGCTTCTTGGAGACTGGAGGCCAGGATGGAGTGTCTCAGCCCAGGACTGGGGAGAATGGATGCAGAGAGGAGAGGGAAGCCAGGGTCCAGGGCAGGGACACAGAATGTGGTTTGCGAGAGCACAGGTTCTGTGTTTGCCCCCTCTCCTATTTACTCTCATTTAATCCTGATGCCAGCCTGGTAGGTCATAGCATACCCCCTTTTTTATACAAACCCACATAGCTTGTTAATAGCAGAGGCAGGACTCAAATCCATGTCTGTCTGCCTTTTGGCCACTACACCTTTTCAGGGGTGATAGGACCCCATGCCTGGCTTTAGGACGTGCATGCATAAAGGAAGAGAGCCTGCTTCGGAGCCCACTCCAGCGTGGAGGCAATGGCTCAGAGCGTCATTAAAGCAGTGAAACGAGGCCTGTGTGCGGCATGTCCTCATGGGCCCCCTTTTCCGTCCCTACGCTCAGCCCCCCGCTCTCCTTCCTTCTCCCACTAGGGGTTCTTTCAGGCATTGCTCCATCAGCCTTGGATTCCAGCTCTGCTGTCACCATGGCAGGGACCTGACCTACACTTGAGGTGTGCCTTTTGTTCCTCCACCAGCCCCCTGCCTCAGGGGACGTGTGGTGGTAATGTTAGAATACATTGTGCTTAGGTTTGGTCCCTTGCTCCATCTCAGTTCTTCCCATCCTGTGGAAGCACCATTAATTGAGAAAAGATCAGTTGTCCTGAGCAACTCTCTGAGAGCCTTTTCATTTGTGGCTTCTAAGCGAGCCGCTGTCAGGCCCCCATGGAGAATGGGCTTGTTTCCACGGGACTGTGTATCTGGCTTGCTGTCCAGGAGGGACTTGGAGGCAACTCATTTCTTACCTGCACAGAAGTCTTGTGTCTCCCCGATTTAACACCACCACCACCACCACTGAAACAAAACCAGAAATGCAGTGGAACATTGTAAAATCTCACCTCTGGAATAGTAACTCTTGACTTCTCTTTCTCTCTCACCCACATGCACTCTTGTCAGCAAATCCTGTCAGTTTAGTGTTTAAGATCCAACCAGGATCCAACCTCTTATCAACTTCTTCTGCCACCACCCCTGGCCAAGCCACCGTTGTTTCTCCCTGGGTTAGTGTGATGGTCTCTTAACAGGTCTCACTGCTTCCACCATTGCCCCTTCAGGCCACTCTCAGCACAGATGGAGTGAGCCTATTCAACTGCTGTCCTGCAGCCACCCCCAGATCACTGTAAGCAAAGGTGGAGCCCTCACAGTGGGTCAGAAGGCCTGGGAGGTCCGACCTCATGCCTCACACTCCCTGCCCTTCACTGGCCTCAGCTCTCTGCCTGAGGGCTCTTCACCCCTTCCCTTCTCCGGGTCCTTGTTCACCTTCCGGATGTCCTCCGCTACAGTTGCAAACCCCACCGCCCAGCCCTCCTCTCTTCTTTCTTGCCTCGTGTCACTTGTCACAGCCTGACATGCTGCAGGTTTACTCCTCTCCCTTCCCCGACTAGAATGTAAGGAAGATGAGGATTTTGTCTATTTCATCTCATGCCAAATGGGCCTATCCAACAGCAGGCCCCTCAAACATGACTGGACGGATGAATGAAGTTTTCTGTTGTTTTCCTGCAAGATTAGATGTGGAGTAGTTCCCTTAATGTTTCTTCTTCCTTTAATTAAAAGAAAATGATTTCTGACTCTGAAATATTCTGGGGTAAGGGGGTGGGGGATGGAGAGCAAGGTCCACACCTCTGCTCTTGAGCAGCGTCTGCGTCCATCCCGAACCCCATCTGAAGCGCTGCCCTGGGTGAGGCTGCTCCCCAGCAGACGAGCAGGCACACACCCTTCTCCCTTGATTGTCCCAGAGCCAGCTCTGAGTCACACCACTTCTCCCACGTCCACTTTGCTGGGTTAGCACAAGTCTCTGACAGGTTTGTCTTTTATTTTTAAGTTTTTGAAATAAAAGCAATGTGACTATGGAAGAATGTTTTAAACCATTCAGAATGATATAAAAAGTCTGCTTCCTTCATCCATAATCCTTTCATCAAAGGTAGCGCTTGTTAGTAGTCACATATCCCTCTAGGAAAAAAAGACGTACATAAAATAATACCAGCATGTATACTGGGGTGCCAAAAAAATGTATACATGACTTGTAGTCATCTTTTGTTATTGGTATATATTGTTGTGGGNTCATGACTTTTCCAACGACCCAATAGAAGAAGAAACAGTAAAGGAACGTGGGGCTGACAGATGTGGCAAAGTGCGCTGGCCAACTGCTCAGCCCAGGATGGAGCCAGACCAGGAGCCTGGAGTCCTTGGTTCCAGGTCCTGCTCTGGCAACAGCTGGGGCAAGGCCCAAAGCAGGCTGTGCCCATCAGTTCCACCACAAAACCCTTGGGGTAAATAGGGCACGGTTTTCTCCGATAAGAAATCAAAGGAAATAGAGACTAGGAATCTCTTTTTAGGCTTCCGAGAGATAGCAGGGGGACCAGATGAGGCTTTTCTTTCCCTAGTTCAGGATGCTGTAATCTGGAATGGGGTGGGAAGGTTGGGGATAGGGGTTTTGCTGTGCTTTGCTTTCACAAATGGCTTATCCCAGAGTAATCTGTATTTTTCCTCCACACAGGCTTTTATGTTTTGGGTAGTGGACAATTTCCTCATGAGAAAGGGGAGGACGAAAGCTAAATTGGAAGAAAGGGGAGCCAACCAGGACTCGAGGAACGGGAGCAAGGTCCGCTACCGAAGGGCCGCATCCCATGAGGAGTCAGAGTCTGAGGTAGGGCCTAGCCCTCGTGCTGCTGCCCGAGGATGTCTCTGGTCTTGTGCCAGCCAGGGGGAGGGAGAAGAGGCTGGCAGTTCCCATCTAGCCAGGACCCGTTTCTGCTGTCCCGTGGGCCTTTCCAGTCCAGGGAGGTGGAGTACCTTTTGGGGGTGGCTTCCTTCCACATTCCCTCCACCAGTGGAGAAATACAGGCAAGGGAGGAGCTGCCTTGTTCCAGGGAAGCTGGCAAGGACTCTCATGGGCCTGACTATTAAGCTTTTTTTTTTTTTTTTAAGATTTTATTGGGNTACTGAATGGTTTTAAACAAATACTTTGATCTGTTATTTTTGAGAACTTTTCTCAGTAAGGTCAGGTAGGTTACTGAAAGGATTACAAAACTCCATTGAAAATCTAGCTAGGAGAGATTGTGCCTCTGAAATGGCTTTTTGGCTCAAATGTGTCTTATCCCAGAAGTGAAAGTAGATAGGATGACCTCAGGAAAGGCAGTGATGTCTTTCTGCATGCTTCTCCCGAGATTTTCCAGAAAAGGGAATGGCCTGGTGTTGTGTCCATTACAGCTGCATGAAGGTATTCACTGCGCTTCCATTGTGTACAGTTGACAGGCTCGGGCAGGGCTGGGGGCCCTGGCACTGGTGCCCAGACAGGGATTGCTTCGAAAACTGCAGAATCAAAGCTGGAGATTTCTCTCCGGGCCACGTTGTCTTCTCAACCTAGATTGGGGCCTTTACCTCCCCTGAAATGTAACTCTCCAGACCCTCTTCTGGCCAGCTGTGGTCAGGCAGCTCCGGCAGAGCTTCTGGAGCAAGCCCCTGGCTGCCCCCCGCCCCCCCCCCTTGATTTTCTCTGGGTCTCCACTTGGGGAGGCATGACCCAGAGGCCCATCCCATGGGTCCTGCCTGTCACTGAGGATGTGAGGATGTAGATCATTCCCTGGAGGGGCTGATCCTCCACCCTTCACCAGGTCCCTTTTGAAACATTCTCGAGACACTTCACGGCCTGAGTGTCCCACAGCATGGACTATTGGATTCCTCCATTTCTCAAGCATAGTGACTGATGGGATCACAGATGGACCTTTGTCACAGCCCTGAGGCACAGCCCATCACTCCTTGCCTTGAGGGCTTCTCTTTTCTTCCTTTTCCCCAGCCCAAAATATTTTGGGGTGCCCCTTCCCAGGCAGACCCTGAGTTCCTCCAGAGTCAGATTTCTCCTTTCAGGGCTAAGGGCAACCGGAACAGTGGAGGAGTCGGGGTGGGGAGTGAAAGATGAACAGGGAGGTCGTTTGCTGCCTTCATAATTCAAAAACATTGTGGGGAGGGGAGAGCGGATAGCACCACAGTCAATGGAAAAATCAACAGTGGATAATAATAGCAGTCTTGCTTAACACAGCTTCTGCTGCCAGCGGACGAAAAGAACTAGCTCTTCTAACCTCCAGCAATGGGCACTTACTAACTTTGGTGCTTTTTAATTATATCTTAGAATCTCTTGAAAGAAAAGCTACTCTGGTATCTCCAAATTAGGAAATCCCTGATTTTGTTTAAATCACCCACATTTGTATGTTGGTCTGAGTCGATTTTTAGTGCTCTGGGGACTCATTAAACAGCTCTAGCGTCAGGGGTGTGGGGTGGGGGTGTGAGGGCTCCCGGGAGCTGTGGGGAGGGGGCAGGGCATTGCCCAGCTCCAATCCTGTGTCTGGGTTGCATGTGACGAAGCGTCCCCTCTCCCTGCAGGAGACCCTCTGCAGTGCGGAGCCTGGGTCGGGCAGTGCGCTCTTTACATAGTGATCATGATTTTTGAAAAATCTGTTGTCTTCATCGTCCTCCTAATACTTCAGTGGAAAAAGGTTTGTCTCTTGTCTCTTCTTGGGCAGCTCCTTGAGATGCTAAGCAAGACAGTACTTCCTCCCCATACCGCCTCTCTGCCCCAACCTATTGGAAAACCAAGTCTGTTGTTTCTTTTTTTTATTTTAACCCCATGAATACACCCTGGATTTGGTCTGATATGGCAGCTATTGGCTACCTGTCAAGAACAGTAACTAGTCAGTTTTTTACGTAGCATCCATTCACTTCATTTACACATATGTCTGCTCTTAATGTCTAGATTAAGCCAATGGAATATATAAAGCCAGTGAAAACACAGTCCCTGCCCTCGTGTTGCTTTCTGTCTGATGTTAGTCTTCAGGCCTCGCCACTGTAAATGTAAGGCAGGNGAGATGGTGGCAGACCTTTTCAACTTGCTCTTCAACCAAGCTGTCTGCCTAGCCTTCGTCCCCGAGGCCGCTCGCTCTACATTCTGCATAATAGGACAAGGGATGCAGAAAAACTTGATAGAGCTTCTCATAACCACCATGCCACATGGTGGTGGTTTTCCCAGTGCCTTCACAGAAGGAAAATCGGAGGGAGCCCAGCAGATAGATGAACTAAGTGAGCACTGGGAGTCCAGGAATCCTAATTTGACTCAGACCACCTTTTCTAGGACAGCCTCGTGCTCCCATCCCTAAGGGTCATGGTTTATTTACAGTGTCTCTCACCTGTACTGGTGGTCACATTTCTCATTTATCACGTCTTCCTCTCACCCAATCCCCCTGTTTCTAAGTGAAGAAGAGGTGAAAGTAGATGTAAGAAGAACCCTAAGGTGCCTGAAGTACCCATCAGACCTCCTGGATGGGATTCCCATTACCGGCCATGGGGGACCTCAGATATTTTATCTCATGGGGGCTGATGATTTCTTCATTTATGGTCTCCAGCGTCCTTGGGGTCAGGTTATTACTGTAAAGTTAAGGCTTCCTTTGCTGTCCTGCCATGTGATTCCCAGGCTTTGGGACTGAGGAAAGGAACTCTCTTGCTTCTCTTCTGCTCAGATTCTGGTTGGTTACACAGCTTGTATTGTTTGAAAGGAGAAGACACTGGGTGCCAACTTCACTAGACTAAGAAGCTAGGGGAAAGGTCTTAAATGTCATATAACTCTAGTATCAAGAGAAGAGATAGTCTTCTATTAATTTTTCTGCTAAGGGTGCTTATAAATTCACTTCCGTCAATAAAATTCATAGGTGAAGCCCCAGTGAATTCCCAGAGGAAGCGTGTCCTGCTGGATAAATGTATGGTACTCTGAAGACTGGCCATCCACCATGCCGTTGGCAGTCCCATCAGCTCCCTCTGAAGGTACAATGCCACATTAGCTCTTGTCTGCTGAGAAGGTTAAACAAGGCCTTCTGAAACACTAGGGAACCCCAACTTTTTACCTCTTTATGTAGTGTTGTAACAAGCCAGTTTCTCTTGGTTTTGGGTATGTGCTCTTGGAAAAACAGTGGAAATGTTTCTGACTGGTGCTTTCAGTACAAACGTGCATTTAGGGAGGCTCTCAAGCTATTACTGAACTTAAAGAATTCGTTTTGCCTGCACACATCAAAGCTAGTGGAGACGTGAACAGGAGTTTGAAGCAAAGAAAGTAGAGGTTTATTTAAGGAAATTGAGCCAAGCCTGGAGACACAGGTGAGCTAGCACTCAAAGACCAGGCTCCCCGGTGGTATGTAGGTTGCAGGTTATATAGGGCAAAATCACAAGACACTGTGGGTCGTGTTGAGAGCTGATTGATTAGAGGTGAGTTAAGGGTCATGAATCATTTCTTTAGATCTTGACAGTTCTGAGGTCTTTTCCAGAGTTCTGTCCAGTCTCATGAGAAAAATAGCCAGGGGGTTGTTCCACCTTAGGGTTGAGGAACTGAAACAGAACTTAGGTCAAGATGTTATCTTTAGCTGCCAGAGGTCTGGACCTTGTGACAATTAGTCAGGTGGGCTTCTGCTGGGGAAGGGAGGGGAGGGAATGAGGGGGGGCTGATTATCTGGGGGAAAGGCTAGGTCTCTGAGAGGTGTGTGTATGGAGATAGAGAGAGAAAGAGGATATGCTTTCTAGAGCTAGGATTTAAAACTATATTCAATCAAAGTCATAAGGACCTTTGGTTTCCAACCCAACTTGGCAGATGACCGCTTGTCATCCAAAGGGAGGACTCCTGGACCATGGAACAGAGGAGCTATACCTGGGACTGTAGGGTTCCCAGACCAGGGAACAATGCTGGTATACCCAGTGGTCAAGTGCATGGGCTCTGGTATCAAACTGCCTGAATTTGAGCCATAGCCTCTCATGACCACCATGCCACATTTTCCCAGTGTTGTGTGGCTTCATCCCAGGTGGCTTTATTCCTCTGAGATTATTTCCTGTCCTCAAAATGAGGGAGGTGATTATCTATCTTAATAGGTAATTATGAGAATTAGAAAGATAAGGTTCTTAGCCTGGTGCTGAGTAAATGGTAAGCTTGCCGAGGCCCACCTTAGCTCACTGGCCTCCACAGCAGATGATCCTGGGGAGGTAGAACAGCTCACGCTGTATTGTTTTTATTAAAATAGGGGCTGGCTGAGTGGCTCAGTTGTTAAGAGCACGAGCTCTGAACAACAGGGTTGCTGGTTCGATTCCCACATNTAAATATAAATAAATAAATATATATATATCTCCTTTAAAATGGATATGAACAGAATTATGGACATATTATTTTGTAATTAATACAATTTGGAAGTCTTTCCATATTAATCCATACAGACCTACCTTGTTTGTAGTAACGGCCTAATGTTGCATTGTACCATGATGCATTGTATCTACCCAATCCCATATTGACAGGCATTGGTTTCTGTCTCTCTAAACACCATACTTTGTTTCTGTATACAGACAGCCTTTGCTTTGCAAACGGTGGACTGCCTGTGTTCATTTAGAGAAGGATGTATTGATTTGGACACCGTTTTCTCCCTCCCCATCTCCCTTCTCCTCCTCCTTCACCTCCTTTGGCAGATCAGGGCTCTGCTGGAAGTTGGCTCTTGCCTGCTCCCAGTGGTAGAGCGGCATCCTCCGTGGGCTTGCAGCCGTGTCTGTTTCTTCCTCAGTAGTTTTGTGTGGGAAACATCACACATGCAGCACTTTGCGTGTTTGTTTTAGTAGATGGAATCCTTGTGGAAATAGTCTGCCTGGAGCTTCAGTGGAGGACTGGACTTTTAGAATCGTTCTCTTTACTTCTGTTCAAATGGTTGTGTCTGTAGACCCGAGGTGAAGGTGTCAATCTGGGGAGTCCTTGGCCATCTGAGGTCAGCCAGGCTGTTGCTGAATGAGCACTCCACCCCTGCTGACTGTTCTGTAGCTGGGAGTACCACTGCCTGGTGCTGTGACACAGCCAGTGTCCTTCCTTAGTCCTCTCTACCCCCAGAAATCCACCCTCTACCTGATTCAGAGCTGCTTTTTAAAACACAGTTCCCACCATGTGTTTGACTCTGCTTAGCATCTTTTCTAGCTTTTCCTTCCCTACAGGATTCAGTCTAGACTTTTTAGCTTGGCATTCAAGACCGTCCCTCATGTGGCCCCTGCCCAGTTTGTTTGCCTTGTTACCTGCTATATCAAATCCAAATTTATGCCAAACACACTCTGCTACGTTATGTCCCTGTACCTATGAATTCATGGTGTGTATTCTGCCTAGAATGGACCTCTCTCCCATCCCTTACCCATTTGCAAACCCCTACCCAGCCTTCTGGTCCTGGCTTGGCCACCTCTCCTGACTAGCACCCTTCCTCCAAGCAGGCAGGGCTAGTCATCCTTCCCTCGACCCTTCATTTCACCTCAGACTTACCTCTTCTCTAGCACTTGCCACACATATGGTTATGTGTCTGCCCTCCTGCCTGACAACTGCCTTTGTCTCTTCAGTGCCTAGTTTGGAGCAGGTACTCAGTGAAACTTTGGGTGTATGGGAGGATGGATGGATTTGTCGTTGGGTAGAACATACCCTGAAGTTAGAAGTAGCTACATTCCACTTGGTGGTTTCCACTCCTTATCTGAGAGAGCCTTGTCACAAAGAAGAAGAAAATACAATTTTCCTGAGTGTGAGGAGACATTTTTCCTAGTGTCCAGTTCTGAAGAATCTGTACTGGTTGGCAGCAATACCGGGCTTCTGTGACCTTCACGGCTCATTGTACATTGTCATATATTAAAAGAGCAAGTACCATAACTTGGCATTGTAAACACTGAGTGTACTGATAACCCAACTTGTTATATGCATTTTGCTTTGTTATTGCTGTGGAACGCTACTGAATGTTTGTCTTTTCTTTCAGTCAAACGCTTCAGAGAACCAAAGCATGAAAGACGTCCATGGAGGATATGGTAGGTATTTAAATTTAAATTTAAATATTAGCTCATTCCTGGAATGCTTTTGACCATTTTCAGGTTTTTGGGTTTTTTTGGGGGTGGGGGTGGGGGAGGGAATGTGAACAATTATACATAACAAAGTGTTGGACTCCCTTAGTTGAATTAGTCATCAGGAACTATGTATAATATGAAAGCACTTCTATTACTCCTGATAACGTTAGGCCCTACCTTGATTCTGTCACACGCTGCTGTCCAGTTTTAGAAGAGGGACGATAATACAGATATCAGTCTATGCCACAGGCTCCTTCAGTTATGTCTCTCTGTTGTTCGATTATGTTAAATCCTTGGATTCTATAGTCTGTATGCATAAGCAAAAAAATAATCTAAATTTGGAGATTTGTCACATATACCATGTAAATGTTCCTCTCCCTAAAACTAGCCTTTCTTGGTCCTAGGATGACCCTGTAGTGACAGTTTTTCCTTCATAAAAAAATGGTGGTAAAGCTTCAGACACAGCTTCTATAGACAAAACTTAGAAAAATTAATCACTTGGAAGAAGACAGCCAGCTCTTCAGGACAAGATGTCCACAAGAAATCATCTCTCTTGGGCTGTCTTAGGCTGCCACTTATCCTCACAAAATAGCCATTTTTCTCCTTCAGAGAAAACTTCCAATAAATCACTGTGGTAAAGGCTTCTTCATAAAAGGCTCGGTACATACTTGATTGATCTTCAGTGCATTATTTCAGGATGTTGATAATTATTTTTATTTTACCCCAGTTGGTTTCTCTCAAATCTGAGTATCTAGCTTGGGCTGGGGGTACCTCGGGAGGACCTAGAGTTGGGGCACTGTGTTTTACACACATTGCCCTTTGGTGACTCCTACTTTGCCATAATTTCAGGAACTGATTTTCAAGCCTCGGTCGCAGGGTTGGCCTGGATCATCTCTAAGGTCTGTTCCAGTCCTGAGATCCCATGGCTGATGTCCCATGCCTGTGTGCCCCTTTATCACCCCCCTTCAGTGGCCCGGCCAATTCTGGATGCCCAACCTGGAGGGCCAAGAGAGATGGCCTCAATCCAAAGGTTCCCCAGTCACAAACCACGAGTGGTCTTCAGGTGTTCATGGCAGAGAAGAAATTAAAGGCCCCACATCATCTCCACCTTGCTCTTGCCATGTGGACTAGGGGGGAGGGAAGACACAGGGTGTCCCAAAGACCAACAAGTTTGTTTTTTTCTCTTTTGAAACTCTTGTCATGTAGTCCAGGGGTTGGCAAACTATAGCCCGCAGGCCCAGTCTGGCCTACTGTCTGTTTTCATAAATACAGAATTACAGGAACGGGAGTGCTTACGGCTGCTTTTAGGCTGCAGTGGTAAGTGTGTAATTGCTGCGGAGAACGATGGCCCGCAGAGCCTAAAATACTTATTCTCTGACCCTTTACAGAAAAAGATTGTCCCTCCCCCAATCTAGCCCATTGTTTAAATGGCAGCAGCAGAAAGTTGTTTAGGGTTTCAGCTGCAGTACTAGCTTTGTGCATGTCTTGTTAGTCGCAATCATTTCGCTCCCTGTGAGTGAGGTCGAACAGGAGCTCCGTGAAAGAGAGGAGGCAACTTGGACTTCATCACAAAGCTGTGATCAAGCATTTCACTTTTGTTTTTTTTTAAGATTTTATTGGGGAATCGGGGGAGGGGAACAGACAAGTTGCTGTCCTTTTGTTCTTCAGTCTAGTTGTGGAGGACGTTGCTTCACTGGCCCATGTTGGTATTATCATTGTGCTCCTCCCGGGTGAGGCAGATCGATCGCTGGCCATTAGATGGCCATTCATGGTGGCTCACAGCAGCTCATGCCTGCCAGCCGCTCACACTGGCTGCCGGCCATTCACAGTAGCTCACGGGAGCCCTCTGCGCCTCACCATCACCGGCGACTCATGGCAGCCCAGCTCCAGGTCGAGCTGTTGTTCACCATCTTAGCTGTAGAGGGCGCAGCATCACTGGCCCTCATGTGGATTCCAAACTGGCGGCCCAGCTGCTCAGAGCTGGCGTCCCAAGCCAATTCATAACCAACGAGCCATCGGCTGGCCCTCGAGCATTTCATTTTGAAGTAACAAAAAATGAAAAAATAAAAACACCTATTTTAAATATGTGGTTAATGTGTTTAAATATGTGTTCATCAGTGGCCCATTAGGAATTTCCGTGCACTGTTATTGAAGGTTTTGAAAGGTAGCTGAAACACCAACCCTGAATTAGTACTGATGCACTGGGGGAGAGGTGACTCATAATTAGAACTTGGGGCCTCCCAGTGGCTTTTTTCCTACTTCAGACTTAGCATTTTCCCCAAATTGGATATTACCCTCTTGTCAGAGTGATAACAAGTGCTGATTCCTGTTCTGTACAGGTTTTTAGACACTTCAAAACAAGCCATAGGAATGCTGTTCATCCACTTCGCAAATGTATACCTAGCAGATCTCACCGAAGAGGACCCTTGTTCACTGTAAGTGGCCTGTATTTGAGTACAAACATCACCCAACCCTCCACTTAAAATGCCGGCTGGCCTTGCTTTCTACTGCCAGTCATGTTCCCCCTAGCTTGGGGAGGGGGCGGCTCGCCTGTGCCGTCTGTGCATCTCTGAGAGGTCATCCTGTGCATGCTACCTATGAGCTCAGACACACAACTGTTAGTTGGCTGTTAGGGCTGTGCCTGGTTACATTGGCCTGTGCGCTGGCTTTCTGCTAATCTAATAAGTTCTGTTTCTTGGCTTCCTAGTACTCTGTGTCTCCCAATTTCCAAGCAGCCCCTGGCAGGGCAGCACAAGACCCAAAGGAGCATCTCTGTGCTGGAACAGGACACATGAGACTTCTCTGTGGTGTCAGCCACTCAGGGTCAAAGCCATTGTTAACCATCGTTGACCTCTTTGACCTGAAGACCATGGCTTGTTCGGCCTTGACAATGCAGTGTGCCATCCACACAGCCCCCAGAGAAATCTGCCTGAAATCCCAGTTGGGCCATGATACACTGTCCTCCTTGTTGACAGCCCCTACATGGTGCCTCACTTAGCAGATAGAGTGGAAAAGGAGGCTCACCTGCCTTACACTGGCTCCATCTCCTACCTTCCGAGCTCATACTTGGTGCTCAAGCCATGCTGGTCTATACCTGGTAGCTCTCAACCCTGCCTGCTGTCTCCTGCCTCTGTGCCTTTGTCATGCTGCCCTTTGCCTGGAGGGCCAGTGAGTCCCTTACCAAGAGGTTCATTGTGTATTTAAGATCATTTGGACTGGAAGATTCTTTTAGCTTCTCTTTTTTGGTGATAGCGTACAGTTTTGAGATTTAGTCCAGACCCAGATTTTGAAAGGAAGTTGTGAAGTGTTACTTCCCAGGGCCTTTCCTTAAGACCTGGGTAGGTTGTGATCTGTTTGGGTGTATTCTCAAAGCAGGGGACTGGAAAGGTGATCCTCCCGTAGGGAAAATAGTTAGGAAAGGGCTTTGTCTTTCCAATCCTTGAGCCCAGCAGCAAGCTCATGTCATCCTCTGGTGAATCGTTCTGCTGTCGTTGGCTGAGATAGTCTGAGAGTCAGCTGCGTACCCCAGGAGCACTGGGGCAAGGAAACCCAACTCCTGGTGCAGCCCTGGCCACATCACTGTCCCTTACAGTGCCTCCGTTGCCCATCAGCAAAAAGATGATACAACTTTAAAGAGGGACAATGACAAACTGAATCACAGCCATGATGGAGAAGGGTGACAGATCTCAAGTGCTCAGCCTGAAGGAGAAAAGGCCCAAGATGGAGCTTGGGGTGGTGAAAAGAGCACTTGATTGAGAGGCCAGACTGTGGGACAGTGGCGAAACTTTTCTGAGCTTTAGTTTCCTCATCTGTTCTGTATTTACTGCCAGATCCCTAGGATCACCATGAAGTTTCATGAGATGATGAGTATAAGTGCCATTGGGAGCCATAGGGCATTTATCAATGAAGATGTTAGTTCAATTGGAGGATATTGTTGTTAAAACTTGGGAAACTTGTGGAAGAGCAAATGCTGTACTGGGATTTACTCCAGTTCCACCATCCTTGTTTCGCCCTGTGACTTTTTACAGATGGGGTAGAGTTGGGCTAGACCTGGGCTATCTTGGGAGTCTGCAAACCTACACAGTTTCAGCTCAGAGAGTGGAAAAACAAACAGGAACGAGCTGCTTCCTGTGGCTACAGGGGTCCCCTGTGCTGAGGACACTGTTTTGGGTGGGAGTTAAGCTTTTGTGACATCCAGGGCTCTGTGACTCTGAGGGGCTATGATTCTAGAAACACACAGGTATGCATTTACTGTGTGTAGGTACTGTTTACATATATTGGCTCATTTGAGCCTCATAACAGCCCTGCAATATCGATACTTTGATTTTCTTCATTTTACAGTTGGGGAACTGAGGCAGAGAGCTTAATCAAGTTCACAGAGCTCAAGAGTGATAGAGCTAGGATTTGAACCCAGCTAGTCTGGCTCTGGGGCCCACATAATACTGTGCTGTCTGCCAGTCTCACCTGTGTTGGGCTCAGAGCATAGCGCCTTCTGCCTATTCCCAAGGCCTGGCACACTGTAGACTCAAATAACTATTTGGTGAGGGAATGAATGAACTAATGTATGTTCAGGCATACCTTAGAGATATTGTGGGTTCCATTCCAGACCACCGCAATAAAGCAAGTATCACAATAAAGTGAGTGGTAATCTTTTTACTGGTGGAGGGTCTTGCCTTCAATTTGTAAAAAAAAAAAGCAACATCTATGAAGCGCAATAAAGTGAAGCACAATAAAACGAAGTGTGCCTGTATGTGTATCTGGTGTTCTTGTTATTTTCAGGATGGGT
>NW_017732803.1:111936-114971 GCF_001890085.2 Hipposideros armiger | reverse complement strand
GCTCCCTGGGTGGTGCTTCCTGACAGTGCCGCTGTTCCCTCTCCTCACAGGTACCTCATCAACTTCCTCCTGGATGCCACCGTGGGCATGCTGCTCATCTACGTGGGCGTGCGTGCCGTCAGCGTCTTGGTGGAGTGGCAGCAGTGGGAGTCTCTGCGTTTTGGCGAATATGGTAACATACTATGGACACTGGACCGGGGCATGAAGGGGGGCTTCCTAGTGGGGGCTCTGCGCCTTGCCCCATACAGCCCTCCAGGCCAGTGGATTTGGAGAGGCTTCAGGAGCTGGCGGCTGTCTCTGCTGCGGTGGAAGTTCTGCCGGTGTCGGAGTGCCCATGTCTGTGGCATGTGGGTACTCGCTTCGCGGCTTAGGCTCCCTCTTTGGTGGCAGGATCCAGGAGACACCCTAGATGCAGGGAGGGGTACAACATTTGCCTCTTCCACTAGAGGGCACTGGTGGCCTCACCTACAGAGCCATAAGGCCCCCTCACTCTGCCAAGCTGCCCACCGAGCTCACACCACCTGCCTACTTCATTAGAGAGATGCGGGTGGCTCTTGGTTTGGGAGGTTCTCAGTAGGGAGCTGCTCCTCTTTCTCCTGCATGTCTGTGCTTGTCCTATCATCGGGCTTTTCCACTACTGGGGCTCGCAAGGTCAGGACTGGAGGGCCTGTCCCCACCGGGACCAAGTTGCCTTGCCATCTCCTGACTATGGGCTGGCCCCATTACCCAGCATCTGGCACATACAGTCACCAAGGACACCAACTCCATCCTCACTCACAGAGACACAGCTTAAAACAGGTGACCTGTGGATACCGGCCTGGCTTTGACTCCCCGACCCCCCCACTCACATCCTCGTTAGACCCCATGGGATACCGCTTGGTAGGAAGCTGCCTCCATGCTGGTTTCGAGCACAGATGCAGTGCCTTTTACTCTGTACTCTCCTCAAAGATGGCTGGATGTGGTCTTAACAGGGCTGCTGAGGAGAGGTGCCTCCTTCAGGCCTTGCTCCACGCCCGGGGATTTAGGACCCAGGGCTAACGGATAGCAGCAGCTCTCTCCCACCTTCACAGCTGGCCCTGCGATCGGGAGGCAGGAGCTCCTGTTCTTAGTGGGAACAGCAGGACTGGAACCTTAGCCATGAAAGGAGCACACGGGGAAAGAGGGAGGGGATCTGGGTGGCATTCTGGATCCCCGCTCTCCTTTCCTGGCTGCGAGGGCTGCTCACTGCTACATGACTGAAGACTCACGGGAACTGGCATTTAAAAGGGGACCCTATTCGTGGAGTTGGCTGTGAGTGCCTGAGGTATTTCTAGAAATCTTAGTAATTGTTTGTCTCCATTGAGGGGAGATGAGTTCAGGGGAGGGCTTTTCTTAGCCCCGTTACTTGATGCCTGATGAGTCACTGAGTTAAGATAGTGTCTGACAAACAGGGTGTGCTCCTGTGGCTCCAGGGAAGGCTTCTGAGAAGCCCCCAAGTCAAACTCCTCAGCTGGGAGGATGGAAATGGACCACACACACACGGACCAAAACAGCGTTGTCCTCATGTATAGGATAGGCTGGATGTGGTCCCCAGGGCTGCTGGGGAGGTGCCTTCTTCAGGCCTTGCTCCACCCCCAGGGATTTAGGACCCAGGGTTAAGGGGTAACAGCAGAGGGGTTAAGGGATGCCAGCAGCCCACTAGCTAGTACACAGCCAAGGTGGGGTCGGGGGCTTGTGGCTGCCACACTGGGTAGCTAATCCTCGCTCACCTCTAAGAACAGCGCTTATAACTACTTCTTTGCTGTTAAGATCCCTTCTAGAAGGCAGGGCTCTCAACTGTAACTGACCAGTGCCACGGGAGATCCACCCATAGCCAGTTACATGCCACTCAGTGACATGGGAATGGAGATGAGGTCTGGTTCTGATACGCCTGCTCCTCGCATGTTATGTCTGCATCCCCAAGAGAAGATTGAAAGGAAGAGGCGGGTTGTTTGAACCTCTTGCTTCCATGCCACCCTCCTCTACCTACTTGGCCTGCCTCCGCCCCCCACCCACCTTGGGTCATCTACCATTGCCTTTGGGAACCGACTCTTCAAACTAGGGTGTCTCCAGGTGCAGCTGCCCTTTATTAAGGACCGTCTCGAGTCCTCTCGCTCCAGGCTGAGGAAGAAAGATCATGTATGTCCTCAGTTACCCGATTTCTATTTCTGTCAATTTCTCCTATTTTCTATTGCTATAACAAAGTACCACAAAACTAGTGGCTTAAAACAGCACAGATTATATTGACTTATAGTTCTGTAGTTCAGAAGTCCAACATGGGTCTCTTGGACTAAAACCAGGGTATCAGGAGGATTGGTTTCTTCTGGAGGCTCTAAGGGCAGAATCCATGTCCTTGCCTTTTCCAGCTTCTAGAGGCCACCTACGTTCCTTGGCTTGTGGCACCTTCCTCTTCAGAGCCAGCAACAGCAGGTTGAGTTCCTCTCACCTCAAATCTTTCCGACCTTCCACCACCTCCTTCCACTTGGAAGTGCCCTTATGACGACACTGGGCCCCGCTCTGCATACTCCAGGGTACTCTCCTTGTCTCGGAGGCAGCTGACCAGCAGCCTTAATTCCATTTGCAGCCTTGGTTCCCCTGTGCCCTGTTATCTAACACATTTAAAGGTTCCGGGGGTTAAGACATGGCGTTCTCAGTGGGGCCATCATTCTACCTACCACACCCGTTAACCGGCCCATCCACTTGAGGTAATAATTCCATGTAGGCCCCACAGTTCTCTTAGGTAAATGAAGAAGAGGGGCTTGTTTTCTAGGTGCTTCCATGGTCTCTAGAAGAAAAGGTGAACTTGCTAACAAGAACATGGGACTTGGGGAATGCCACACAGCCCTGAGGGGTGAGACAGGGACCAGGTGATTCATGGTATCTGCAGTTTGGTGACCAAGCTGCCTTTCATCCATGCGGAAGCCCTGAAAACAAGCTCTGTGTTCCAAGGACACCAGTGGTTTGTGGGCTTTCCTTCCCATCCCTGTCCTGATGCTCCCTTCCGGAAGCTTCTCTAG
>NW_017732803.1:95466-106288 GCF_001890085.2 Hipposideros armiger | reverse complement strand
CCAGCTCTTAACCAACGCACCACTCGGCTGGCCTGTGGCTATTAAGCTTTGAGCATTAAGGTGTTTGAATCCCTGCTCACCACTACTAAGCAAAGGAAGTGTTGGCTAAACCAGCTGGGAACTTCTAAAATGTAAGGCTAGCCAGACCTCCCAGGGGAAATGCATTCTCTTATTTTCAAATTTCCTAAGTTAAAGGTTTGGACTTGAGGGAGACTGCTGGTCGTAAACAGGAGCATCAAGGCCAGTTTGTGTGTCCTGGGCAGCCGGCAGCACTCACGTCACACCTCTGCGTGCTGCAGGTGAGGCGGGGCCGCCTTATTAGAGCCCTTGTTCAGCTCCCATGATGTGCTGAGCACTGCACTGGGTGGGGGGTACAGAAACGGCTGAGAGTGTCTTCCCAAGAGGCCTTCAGACTTGTGGATGAGGTGAAGGCGAATGCCTGAATAGCTTATCATAACACTCTGCTCTAAGTCTGAGATTGAGGCATTAACAGAGCCCTACGAGGATGCTGGGACAGTCTCTTTAACTTCTGGGGCATCCTGGAGGGCGGTTTGAAAGCCGAGTAGATGGCAGGACAGAGAGTGCGCTCTAGAATCTGGCACAGGCCTGTTGTAAGAGCTCAGTAAACATTAGGTGAATGACAAATAGCGTTACAGACACAAGCAGTCACTCGTGAGCAATGGCGGTCATGTGGTTTGGTGTTTGAGTAATACTGTGAAATTCATTATGGCCAGATCAGCATGTATTCCAGAGGATAGGATGAAATGATAAGAAATAAGCTAGAAGCAAAAGTCTGAGCTAGATGGGCAAAGTGCTTTGTGATCCAGGCTGAGGAACTGGGGCATGTTTGTTTGTACAAGTGATAGGGAGTCGGAGACAGTGTTTGATCAAGGGGCTGAGATTGGAGGCAAGAAACCCTGCCAGGGAGAGGTGGTAAGACTGCCCTAGTCTGGAGTAGAATGAGTTTCCCCTGCATGGATGAGCTTTGGGCCTCTCCGTCCTTAACTGAGCTGTCCCAGCTCTTCCTTGGTTCTCAGAGGTCTGAGGAGCCCAGCACGTGGGCAGCGAATGAGTGTGGATGCCCCAGGTGCCCCAGCTGCATGGCCGAGTCGTTCCAGCGGCTCACAAAAGCAGGGACTCCTATTTGTCTTCAGAATTACAAAGTTGGTTCCAAGCTCTGAAATCCCTCTGCATTGTGTGTGCCCTACCGATGTTTTCTTTTCCTTTTGAAAGGGACTTTTCGGTTTGCTATATTTGAGGCAGGGTCAAGGGCCTGGCACTCCATGTGCTAAGATTGGGCTCTTTTGCCAGGATGGCCTTAGGCTGCAGGTCCCTGCTGAGTCTGCTCTACCTGGGATTCAGTCCCAGCTGGAGGTTGGGTGAAGAAGTAGGGAGCATTCGCAGAGCATGTCGACAGCGCTGGTTTCAGGAGCCCATGGAGGGGGTCTGGGTGGACCAGCTTATCTCATTCTGTCAAGGGGGCTTCCCCATCGCTTCTTCTAAAGAAACATGAGACTCCAGGCCTCCTAGAGGGGCTGGCACCACTGGCGGTGACTCAGGGCCATGCCTCTTCGCTGCCTCAGATCCTGATCTCGGCCGATGACGAGATGGAGGAATCCGACATGGAGGAGGACCTCCACAGACTGACCCCCCTGAAGCCTGTGAAGAAGAAGCACCGGTTCGGGCTGCCTGTATGACACATTCCTGTGCCGGGGGTCAGGTTTGGGGCCCCAGCCTACTGCGGGGTCAGCAGACGGCTGCTCTGCAGCACCATTCCTCCCCTCCTCTCTCTGCCCCTCCTCTTCTACCTCCATCCTCTTGCTGTCTCTGTCCACTCCCAGACGACTGTGACTTGAGAGAGGGGGGACAAGCCAGCATCGAGGGAGCCGTGGCAGTTGGAGGTCCCCACTCAGTTGCACTACAAACACTGACCAAATATGCAAGCAAGGCGTTTTGTTTGTTTCTTGTTGTCCCGATGATGTTGTGAGGGACCCAGAAGCCCTGTCCTGTGTCTGGCTGGGTGGCATTGAGGAAAACACTCATACACACCCAAACTGTGGGTAGAGCCTTTCCCCAAAGCTTGGAGAGTGGAGATAGAACATGTTTGGGGCTAAAAGTCACTCATTGACGAAGTTGGAACTGCAGTGCTTTCTTACTCGAAATGGCTTTTATAACTATTGATTTCTTAAGCCAGTTTTATGAGCTGTCACAGTGTTAATGTTTTTTGAGTATGTGTTTATTTCTTATGGGACTAATGGGCAAAACATAGATTTTTAAGTCTTCCGTATGCCGTTGACTTTTATATTTTTAAGTTATATTTTCATACTGTTGTATTTAAAAACTCTTTTTAATCCCCAAAGAAATGGGTTTGTTTGCCTTTTGTGAGATGTGAACTGGTAGGAGGAAAAAGTCAGGAGTTTTTTATTTGGAATAGGTAACCTATGATAAGATTAGGTAGTGAACACAGTAGGAAGGGAGATGGGCCCTTCTGTGAAATCAACAAACCCAGTGGTTCTGTAAAGGTCAGGCCTGAGCAAGAGGCAGCTGGCCCAAACGTGGATCCAGGGCCCCAGTGCATGCCTAGGGCTCACCAGCTCCTTGGCATTTCTGCTGGCAGGTTAGAGGTCTTAGTTAAATGTAACTAAGAAAGAAGGCTAAGAGGTCTTTGTGTCCAGAGAAATTGAGACTATGAGGCCACTCCTGTTTGTTCCCTGCCTCTCTTCAGAGCCTCTAAATTTGAAGTTTAAAATGTCGTCTCAGCCTCGGGCCTCTCCTACTGGTGCAGCCTTCAGAACCAGACCCTGGACCCAGCTCCAGGTCAGGCTGCCCAGGCCTGTCATCTCATCCACTTATTTTGCACAAGAGTCTGGAGAACGTCTACTGACCAGATGACCCTGTTTTTCATGTACTCCAGGGCTGTGGGGTGCCTGGGGTGAGGCGGGTCAGGGGGAGAGAGCTCGCTGTCTTTATCCATAGGCAGGACGAGGTGCTTCTAAGCTGTGTCCCCTCCTTGGGGAATGGCCCCCACTCAGTCTGGGCACAGGCCTCAAGGGCTTTGGGGATCTGCTGACTCGCAGTGGAATGGGCTGACCTGGGCACTTGCCCTGCTGTGAAAGCAGCAAGGTGGAGCAGCCCAGTGTTTTGTCATAGCCAGAAGCAGCCATAGAACGTTAGGTACAGAATATCACACGGCTAAGGTGAGAGCTGGAAGAGAGACAGGTGCAAGGGAGGCCACAACCACCCAGAACCTTCTTCTCAGGCTTAGAGCAGATTGGGTCTGAATTGTGGTATGTGAGCCAAGCTGTTAAACCAGGCATCCTGAGGCTGTCCTCTGCCTCGCACAGCCCCCGGGACATGGTGGGGCAAGCCGTGGGGAAGTCTTCTCGGCCCGTCTTCTCCAGGAGTCCAGAAGCCAGAGAGCTGAGAGGAGCCGGGACCTGTAACTACAGTAGGAGGCGATTCTGGCAGTGTGGGCATCTGTGGGCAATGCCTTGTGTGAGGCTGGAGTCCATCTCCACTCTCACATCACTTCTGCTCTCAATTCATGCCCTCCCCACCCCCCCATCTCCTGACTGTGTTAGTGGGTGTTTCCCCACTAGAGAATCGGCATTTGGGAAGACCAGGACTGACACTGTTCTGTTAGACATCAGCCCCTCGTGGCATCACTGACCCTCCTTAATTTTCCCTCCTGTTTCATTTTGATTTGAACAACCTGCGCCCACAGCTATTTCCTATACCTTCCTGAAATCAGAATCAGAGCTTCACTTTCAGCCTTGAGCTCCTAATGTCTCCACATGGGGACAGGGAGTAGAGGAGCCACAGTCTGTGAACGATGGAAACTGGGTTATATAGACCTTTGGTGACCTCCTCATCTCAAGGCTCGTCCCAGCCCCTACTGGGCAGTGGGTTTGGAGGACAAAGAGGTAGCGAGTAAGTGGTGGTTTCTCCCTGTATTCTGATTGTCAGTGAGGGCTTTAGTCTCTGAGCTACAGCTGTGTAGCTGGCTAATAGAACAGGGGTCGGCAAACTGCGGCTCACGAGCCACATGTAGCTCTTTGGGTACGTACATGTGCCTCTGCAGTAGAATTGAAAATGAAAGTAAAACTATCATAGTTTCATTTATAACATTTTTAAAGGATATTATCCACATAATGGTGATTTTATTTGTTTTGTGGCGCTCGAATAATTTTTAAGTTATGAGGGACAGGATTGGCTCTTCTGTCTCAAAAGTTTGCCGACCCCTGAACTAGAAGATGGTATCTGACCGTAGAGGGCCTTGTTCCGTGTGGGCCTGGACAGCGTGGCCTCACGTGTTTGGCCTTACCGGCCTCCTATGTACATGCACTCGCACATGTGCATACTCTTTGTATTCCCCGGGAGTGCCTCCTCCATCACGGGGGGCTTTTCTGTGGAACACTGCTCCCAGAGAATGATGCAGAGGACGGTGTCAGGACTTCCTCCTGGTGTCCTCCCTCTCCAAGCACATTCCCTCACCACCTGCTCCAAGGTGCCTTAAAAGGTGCAGCTCTACTCAGCTATAAGGCAAGTGTCACTGTGCTTGAGAAACCATGGGACACCGACAGATTTTATGCACTGTCCATCTCATTTATATAAATCTGGACGTTGGCCAAGCCACTCGTGATGGAAACTTGTAAGTCAAGGTCATGAACAAGTTTCTTGTAACTAATGGAAATAACCCAGTGAGGTAGAACTATCGTATCTGAATGGAAGAGGTCGTTGTGGCCCTCATCTCCTTTTCTGTCAGTGGGATGCTGACAATGGCGAGGAAGGATGCTGGTGAGATCCCGGGTAGCAGTGACTTCTTGGTCCACTCAGCCCAAAGACCTACGAGGTGAAGGTCTGTGGTCCATCAGTTAGCCCTTGGGCACACTGGTGGCCTCCTGCCTTGAGCTTTAGCTTGTGCTCCTTCCTGGCAGCAAGAAGTCCTGGGTTAACGTTGACCTGTCATGCTTCTAAAGGGAAATCCAAGCTGTGTCCTCCCCTAGATAGTGTAGGCCTATGGGCTGCCACCCAGAGTCCCCGCCTGAAGGCTGCCCCAGGAGCCTGGAGGGAACAGCATCTGGTTGGCAGCCTATTCTGTCCTGCAGACTGCAATTTACTGGCCTTTTTGCAGCCCAGCCAACATAGGTGGCACCGGGAACGTCCCATCGGCCAGAGCAGCTGCCTTGTGGGTGTAGGGCTGGCTTTTAGGAGTTTCACACACTTCCAACTGGGAGGGGAGAGCTCTCTCTTTTACCCTGTGAAACTGGTGGCTCTGAAGGGCTTTGCTCTTGGTGAGGGGCTTCTGGCCCAACCGTTGTCAGCTCCCTGAGCTCCTGGGTGGGTGGGTGGATTGGTTTAATTTGATTTATCTTTTCATGAAGTTTATTATAAATCACATCTATGTGAGCAAACCATGGCCTGCTTCCACTGTCTGCCTAGTGGGGGTGTTTAATGGGTGGCATTACAATTCGCAGAAACACATTCTTGAAATGAAAGGGAAGACGATGTACTTATATTGTAAAATGGTTTACAATAAAGTTTGACATTACGGTTTTTTTAAAAAAGAAACCCATCACTTTGTGGTTGTTGGTTGTGTGTTGTCTGGAGTTGAAACAGTTTAGTAGGGTCAAGAAAATTTCCCAAGTGGGTTGGAAGGTTCTCCCTAGGAAACAGAGTGAGAATGAACCTTACATCGCCTCATAGCAGATGCAAGAACCAAAATTTGCTGAGGAAAAATACCAAACATACGCTTGCCGTTTCCACTTCCCTGATGATGTGAGTAAAAGCTTTTCTACCTCCCCTGAGGAGCGAGTGGTGCTGGCAGATGGAGTGATGCCATGAGGCCTGAACATCCACATCCTGGCCCCCGAGGCCAGGTGCTGAAAAGCACGTGCCTCCCTGGGCAGAGCCAGCTATGGGGGCAGTGCCAAAGCACTCACCCCGGGAGCTGTGCCCTCAAGCCAGGCCTTCCCTCAGTGCCTCTGGCCCCTGTTTGGAGTCCTGGGGGTTATGCCCATGGCTGTCGGAAGACATTCCTCATGTCAGCACTTGTCTCAGATGGAGCCTGGCAGTCCTCGCATTGGCCTCCTGGGGTCAGGACAAGGCAGGGGGGGTGGATTTGGGTGGGGTCTGAGGTATGACAGCAGTGGAGTGGCATTCAGGGTAACCAAATGTCAATGCCTGGTTAGGTTCCGTCCGCCTGGGGCCGTCAGGCATAAAAATAATCTCCATCACATATTGACAAGGAGCTTGGGTGTGTCTGATCCAGTGGGGCAGGCCCTGACCTATCCACATCCACTCCGCACACCCAGCCCAGCCTTAGAGTCCTGCCATGTGCCCCAGGGGTCTTCCCTTCAAAGATGCGGGTGTTAGGAACTAGAGAGGAGAACTAAGTACCTTCAGGGAAGCCCTGGGGCCTGTCCCTCTCCACAGCTCCGTACCTGGAATGGGCTTCACTCTCGCCTACTCTCTTTCAGCAATCTGAATTCCTCAGGCAGGCGCCCGTTGGCGACCTCATCTCAGTCAGAGGCTCAGTGCGTTTCCTGCCCTCAGCTCACCCTTACAACAAAGCGTGGTTTCTCCCTGGTCCTTCCTGAACGCTTTACTCCCTGCCTTTTTCGTCCCTTTGCTAATAAACATGCCTGGGAGCCGGAGAAAGGATGGGGGCATCAGCAAGACCACATGTGCTGAGTTCCCCGGGCTTCCCCTCACTGACGTGTGTCCACCTGTGCGCTGAGTCCACTGTGAGGGCTCAGCGAGCTCTCAGTGAGCAAAGCTCCCGAGAGGCAGACACAGGAAGCTTCCACCCTGCTTCCCTGCAGGGATGGAAAGTGTCTTTTCTCTGGAATCCGGGGAAGGGGAAGAAGAGAAAGAAAAGCTCAAAGAGGTCCAGCCTGGCTCAAGCCCTCCCTTGCTCAGGGATACCCCCACACTGGGATAGATTGTCGCAGATGGACAGCTCCTACTGCCACACATTCCAGGGCCTACATTCATAAACACAAGCCGCTGCCAGTCCCAGCACCTCCCACTTGAAAATAGAACAGCTGTTCCTGAGCGTACAGGGTCTTCCCAGCTGTCTGCTGTCACCAGGGCTGCAGCCCCCCGGGCAGCAGTGCTCAGCGAGCCCCTATCATCTCTGAGAATAAACTCTGAAGCCAGTGGCTGTGTGGTTCTGAATCATCGGGGAGCCTGTCGGAGCAGGGGGAGTGACTTCCAGGACAGGCAAGCGGACTATATAAGTTCCAGAGGGCTGAGCACTGCTCAGATCTCTCCCACCAGCTACTGCCTGCCGGAGAGGCACCTTCGGAGCTGCTCTCGCACAGCACCCACCATGTCCCAGGTAGGAGGGCCCATCACAGGCATGTTGGTGCAGTGGGGGTGGGGGTTGGGAGGGTGGAGAACCACACTGTCATCCCTGGCAGCTGTGTCTTGCGCTGAGTTCTAGGCATAAACACAGGAAGCTCTGTAGCCCCTGGGAGGTTGGGGCTCAGGTAGGAGAGCCCCTGGCCCAGCTTATCCTGAGGGAATCCCTGTTTAGCCAGGGTTTGGTGGTATTCCATGGCTGTTAGGAGGGGTAGGAAAATATGTGTGGTCCTTCAAGATCTGTGCTTGTGCCTTTGTGTGTGAGGAAGCGGCTTGTATGACTCGGTGCGTGGAGTTGTGCACATTTGTAGGTATGTATGTGTACACGTGTGAGGCTGAATCTGTCGGTGTACAACTCTATGCTCAGGCATCCCTGTGCAGGAGTGGAGTGTGTTGCCTCATGGACCAGGGAGTCCTTGTGCCTGTCTACAGGGCCGAGGAAAGAGTAAGGCCTCAGACTCAAGGGCAGCTGGGGTTGAGGAGTGAGCAGGCACTGAGTCTGGTTACCCCGGCAATGGAGGGACAGACAGACCAGCCTGCTAAGGGGAGGGTTGTCCTTGCTGCCTGCTCTATGGGTGGATGCGACTTTAGACTGCAACTTCATGGGCAACTGACTTCTCTACCCCAGTCCCACCCCAAAACACACAAGGCAGATACTGGCAATTTGGGGGGACAGTGACAATCCTTAAGGGAACCCCTGCCTTCTGTGAACAGGTCTTGGAATTCACCAGAAGCCTTGGAATTCAGCTCCAAAACCATTCCCTTTTCCCTTTGTCCATTGTGCCCAGGCCTGAGCTTGGCCAGGCAGGCAGATAGTGTGAGGCCCTAGCGGCCACAGCCCCAGAGCTCCCAATCTGTGGGGAAGAGCAGAGAGACTCAAGGTGGGGGTTGGTGGAGGCGGGGGTAAGTATAGTTGGAAAGGCTTGCTGGAAGAGGAATGGGGCCTTGAATTGGCTTGAGTTCAGCGAGCAGGAAAGAGGGGGGTCTCAGCCTCCAGGCCTCAGGTTGTAAGATGAGAGTCTGGGCTCTCCAAGGCTGGCACTCAGGAAGCCCCCATCAAGAAGAAGCGCCCCCCTGTGAAGGAGGAGGATCTGAAGGGGGCCCGAGGGACCCTAGTCAAGAACCAGGAGATCAAGTCCAAGACGTACCAGGTCATGCGGGAGTGTGGTGAGTATTTTGGGGTGATGGAGGTGGGGGATGCAGATGTGTGTCAATAGGAGGGGGTGCTGGATGGGGGGGTGTCCCATGGGTCTTTTCTAAGAGTCTAGAGCTCCTGGACTCAGGGGATGGCTACCCACAAAAGGGGTTTTCCCCACTTGAGCACACGTCGTCCCCATTCTCTCCACAGAGCAAGCTGGCACCACTGCCCCATCTGTGTTCAGCCGGACCCGAACTGGCACTGAGACCGTGTTTGACAAGCCCAAAGCTGGCCCCGCCAAGAGTGTCTTTGGCTAAGAGATGCACACCACTCCCCTCGCCACCACCAACACGGACACACAGGAGTCTTTCCCAAGAACTTTTTTATGCCAGAACTCAACCTGTTCACCTGTCGCCTCTGGGATGGCCGCCCCTTCCCCACAGCCCTAGCCCCTCGGCCCAGGGACTCTGCACCAGCACCTGGGAAACCCAAATAAAGAGGATGCCCAAGTGGCCCCAGCATTTGGAGGGTGTTGCTTGGTAACTGGCCATGACCCCTAACTAAGTGCAGGGGATGGGAGGGCAGGTTGGGAGTGTGGGGCATGCTCTGTACCCTTCATGGCTTTGGGGAGGGTCCCAGAGGATAATGTAGGTCCTATTATGGCCACTGCTGCACACTAGAAGGAGCCTTGACATGGAGACCTGGCAGTGACACTGTGAGTTCAGACCATTTCTTCTCTGCCGAAGCTCAGTTTCTCCTGGTGGATGTACAACAGGGGAGCTGAGCAGGAGCCTGCTGCATAAAACAGGCCACAGTGACACTGCTCAGAGTGAAGCACATGGGGGCATGGGGCCCCCTCCCCCCACCCCTCCCCAGCCTTCCGCAGAAGTCATCGAGATGCTTCCCAGGACCCCAAGGCTCTGCGGGAGCCGGGGACCTCACAGCCCCTCTCCCCCTGTGCCCTTGTTTGTACTGCCATCTTGCACCCCCCCGGATTGAGGCTCCTTTCTGCCCAGTGGCAGTGTGCTTCCTGAGCTACTCTCCCAAACTCAGGGTGAATGTTCTCCTTGCCACTCCCACAGCTCAACCTGAGCCATGGGAACATGGGGTCCTCGGCTCGTGTGAGATCCTCCCCTCTTCAGGCCTCAGTGTTCCCTGCGTGCATACAGCTGTCATCCTCTGGGGACTACAGAGGCCTGTCCAGCTGTGACAGCAAGACCACAGTGGGGGCTGGGCTGGCCGCGCCTGGCTCAGGGCTTTGCCTGCAGGGAAACCCTGCCTGTCCCCTGGCAGGTAGTCTGGCTGCTCGGAGCCTTTCCCATGTTCCCAGCCAACCTTATATAGCTATTTCCAGGCTGGGCCCGTGCTCTGTGCCCCAAGGGAGCAGATGTTCTGTGGCAACAGGGCCTGGACCTGCTCAGTGGGCTCCTTAGGGAGGCTCTTCCCCGGTTGCTGATGGGGTGTGTTCCCCTCTGTGATCCCAGTTACATCAGAGCCAAAGGGCGAGCAGTGTAGCTGCGCACAGACATGAGCCTTCCGGCTGTAGTCACTCGGGAGAAGGGGAACTTTTACTGCAGCTGCAGACACAGCTCCAAAGTCCATGATGCCCTTCCCCCAGGGCCACACATGACTGGTGTTGACCAAGGCAGGACTAATAAAGGAGAGCCTCCCAGCCCTCTGCAAGCCAGGCACTGCCTCAGGGCCTTGAGTAGGCCCCAAATGGCTGCCCCTCCCCCCAGAACTGGTGTCACCAAGACCTCCTTCCCCAACCCAAGATTTGGCACCTGGCCACACGTTTCTGAAACATCTTTACCCCATCTGTGACCACTGACTCAGGAACTGGGCTTTCCGAACCAGAGCCACCAGGGACATAAATACCAGCTGTGTTCGGGTCCCCTATTTATTCACTTTATTGCTCTTTGTTATAAAAGCGGCATTTCAACTTCATTAAAAGCAAATTGAACACAGCCATCGGTAATGCTATCTTGGGCCCTGGGGCCACTGTCCCGCGGATCTGCTCTCATGACAAGGGTACTGTCATGTGTGCTGATGGATCAGTGGTCTGCCCTTTCTCACTCGAGCTGTGATTCATGGGCTCCCTTGGCCTGACGCACTTCCACGCAGGCCACCTGAGTGTACACCCTGAACTGGCCCCTTCAGGAACTCTTTCCTTTCTCCTCTGTCCCATGCTTTCCTCTCAGTAAATTCTTCTGAGGGAGGCCTCTGGGCCGTAGCATGTGGACATTTTAATGGCTCCCCGTTTGTATTGCCAAAGTGCAGGTCTGGTGGTGGGGCCTTGCTGGAGTTGAACCGAGAGCC
>NW_017732803.1:77486-94591 GCF_001890085.2 Hipposideros armiger | reverse complement strand
TAGTTCACATTTATTTCAGTGTTCGATATTAGAAGGGTTTTGGGTTTTTATTTAGAAGTTTGGTGATGTTTTTGTGACCAGAAATATGCACTAGGAACCGAACTTGTTTATATCAATTAGTATAGGGTAAAATGTAGGACAAATAAGTTTGTGAACTTCACCACAGTGCGCTTACATGGTAGAAAGTTCACGAACTTAATTGTCTGACCAAGGCATATATCGTTTCGCTTAAAGTTGCATTTCCAAGAACCTAGCAATGATGACATTGGGGACTTACTGTACACGTTCCTGTCCCCAGCCAAGGTCCACGGAACATTTGCAATTTGCCTGCTTATCTGAGGCCACTGCAGTTTTTGGCTTGTAGATCCCAATTTCTCAGAAACTGCCCCCGCAGGGGCGGGGCAGTGAGCAAGTTACTAATTCATTCCCCACTTTCTCTCAGCTTCAGAAGCAGCCTGCCAGGCACTGGAGCCAAAATGAATACTCCAGCCCCTGCCTGTGCCTGTGGCATCGTGCTGGTCCTGCTCTCGCTGCTGACTGGACCCCAGACCACCACTGCTCAAAAGGTAATGGGTACCGTGGGCACCTGTTATGCGCCTGAGTTTGAGTTTTGTGAGCTTGTGAATGAAATAGAGGAGAGCCTGTGTGTGTGCAAGCGTGCGAGTATAAATGAGCGTGGATCAGTGTGTGTGCAAAGAAACAGTGCTGGTCATCCAGCAGGCACTGCCCCGAGGGCTTTATGGGCACTCTCCCATTTTACAGAAGGGCTGATCCTAGTCCCATGTTCAGGTGAGGAAATGCAGCTTAGCAAGTCGCCCCTGGAGGCCAGTAGTGGGGGTGGGTGGGTGGGAATGGGCTTTGTGAGCCCAGCTCTACCTCTCCCTGGCTGAGTGACCTCAAGGAAGTCACTATGCTTTCTCTGTCTCACTTGCCTCATCTGTGAAACAGAATATTAATAGAACCTACTTGGAGGTTTGTTGTGAAGATGAAATCTGTATACTATAAAGTGCTCAGTGCAGTGCCTGGCGTAGAGCAGACACTCACATGTACATACAAGCCACTTGGCCAGTCACCCACCGCTGTGCTAAGCTGTGTGTGCAGCTGAACAGAGCTCGTGTGTACACAAGTGCGCCGTATGCAGAAGGCAGGCAGAAGGTGTGTAAGGCTCCTCATGTGTGTACATGGGGACCTTAGACCTGCGGTGAACAGCGTATGGCTGGGTCAGTGACCTGTGGGATAGGCAGGGCAACTGGGGAGGGTCCGTGGCCGCAGAAAGGGGGCAAAGAAGATTCCCAGCTCTTAAGAGACCTGACCCTCATTATCTCCAGATTCCCCAGCTCCTGTCGGCCCCTGGAGGCAGACTGGCAGGAGCTGTTCTCCCTGATTTCTGTGGAGGCCAAGGTTGCCAGAAATCAGAGCACTTGTTTGCTGCCCTTTCACTGGGCAGAGCTAAGACCATAAGCTTCCTGATCCTGCCAGGGCCAGGATGAACGAGTCCCCTCCCAGGTTCCACCACCCCCTGCATGCTTGGCAGACTGGACCCCTGTCCTGTGGCACTGTCAGGTGGGGAATGAAGCACACTTATTCGAGAGGACGGTCCACACGTGACCTGCCTCGTGGGGTTTTGCCCGAGGCCTGGACAGTGGTTCAGTCGGGGTTGGGAGTCAGGGCTTGGTCTGGGACCTACTTAGAGAGTGTTGCCCCAAGCTCAACTGGCATTGACACAGTCCCACCCCCACTCCTTCATTGGTCCAGAATGACATCGATATCTACAGCCTCATTGTGGACTCCAAGGTTTCATCCCGATTTGCCCACACGGTCATCACCAGCCGGGTGGTCAACAGAGCTGATACTATGCAGGAGGCCACCTTCCAGATGGAGCTGCCCAAGAAAGCCTTCATCACCAACTTCTCCATGTAGGTGCCTGCGTGCCCCGCTTCTCCTCCCTCCTCCCCGACCCTCCACTGTGACACCCCGCTTCCCGATGTAACGTGTCTGTGCAACACGGGGAACCAGAGGCTTTCGCCAGGAACTCCCTACACCCTCAGATGGGTCCGTCCCGCCATCCATCCATTTCTCCTCCCCTCCCTCCTTTCCTCTCTCCCTCCTCTCTATCCGTCCCTCCATTTGTCCTTCTGTCACTCCTAAGTGCTGCCCAGGTAACAGGTGGAAAACCACGGCATCTTTGTGTCTTTGCCTTTGAGGAGTACAGACTTGGGGCAGCCCAAAGCCAATCCCAGGCAGGAGGGAGTCACCAAAAGGCAGATTCCAGCTCAGAATACAGAAAACTTCCTAACCCCTGGGCTACCCCACCATGGAGTGATGGCTTGAGGAGAAGGACCTACTTATCACTGGAAGTTCTAAGCCAGGCTAATCCCCCCACTTTCAGTTGGAATACTACAGAGAGGGCGGTTCTGCTCTGGGTCCGAGGCCGCACTGGGAGGCCCCTGGGGTTTCTGTGGACTCTGTGACCTGGTGATGATACTCACGTTGTCCTCTACTATCCTCCCCTACCCTTCCCCAACTCAGTTTTGCAATGTTTGGTAAATGCAAGAGAACTCTCTCTGTCCCTGGCCCCACAGCACAGGCAGTGATTGAGGACAAGCCAGAGAGAGGCTGATCCCAGAAACTCAGGGAGAGTGACGGGTAAAGCAGAGAGCAAGCGTCTCTCATGCAGGGTCCCCAGTGTACCCTGGAACCTCTAAAAAGCTGCAGTGGGGGCTGGGTCCCTGTGGTTGGCTCCTCCCTCTATCCCTGCCTAACCCCCTCCAGCAGCCCCTGCTTCTCCTAACCCCTGAGCCAGATCTGTGCTGCCTACCTCACAGCATGGGCTTCACAGGCTGCACTCAGCCCCCCACAGGGGTGCCAAAGCTGCCAGACTGCAAGGTTCCGGGCCCAGTGCCTCTGCTGAGAGCCCAGGACTTGCACCACTGTCTGAGCACAGACCCTGTTGCTGCATGAAATAGGGAAGTGGAGGGCAGGGTGCCCTCCTCCCTGACTTGGCTGGGACCCCCACTAGGCATCTGGGAGTTGGAGCCCTCCAGCCCCTGCACCAGCCCCATCTCTAGCCCAGGGTTAAATTATGACCAGGAAGGTCAGGATGGTGGGGAGAAAGAACACTTAGTTCTGACATCCTGGCTGCCCCCTCCCCACTTAGCTCTGCAAACGCCTACCATTTCACAATGCCCCCAGATGGGACAGGCTTATGTTTGCTTGCCACGTCCCTACTCACCCCACAAGGAGATTCTAGGGTCATCTTTTTTCCTCCCAGAACAGCCAAGGCAGTTTTCCAGTCCCAGAGAACGGCCAGTAGGATTGTATCCACACCCCTATGAGTCCCGTCCAACAGTTGTCCAAACCTACTTTCCCAGAAGCCACCGTCTCTGTAAAGTGTCCTGCCCTGTGTTGGTGGGAAGAGGAGACAGCCATGGTGGAGAGAATTCAGAGCCTTTCAGCCCTGTGTCTCCCACTGGCCCGGGATCCTGGCAGCTGCCTCCTCCTCAGTCTGCCTGGACAGAGGGCCCGGTGCAAATGCAGCACAAAGCTCTCGCTGGTGATTGACCGGTTTCTCTGGGAACAGTCAATGAGGTGGAAGGGGCAGCTGGAATGTGGGACCAGACAGACTGGGAGAAGAGAGGCTAGGACTTAGCTCAGCCCTGCCTCCTCTGCAACCTCCCTCCCCTGTCCGTTCAGTAAAACAAACGTTCACTTACCGTGTGCATGCCTCAGGGTAGATGGAGTCCTGGCATACCTTGCAGAGGCTCCCTGCCCTTACCCAGGGTCCTGCACAGAGTCTTGTACACAGTAGGTGCATAATAAATAGGAGTGGGCTCTGGTAAAGGTAGGAGTCACTCTATCAAGAGGCACATCAAGTCCTAGAGAGGCCCCCTGGAGGAGGTGGGATTGGAGTGGGCCGTCCCCATCCCCCCTTGGCTCTCAGCACTTGCCCTTCTGCCTCAGGATCATCGATGGTGTGACCTACCCAGGGAACATCAAGGAGAAGGCTGCAGCCCAGCAGCAGTACAGTGAGGCCGTGGCCAGGGGAGAGAGCGCTGGCCTTGTCAAGTGAGCCCAAGTGGGAGGCGGACCCTGGCTGAGGGCAGGCGGGGGGCGGGGGAGGCAGAAGCTGCCCCTACCTAAGCCCTTTAGCCCTGGTCTGGAGGGGCATACCTGATGCCCTCCTCCCCCAGGGCCACCGGGAGAAAAATGGAGCAGTTCCAGGTATCGGTTAGTGTGGCTCCCGCTGCCAAGGTCACCTTCGAGCTGGTGTATGAGGAGTTGCTCAAGCGGCATCTGGGCTTGTATGAGCTGTTGCTGAAAGTCCGGCCCCAGCAGCTGGTCAAGCACCTGCAGGTACCTGGTGCCGCCTCCTCCCAGGAGGCCTCCTAGATGACCCCTGCTTGGTCAAGGGCGGCCTCTTTTGCCGCTCTGCCTCCTGTGGGGCCTAGCCCTGGCTCCTGGCTAACCCAGTGACCCACTTCTTGCCTCCAGATGGACATTCACATCTTCGAGCCTCAGGGCATCAGCTTTCTGGAGACAGAGAGCACCTTCCTGACCAACGAACTGGCAGATGCCCTCACCGTCTCACAGAACAAGACCAAGGTAAGTCTGCCATGGTCAGCAGGCGAAGATGCCCTGTGAGCCTGGATTTCCAGAGAGTGGGACAATTGGGCAGAATCTCTAAGCTGGATGGACTCTGAGGTCTCTGCCCATGCTGTCATTTGGCAGACGGGGAGAGCAAGACCTAGAGGAGGACAGGGTCCTCCTGGTTTGAACCCTGAGATCAGGGGGAAAGGATTTGGAGAGGACATGGATGTGAGAGTCCCAGGACCAGGGGGAGAGAAGGAAATAGCTGATCAGACACATCCTGGGCTCAGCCTCTGCTTGCACAACAGGAACAGGGGCTCCACGCTCACACCCCCTCCCATGTACGGAGGCCATTATCTGACAGCTCAGCCAGAGATAAAGTTCCCTAGGATTTGACCCAAGGCTGCATCTGGAATTCTCATTTTAGACGGACTGAGGGGTATTGTTGGCCTGGCCTTGCTGCTCCTCCCAACTTCAGCCTTGTCCTTTCTTCAGGCTCACATCCGATTCAAGCCAACGCTCTCCCAGCAACAGAAGTCTCCAGAGCAACAGGACACAGTCGTGGATGGAAACTTCATCATCCGCTATGATGTGAACCGGACCCTCTCTGGGGGGTCCATTCAGGTGTGTGGGCTCTGGGCAAGAAAGGCAAGGCAACCTGGAAATCCATCCACCCTCGAGAGCCTCAGCCTGGATGTTCTAAAAGAAAAGGCAGAGTAACTGCTCCTACTTACCAGTATGCACCAGGGACAGCACAGACAGAAGACAATCAGTTTAGTTATGTTGTCCCTGAAAGAATTCCCTCTCAGAGGCAAAAATGTTTCATCTCTGCTAATGAAGTGCCCTGCAGGGTTTCCCTCATTGCCTTGGCTGCCAGGAAACACAGCTCAGTTTTATGCTCAATTGCATTAGCTTCTTTTGCAGAAGTTTCTAGCATCATTGTGCTTCCCCTTTACTCTATTGATGGATTTTGTTTTTGAAGTCTTCATTCTTTTGATCGATCTCAGATTTATTAAGTCTTTACCATTTAGTGGAAGCTGACTCAAATACTCAAATAAGAGGTAAAGTGTATGTCGGGTCCTAGTGGGCCATACATGAACAGGGAACTTATTCAACAAGAGAGGGGCTAAGACTGAGCCCTCAAAGATGGCAGGCATTTAGGGAGGTTAGCAGTTGGACAGAGGGAGAGGGGCTGGAATGAAGAGAGCATGAGGACCAGAGGATTGGAAGTGAGGAGGCTGTGTGGGACAGAGTAGGGCTGCAGCTCTTGTCACCTGCGATGTGTCTCACTTTGGTCACAGATCGAGAATGGCTACTTTGTGCACTACTTTGCCCCTGAGGGCCTGCCCACGATACCCAAGAATGTGATCTTTGTCATTGATAAGAGTGGCTCCATGCAAGGCAAGAAAATTCAGCAGGTAGGTCACACCATCAGATGCCTCACACCATCAGCTCTGGTCCAGCAGGCAGACCCTCCCTCCTCCATCTTCCTAGGTAGGGGGCTTCCAGGTATTGAGGTTGGTCAGAGTATGGGGAAAGTTCTGCCCCTAGAGCATTCGCCATATCCCCACTCCAGATGCAGGCCCAGGAGTGCAGCCCAAAGGCACAGGAGCCCCCAGTGAGGCTCCACTAAGACACCCACCTCGTCTTCCCTTCCCCTGCCCAGACCCGAGAAGCCCTAATCAAGATCCTAGATGATCTCAGCCCCAAAGACCAGTTCAACCTAGTCAGCTTCAGTGGGGAAGCAACCCAGTGGATGCCGTCACTGATGCCAGCTTCGGCAGAGAACGTGGAGAAGGCCAGGAGCTACGCTTCTGGCATCTGGGCCCAAGGAGGTGAGTGTCTCTGCAGCCCTGCAGGGTGGAGGCTTCCTGGGCACTGAGCCCCGCCTGGGAGCCACCCTGAGAGTGTGTGCCCCTCAGGGACCAACATCAATGGCGCGATGCTGATGGCTGTGCAGCTGCTGGACAAAGCCAACCAGGAGGAGCTGCTGCCCTTTGGGAGCGTCTCCCTTATCATCCTCCTCACCGATGGCGACCCCACCGTGGGTGAGGGCACTGCCAGCAATTCCTGGGCGCGCTGCCCAGAGGGAGCAGCTGGGGCTCCACCCTGGCTTGCTGTGGGACCTGGGATGGGGGTGAGGGGGAGTCCCTGAGGTCCCCCTGGCTCTGAGATTCCAGAAATATCCCTTGAGCAAATTACTGTTTTCTCAACCCCTTCCCAAACCACTGTGTCCAGGGGAGACCAACCCTAAGAATATCCAGAAGAATGTGCAGGATGCCATAGACGGCCAGTATAGCCTCTTCTGCCTGGGCTTCGGCTTTGATGTCAGCTATGCCTTCCTGGAGAAGCTGGCACTGGACAATGGTGGCCTGGCTCGGCGCATCTATGAGGACTCGGACTCTGCCCTGCAGCTCCAGGTGCCAACCTGCCCCCATGGGCTGCCTGAGTGAGGGATGGCTCAGAGAGTTGGGTAGACCCCCGCTCGGCCCTCATGACACCCCCCACCCTGCAGGACTTCTACCAGGAGGTGGCCAACCCACTGCTGACAGCGGTGGCCTTTGAGTACCCAAGCAACACCGTGGAGGAGGTCACACAGGACAACTTCCAGCTGCTCTTCAAGGGCTCTGAGATGGTGGTGGCTGGGAAGCTCCGGGACCAGGGCCCTGACGTGCTCACAGCCAAAGTCAACGGGCATCTGGTGAGTGTGGCCAGCCATCCTGGAGAGCAAGGGCAGCTGGAGCAGGCTTTCGGAGGGGCTCGGTTCAAACCCCCGCCTTGCCACACTCCAGCCGATTGACCATGAGCAAGTTACACAGTGCCCCTTGCCACTTGTGGATGACATCAGTCCCTACTGCATGGCTCATAGTGGAGATTCAGTGAGATGATGTCTTGATTCTCCTGGAGCACCCGTGCTGTGCCTACGTCGGGTAGGCATTCAGTGGCCAGTCTGGGCTGCTAGGTGCCTGGCGTTCCCTCCCATCCTCACACCAGCCCTCTGAAGTTGCACAAAGGCAGGGAGGGCTGCTCCCGCTTCACAGATGAGCAGACTGAGGTCCAAACAGGGCAGGCACCTTGCCCTGGGCCCCACTGCCGCTGGGTCAGGAACTCCGCTCGCCACGTGGTGCCCTGTTCCTGCCCGGCCCTCCCTGCCTCTGTGCCACAGGGGGCCCTCTCATTCCACAAAGAGAAACTGAATCGACACACAAACGAGGAGCTGCCAGTTGGGATGTCCCTGACAGGGCAAACCCGGGGACTCAGAGGAGCAGCACTAGGAGCTCCGACCTGGCCTGGGGGTCAGGGAGGGCTTCCTGAAGGAAGTTCAACAGACGATGGGATGAGTAGGAAGTGGCAGGGGTCAGATGGCGGAGTGATGGAAGAATGTTTCAGGCTTTCATGGCGGGCGGGCAGGCTGTGCAGGGAGAACGGCAGGTGGGCAAGGCAAGCGGACATGAGGGGCCCAGGGCCTAGCTTGAAAGAAGGGGCGAAGTGTCACAATGTGTCACGATGGGCAGTGCATGCCGAGTGGCAGCTCGCTTGGCTTCTTGGCTTCAAACCCCACTCTGCCACCTCCTGGGGGTGAGGAAAGAGAAGTCACCTAATCTCTCTGTGCCTCAGTTTCCTCCTGTGTAAAAGCAAGAGTCGGTCACCTTACCCACCTTGTAAGGGCTGCTGTCTGGCTCAATGTAAACACTCCATACATGTTAGCTGCTGGTATTCTCCTGGAGGCCAGGAGTCCCCAAAGTGCAGAACCCAAGGTGACTCAGGGTAATTCACAAACAAACGGGTCTTTGTTTTAGTAGTTATGTATTTGTTTTAATATGTCTTCTGAAAAAATATAACTCAAACCTCAAACATAAGATTTCGTAGGTAATTTGGCTTGGATGGAGGCTAAATGAAGAGTGTTAGTCTATTTAAAGTTCATTTAAGGGAAGTTCATTTAAGGAAAACCATCAAATACTAGCTGTGCGTGTGGATAGGGCAAAATTTGTGCAGGTGACCTGTGTGGGGCACAGCTTTGGGAGGCTCGGTTCTGGGTGAGAGGCCGAGGAAGGTGGTTTCAGCAGGGGAGGCAGAATCTGACCCACACAGAAAAGGTCTTTGGCTGTTTTGGGAGTTGTGACGAGAGAGGGCTGGGGTTCCTCTGCCCCTGAACCCCATTTCCCAGGCTGCTGGCCAGGTCAGCCTGAGACCAGAAGGCCCTACCCTGGGGAAGGAAGCAGCAGTCCACCCAGAACTTGGGTACATGCCTTACTGTCACCACTGCATAGTGCCCAGCAGAGGGTACCAACTTGGGCAGGGGACAGCTTGTTTGGGCCCCAAATCCAATCAGGGCCATGCCACCTGAGTTCTCTTCTCAGCTCTGCCACTGACTGCTGGGGAATGCGCTGCCCTCTCTGTCCTCAGAGTCTCCATGGTTGAGGTGGGGTGGGCTGTTGTCTGGGGACCCCACTTGCTCCACTGCACTTGCAAAGCCTTCGTGCTGCTGTTTCTGCAGCCTGGGGTCCAGATCCCCATCCACATTTCCCTTTCTCCCAAAGGCTCCATGTGATCTGAGCTCCTGGCTCTGCACCTGCGGCATTGCACCTGGGTTGGTTTCTACCTTTTCTCTCCATCTCCGTCTCATCCTTGGGGGGCTCTGCAACTGAGCCCCTCGTAACCCTAAACTCCTTCCCTATCCTCCAGTCTACTCAAAGGAAATGCGGTCCTCAGGACCTTCCCCAGCTCCAACCAGGTTTATCATGGAAGTGCTCGGAAGTGCCAGGCCAGGTGTGGGCATCAGGCCCTCACTGCTCCTGTCTTGGCTGGGCCCCTCTTTCCAGCTCATGCAGAACATCACCTTCCAAACGGAGGCCAAGGTGGCAGAGCAGGAGAAGGAGTTCCAGAGCCCCAAGTACATCTTCCACAACTTCATGGAGAGGCTCTGGGCGTACCTGACCATCCAGCAACTGCTGGAGAAAATGTGGGTGATCTGTACCCTCAAGGGCCCACCGGGGCAGCCACACTCAGCCTCAGGACCTCCCCAAGCTCTCCACTGGTGGGGCAGGCACAGCTGGCATGGGGCATGGAGAGTTGTAGTATCATGTCTGAGCTCCAGACTCTCCCAGCAGGAACCTGCCCCCACCCCCACAAGGGTCTAGAAGGGAGGGAGAATCTAAGTAGGCCTCCAGGGACTTGCTGAGCCTCTGATGCTTCTCAACCTGCAGAGTTTCCGCATCAGATGCTGAGAAGCAGGCCCTCGAAACTCGAGCTCTGGGCTTGTCACTCAACTACAGCTTTGTCACCCCCCTCACATCCATGGTAATCACCAAACCTGAAGGCCAAGAAGAGTCTCAAGTTGCTGAGAAGCCCGTGGAAAATGGTGGGTGTGAGAGTGGGCTCCTAGCCTCCGTGGCAGCAGAGTTTTGACCCAGCATTCTCCCAGTTCCCAACCAAGATGCTAACCTTGCCACTCAGACTCTCAGGATCCTCAGGAGACTCATCCCATTTCATTGATGTAGAATCTGAGGCCAGGTCTCCCAACACTTCCTTCCCCCAAGTTCTATGTAGTGCTGGGGTTGGGAAGCAACGTTACATATAAGCACTTCAAATTGTTCAAAACCAATCCAACAGTTGTGTCTCTTTCTCTCTTCTCTATTTTTTTGTTTTATCCAGAAAACAGACACAGGGACATCCCCTCAGGTAAGGGCTTAATACATTTAAAGCAGCGGTTCTCAACCTGTGGGTCATGACCCCTTTGGGGGTTGAACGACCCTTTCACAGGGGTCGCCTAAGACCATCGGAAAACAAAAAGATATTTATGTTACGATTCATAACAGTAGCAAAATTACAGTTATAGAGTAGCAACGAAAATAATTTTATGGTTGGGGGTCACCACAACATGAGGAACTGTATTAAGGGGTCGTGGCATTAGGAAGGTTGAGAGCCGATGATTTAAAGGCTGGCCTGGGTGACAGTTGGCTTACAGGGACTAGGACACCAGTCCCACAAGGTTGCTGGCCAGGGCCTGTCCAGCTCAGCCCTGCTGCTGGGAGCGGGAATCATCTGCCCAAGCACACTGATGCATTTTGTCACCTGTTCATTCAGATTTTGGCTGTCCTGGGCCCTAGGGACACAATCTCCATCTGGCTGGATGCACACTTAGGCTTCTCTGATTTCCAGGTCATGCTGTCCTCAGATCTCAGGCCATGGGAAACAGAAAGTTCAGAAAAACAGGTAGCAAAGGAGGAGAGGGAGGCGGCGGGGGCAGATTGACAGAACCTTGGCCACAGACTGGGCTCTGCCCTGGCTGTAGGGATAGTGACTTGCTTGGCTCGCCTGGCTGGTGGCAGGGCTGGGACTCAAAATTCAGGTGTGTCTGATTAGGAAGCGGCTCTGCAGACTCTTGGCTCGCTAACAGAGGAGGCTTTGGAAGACAAGGTAATTTAAAGATCATTGCTGGGGAAGGGGGTGGCCAATATCCTAGCAGAGGGGAGTTCAAGAAGGGCCCATTGTTCCAGCTCAGAATTTCTCCTCGCCATGGGGAGAGAGGCTCTTAGAATGGCAGGTGTGGGGAGATAGCTGGCCTTGCCGTATCCCTCTCCTCAAGTGGGTCTCAGAGCCATGGCTGTGGGGACCCATGACACTGCCCAAAAGAAGAATGCAGGAGTTAACTTTTCTAAAGCTGGAGCTCCTGGGAAGATACCCAGTTTATCAAGATATAAGTCACCTGGACCTGTTCATTATCGTCATCTTCCTTCTCATCCAGTCTATGATATGTCCCCGGTTCTGATGGGAGCAGACTTTGGTAAGCCACTTTCTGACCTCAGAGGGTCTTGTTAACCCAAGGTGATAATTAAACCTGTCCGTAGAGTTGGATGTGAGAAAGCACCAAGCACAGAGGTGGGCACAGACCAGGGAGAGTTTCTGTGAGGCAAGACATTAAAGTCATGTGTCCTATATTTTCACTGAATCAGATTCATCACACTCTGGAGGCTAGCTCAGGATGGAACCTTTTAGAAAGGGAAGGCTTCCTCCAGTCCCAGAACCATCCAAGGTCTCTCAAGCTGTTTCTGATCTCCAAATCTGGACTTAGACACAGCTGCAGAGCCAGGCTGGACTCTGTCTTCTTAGTGTTTTTCCTAATAGAGTGCTCTTCTGTTTGAAAATCTCTTCATAAAGGCTCTCCTTGGTTAGATGTACGTGTGGCAGCGGGTGCAGGGCTGGAACGTGGTGGGTGGCAGGTGGCAGTGATGGCTAGAGGGCGTGCTAGTTGCTCTGAATCCTGACTGCTTTCTCCCTTTCTGTTTCTGGCTGATTCTGCCCTAGGGCCCTCTTTGGAATCAGCCCCCGCTGGTCCCGATGGAGTATTTTATGACATGGATTTAAGAATCACAGGTAACCGCAGACAGGAGCCCCTGCAGGAGACTGCGGCCCTCTAGCAGGGAGACCTGGGTTGGGAGAGCGGGGATCTCTGAGAACCTGTCGTATGGGTTTCTCAGTGTTGACGTGAAGAAGGGACTCTGGCCACACCTGTCCACTACTCCAGCCTTCAACTTCCCCCTGGGAAGGGGATATCTAAACCCAGACTTTTTCTTCTTTCAGAAATAACCATGACAGCCCCACCCCCAGGTAAGCAGCCAGTCCCCCTGAGCCCTTCTCCCCATCCTTGCCCTCCAACCTGCTCTACCTGCCCCAGGAACCTCACCTGCTGTCCCAGCCCCCATCCAGGCTCCTTCTGTCATCCTGCCTCTGCCTGGGCAGAGTGTGGACCAGCTCTGTGTGGACATCAAGCATTCTCAGGGGCCAATGAACCTGCTCTCAGACCCTGACCAAGGTGAGAGGTGCACACCCAGTCATCCACTCAGAGAGACCCAGACACCACTCACCCTCAACTAACCACGCTGGAGACAATAGTGGGTCACCTGCCCATGGGAGCACGTGGGCAGAGCTTGCCTCATGTGGGCCTGTCTGAAGTCAAGGCATGGTCACGCCCCTGAGCACCGACACTTGCACTCATACATTTACCCCACAGGCCTTTCACTGGGTACCACATATTCAGGTCTGGATGGCCTGGCACTCTGGGGCGAACAGGAGTGGGCTTGCCTCTAGGCATCGTCATAATTCAGGGGTGGAGAGATGTAACTGGATGCACATAAGCACAGTGGCCTGTAGTCAGTGCCCAGAACAACGTGGAGACAAGTCCAGAGGAGAAGGCAAGGGCTGTCTGAGGGTCAGGGGTGGTTGCACAGGGTCACACAGGAGAGACAGGGTCTTGGCAGATAGTGGGGTCCACCAGGCAGAGGAAAGGGTAGGCAGAAGCCCAGAGCCCCGAAAGATACTAGTGGGGCTGTAGAGAGTATGGAGGAGGTGAATGGTAGGAGGAGGGAGGTATGCTGGCCAGACCTGCCCCCCAACCCCCAGAAGAGTCTTACTGGTTGAGTTGAGGTGTCAGGTTAGACATGGCAATGGCCAGCACTGAGGGATGCTCACACAAACACAGTCTCCCACTTCAGCAAGCCAGGCCCAGCGTCTGTTTGCTTCCTGAGGGTAGGCACTACTGATTATCCATCTCGCTCTTGGCCATGGGACCTAGCTCAGGACCAGGGGCTTTAGAAATGGCAATTGACTTCAGACAAGATCTCCCTTCTCAGAGGGCTCATCTGAAGGTGGCAATCACTGAGGATTTTGGGGGCCCTTCCATAGCCACATGGAACCAAGGGATGAGTGAAAAGATTGTGGAAACCATGCTGTAGTGTGAGGGAATCCTGGGGAAGGGGTGCCGAGGAGGGGCTGGTGAAGGATGGTTCTGGGGGACATAATCAGGGAAGACCTCCTGTTCAGGCCAGTGCCCAGCTGGGGCCATAGCTCTGACCTCTGAGTTCCTGGCCATCTTAGGGGTTGAGGTGACTGGCCAGTATGAGATGGAGAAGGCCCAGTTTTCGTGGATTGAGGTGACCTTCAAAAACCTCCAGCTGCAAGTCCGCGCGTCCCCTGAGCACGTGGTCGTGACTCGGAACCGAAGAAACTCTGTGTACAAGTGGAAGGAGACACTGTTCTCGGTGATGCCCGGGTAAGCCTCGAGCTGGGTAGCAGCAGGGACCTCTTAGCTGGTGACAGTGCTGACAGGTTGCCTGAGGCCACAGGCCTGGGGATGGGGTGCCTGGGCTGGACATGCATCCTCTGTAGTGGGCTGCACCCACAGCATGAGAAGAAATGCAGAGAGCCTGCACCATACCCCTCCTGATCTAGAGGGCACCAAGGGATTATCCTGGGGACGTGGCTGCCCTCACACCTAACCCAGGTCACTCTCAGTGCAGAGGGGACAGTGTGGTTTGGAACTAGCTCTGCTGCTAATCCTGTGTGACTCTGGGCAAGATGCTTAGCCCCTCTGAGCCTCAGTTTTCTCACTTATAATGGGATAATCACCCCAGCCCTGAATTAGAAGCTAAGGGGAGACCCAATGAGAGAATGTGGCCAGAGGGCACTTTGACCATTAGAAGGAGCGGTGCCCGCTGGGCATGCTGGAGGGCAGCTCTCTATATGCTGAGATAATGAGGACAATAATGAGAATTTCAAGGGCACTGACCCCTAGGGGAGGCTATGAATATTATCCTTAACATACTCTTGAAGCTCTGATGAGGAGAGACAAGTTTATCTGGTGTCAAACACTGGACAGCTGGTGGGTAATGGAGATGGATGTTGACCTTTTCTGGGTGGTGCTGCTGCACTGTAGAGCCTTCCAGAAACAGCTCTCCAGCTCTGGAAGTTACAAGGGGCCTGGGAGAGAGGCCAAGGACCCTGGCCCTGTTTGAGCATTGCCCTCTGTGACACCAGCCTGTGCTGAGTACAAAGAACCTTGTCCATTCCCTCTCACTGAGCCCCTCAGCAGAAACTGGTTTCCACTTGACAAATGAGTTAGCACCTAGCAAATTTGAGAGGCTTACCTGAAAACCTCCCAATTTCATAAAAGATCTTCAAGTTTCTCGTTATCTGATAAATACACAAAGATTGATAGCATTTTTATGCCTTGGACATACACACCAGAAGATGGAATCAAGAATTCCTACTAATCGTAGTGACAGAGAGTCCACATCCTTTCATGAGCTGCAGAAGATACATGTGAAGAAAAACAGACCATACCTCCTACATTGAAACACAAGACAGTGTAATTTTAGTGTAAGTCCATTTAAAATAACCTCAGAATAACACCACGGTCTTATTCAACATGCTTGAAGGAGCCTAACATTCCTAAGAAAACCAAAATGGCAAGCATTTCAAAGATTATTTGAAGTAAAAAAGAAGAGAATAGAATGAGAAGACACTTGCCCTTTTAGAAATTAAAACACACTAATCAAAAGAGAGTAGCACTAGCCATAAAAACAAAAGGGACAGAGTAAATCTATTAGATACCCCCCTGAATCAAATGAAAAGAATTCATGAGAAACCAGAAAGGAATTCTAAGAAAGGAATTCTAAGAAAACTAGAAGGAAAGGAACCATTATTTTGTTTTATAAATGCTGGGATCACCAGATACTAAATTAACTTTGGTCCCAGTTCACTGACGAGGAAACTGAAACCCAGAATATTTAATGGACTTCCCATCCAAGGCCACAACAGGAATTCCTGAGGACAAGTGGGCGGGCCCCCACCGCTCCCGTCCCAGCAGCAAGGTCCCCTGCAGGCCTCTCCATGTCTGCCGTCCTCTCAAGACCCTGGGTTTCTCCACAGCCTCAAGATGACCATGGACGAGGCAGGGCTTCTGCTGCTCAGCAGCCCAGACAGAGTGACCATTGGCCTGCTGTTCTGGGATGGCCCTGGGCAGGGGCTCCGGCTCCTTCTGCGGGACACTGACCGCTTCTCCAGCCATGTCAGCGGAACCCTTGGTATGCTGCCCATGGCCGCAGGCTCGATATCCTCAGAAACTGCCTCCGCCTTTGAACAGGCAGTGCCTGCTCTTCTGCGTGTCTCCCAACCGCCGGCCTTGATCCTTTGCTGACTCGCCCTTTGTCTCCCAGGCCAGTTTTACCAGGACCTGCTCTGGGAGCCCCCAGCAGCAGATGATGACAGCAAGCGAACACTGAGTGTTCAGGGGCATGACCACTCTGCCACCAGGTGATTCAGCGCAAACAGACCACTGCGCCTGGCCAGGAGTGGGGGCTGGGAGGCTGAGAGCTGGTCTTTGGGGGCCACCACTCCCCTGTCCTTGTTGGGGACCTAGAGGTAGCCAAGTGAAAGATTGATGCCTTTAGACATGTCTGACCCAGCTCTCAAGACCCCACAAAGGACTGTCCACTCAGACCCACAGAAAACACACCAGCCCAGAGATCACTAGGGTGAATTGAGGGTCGTAGGAAACTCTCCCTGAATTCTCAGAGCCCTGGACCCTGGAGAACACACATAACTGAGTTCCCTTGGGTGACTAGGCCTTGTCAGCCTGTGCTACAGGGAGTTCTATGGGGCCCCGAAACTCCACCCTCCATGTTCCTGTCCCCAGCTCTCTCCCTCTCTTGCCACCACACCTGAGACTTGCTGATCACCTGTCTGTCTCTCTGTACATCTACCCATCTCAGAGAACTCAAGCTGGATTACCAAGAGAAGGCCCCAGGAACAGAGATTTCCTGCTGGTCTGTGGAGCTGTAGTTCTCATGGGAGGAGTTACGCCTACTCTACTCCCCATGCCGCCTCACTGTGTGCAGATGGCTGTCATCTTATGGAGCCTGGACTGTGAAGGGGAGAGGAGTTCCACTCATTACAAATAAAGAAAGGTGGTATGAGCCTAAGGAGTGGGTGTCTGATTCCATCAGGCCAAGCCCCAGGGCCTCAGAATTGCTTCCTAGACACTTAGCACTGTGTGACAGTAGAATTCCCCACTGACAGCCCCTCAAAGGCCTGTGGCCAATAGGACCATGGAGAGCTTTCAGTCCCTTCCTTTTACAAGGAGGGAAGCTAAGATTTAGAGATTAAACCACCCATTTCACTTGTCACTCCAGCCACAGCTGGGGGTCTAGGGCAAGAGAACATCCTCTGGGAGCAAAAGTGCAGCCTCAGTCCACGAAAACCTGCTTTGATGCCCAAAGAGAGTGAACTGGGTAGAGCTTCTTTACAGGCCAGCTCCCAATCTCTGCAAGCTTTTGGGCCCATTGGCAATGGGATTGGCATGACACTATTTGTTTTCACACCTGTGCTCAGGAGCAGGCCTATCTCCTCACCAGCCTGTGAAGAAGCTAGCACTGGAAGACAAAGGAGACAGTGATGAGGCCCCTGTCCCAGGAGGGAAGCAAGTATCTATTCCCAAAAGCCTCCAGTCTCATGGTGGTGACCTAGGCCCCCAACTCTAAATCCTGGGCTGTTGAGTATCTCCTCTCCTATCCAATGCCCAGGGTAAGGCATTTCAAAGATTCCACCAATTCCTGCATAGGCAAAGTATACTTAAAAAACATGTGGGCCGGCCAAGTGGCACGATGGTTAAGAACTGGCTTGGGATGCCAGAGGGCCCCGGTTCGGATCCCACATATGAGGGCCAGTGACACTGCCCT
>NW_017732803.1:66119-73496 GCF_001890085.2 Hipposideros armiger | reverse complement strand
CCCTGTGACCTGTGTGGACCTTCTGTCCTGAGGTTTCTCCAAATCCCTCAGGCCTCCTTAGAGCCTCAGACTATAACACCCCTAGAGATCCAGTAGTGGGGCCTTACCCATCCTGTGTGACCTGGACTGTGTCCAGCCAGCTGAAAGTGCTCTGTGCAGCCCCGTTCCACAGAGTAATCTTCTCCGGCGTTACCTCAATCCGGAAGTCCATCTGAGTGTTGGCAATGCCCAGTTTGCCAAAGTAAGTCTTCCTAGTCTCGGAGTTAGGGCTTCCGCTCTTATCACCAATGATCTGTCCATTAACTGTGAAGCCTAACAGAGGCACGGAGCAGTGAGAGACCAGCGAGACCTTCTGCATCCAGCTGGCCTTTAAGAATGGTTCTTCCCCCTTCAGCCAGACATGCTGAGAGGTTGCAAAGTGGCAGCCCCAAATAGAGACCAGAACTTCAGAGCTAACCCTGTCTCTTCCTAGACACCCTGGTGGCCGAGGGCCCCCATTGTAGGTTTTGCCCTTACCGGGGTCAGCGAGTGTTGTAAATACTATAGTGGAGAAAATCTATTCCCCAGATATTGGTTGTGACCTGACCCCAGGGCCAGATCACCCTTAATTCTAACCATTGCGTCAATACACTGGCCCTTGGGGGACTTGGTGAGCCTATGGTTCTGGACAGCCCCCTCTAGGATGTAATCTGCATATGAACATGGGAGTGTTTGGGCAGGCAGAGTGAGGACTGTGGTCCATGTGCCTTCCCTGGGTAGGGACTCCAGGCCTTCCCAGGAAGGGCCCCTGGCCCCAGCCGCAGCCCCCACCTGTGATGGGGTCCTGAACGAGGCGCAGTACTGTGCCTGGTTCTTCATCAATGTTGAAGCAGATGGCATCATCTTTCTCCGCGACTTGGATGATGAAGTGGGGGTCTCCATCCACTGAGGGCACATCAGAGAAGGCGCTGGATCCCAGGACCTCTCATTGTCCCAGGGCCTCCCCTCGCCTCCTTGCTCCTTGCTCCTTGCCAGGCAGGAGGCCCTGGGCCCTGAGCCTCACCCTGGGAGGAGCCGGGGAACTCACCATAGTAGTAGGGTGTTGGAGGAGTCTGGTAGCTGTCTGTGGACGCAAATGAGAGAGGGCTGAGCTAAACAAGCAGGCCTGGTTAGAGTTTGGTTCATGTTTGTCCCCTTTCTTCCTTAATGTTCTCATCACACACTCCCTATCTCCTCAGGATTCAACCACCTGCCTGTCCCAGAAAGCCGACTCAGAAAAGACCAGTGAGGAACGGTGCAGGGCCCTGCTCTGGGCGGTGGGCAGGGGGCTGCGGCAGTAGCGTATACTCACCCAGGTAAGCCATGGAGGGGATCACTGAAAAAAGAAGCCAAAGGGAGTCATGAGCAGGCTCTGGGGTTCCCTCTCTCCCAACCCCATGCCTTCTGCCTGTCTTGGGACTGCTGACCTCCAGTGAAGCCCCAACACTGACAGAGGGTAGGGATGTGACCCTTAGGTTTAGGCTGTAGAAATGGGGGCATGCCCAGGGAGCTTCTTTCTAGGCCTGGTGGTGGTGTAGGTGTAATTTTAAGGCCAGGTGCATGGTGTTTTGATGTCACTAACATACACACCATTAGCTGGTCAGCTTCTCTGTCATGAGTAATGCTCACAGCAGACACCAGCCCTTATCCCTGAACTCCCACCCCACCATTTGGGTGGGGTGTGACTCATACATATCTGTTATCTTTGGTAGCAACCCCGCCCGCCACCTCAACATATACACTAATTATGTGCACGCATACACCAGTGACTGTATGGGGCTGTTGTGAGGGGAAAGCGATGACCCCAGACAAATGAGCTGCTTGGATAGAACAACCTGATGGAGGTGGGGCAGGCAGGCAGGGGCTGGGTGATGCCTGGTGGTGATGGGCTTGTGGGGGCTCAGATTCCAATTTATCATGAGAGAGGCACAGAGTGCTGTGAATTCAAGCTGAGGCACTGGAACCAGGCTGCCTGGGCCACCTGCTGATGGAGCCCTTAAGCAATAGACAACCCTGTGCCTCAGTCTCCTCACAGTAAAATGGGAACTGGAAGAGCCCTCCCTCGAGTGTAAGTGCCTGATATGGGAAACTGCTCATTTTGCAANGTGCTGATAACACCAAGGTTGCCTGTTCGATCCCTACATGGGCCAGTGAGCTGCGCGCGATCTGCGCCCTCCACAACTAGATTGAAACAACTACGTGACTTAGAGCTGATGGGTCCTGGAAAAACACACTGTTCCCAAATGAAATATTTTTTAAAATAAAAATAAAAAACATACAGAGAATAAAACCAAAAACCATGAGAATGAAAATAAGAGGGAAAAAATCAAGCAGGAGGAGAGTTAAATCAGTGGCACCAGGGTAGGGGAAGCTGCAGCAGCACAGAGCTTGGCTCCGAGCTTCCTAGCAGCCAGGTCAAGCAGAAAATGAGCTTATTTGCTTGCTAAGAGGAAGCAAATCAGATCATCAGTGAAAACGTTCTTTTCCCAGCTCTTGGGCTCTACAGGATGTTTACTGAGTGAGTCTTTCTGAAAGGGTCAGAGGAGAGGCCATGGGAGGGGCCTCCGGCTGCAGGTTTGCCAAACACACAGGAACACTTTCCTGCACTGCTGCCTCTCCAAGCCTGGTTGGCAGGCAGGGGTCTCAGGCTGAGTTGCTGTGAGACAAGGGAGCAGCCTTGGGGACCCTGTCAGACTTGTTGTGGGGCTAGCTGTGAATACTGAGATGAGAGAAGGGTGCTCACCCCTCTGGGACACCACCGCCTGGGCTGGGCTGTGGAATTTGTGCAACAGCAGAGGTGTCCTGGGTGATTCACTAGCCCAGTCAACGGGGCAGGTGTTCTCTGTGAACAGCTGGAAGTAGGTCCATGTCCTTCACTTTCAGCACCTACTTGGGTCAGGCCCTGGGCTGAGTGCTGTGGGTACCTTGGGCACCGTGACAGACACGGTGCCTGTTGTGACAGCTGCCACCCAGAGAATGACCAGGTGCCACAAGGAGCCCAGAGGGAGTCACCTTGCCCAACCTGGGGAATCTCAGGGAAGGCTTCCTGGAAGTGGCGTGGTTGGGGTTGAGTTTTGAAAAATAAAGAGAAGTCCGTGGAAAAGGAGGACAAGGACACCAGGCCGAGAGCCAGGACATTGTGCATCGAGTTCAGAGAACATTGTCGTGGCCCACGGCCAGATCCCACCCCACCCCTACTGGCATTCATGACCCTTCCCAATCTGACTGCAACCTTCTCCAGCCTGATTGTGTCCCGTCTGTGCTACCAACCAAAGCTGCCCACTGCTCACTGCTTCCTGCAATGGGGTACCCTCTGTCCGCATGCCCTCGGCTCCTCAGGCAGAGAGAGCAGCAGAGGCATAGCATCTGGGGCCGGAGGGGTTATGTTTTCAGAACTGGAAGCAGTCAGTGTGTGTGGAACCCAGAAAGTGAGGGAAAGGGCCTTGTGTGTGGGGCTGATGAAGCGGAGAAGCCATAGGAAGGATTTTTGTCTTTGTCCCAAGAGCAATGGGTAGGAGATGTCATTTATAGGGTTTTATGCAGGGAGTGATGATCAGTTCTATCCTGGAAGCTCTCTCTGGAAGTAGGGAGACCCAGAAAGGGGCAGTTGCGATTGTTCAGGTGGGAGAGGCTGTCAGAGCTCCTTCTCCAGGAATCTGTTTGATGCCCCCACCTCCCTCACACACACACACACTCCCCACGCAGGACTTATTGTGAGGGTGAAGTAGGTGGTCACCATGGGGTGTGATTGGAAGACCCCCGGGATCTCCAGACCAGCTGAGGGTAAACTTGAGACACCCATGAAAACAGGAACTAGTTTAAGCTATGTGCCCCCATGTCCTGGCCGAGAATGTTGGATTTATCTGCTGAATGGATGGATGGTTGGTAGATGGATGGGTGGATACTGGGCGGGTGGGTGGATGACTGGATGATTGGAGGGGTGGAGGGGTGGAGGGATGAATGCCATCCACAGTTAGCTGCAGGCTGTGTCTGTCCTGGAGTCCACTCTGCCTCTGAGTCATAGAGGGATCTTCAGGCCTGAAGGTCCTGATAGGAGCTCCTGAGCCAGGACCTCTGACTTTTCTCATGACCCCCCTGGACTCTGAAATACACTCAGCCCTTCCCAACTTCTCAGAGCCTCTTTGCTCAAGGTCAATTCTTGTTTTTTTTCCTTCCCTCACCATCAAATATTTGACTCCCCAAAGTGCCACCCCAAACAAGCCTGTCTTTCAGTCGCATTGTTGGGGAGGCCCAGGACGTTGCCTTCCTTGCATCGAGCCCCTCCCTTTCAGCTAACTGGGGTCCCAGCTAGTGTTCCCTGAAACAGGAGCTCAGAGGGGCATGCAGAGGCTGGCGGCGGTCTGGCTTCTACCTCGGCCTTTATTATCGCAGCCCTGCCCTACCCCGCTCTGTGTCCCTGTTCCAGATGTCAGGTGAACTGAGCCAGGCATCTCAGCAGGAGCTGGTATGTCTACTCAGAACAGCTCAGGGACAATGTAGTCGCTGTGGACACCGTCAATCAGCCCTTGGCCATTATTATGGACGAACCAGCAGGCAACCTTTGTGCCGCTGCTGACATCCTTCCTGTAGTCTTTCTGGGAGCCCCTGGAGAAAAGGAAAGAGATGCCATGATACACAGGGTAGGCAAGATGGCTGCTACGCTCTTGGACCTAAGGTTGAAAAAGGGTATGAAGTTGCCAACTCTAGGAGTCCAGAACTCTTTGGTCAAGAGTGAGGTTGCATAACTACTCCTTCTAAGAGCCGAGGTTGGCCTTTTCTTGATTAGGAGGGGTCTGGAGGGGGCCGAGACCCCAGAGGGAAGTGAGGGTACACCACTAAAGACTAGAGCATGCTGGGCCGATGTGCATGGGGAGAGAGGGCTCTTTCCTCCTGGCTTGTTACTGGGCAGGGCGGGGACATCAGAGGAGTCCTCTCACCTGGTGACTGTCAGCCGATGGTTCTTCACCACCATTGTGGCATGTGGCTTTGTGGGGTCAGGGCCTGGGTGGATGTGAGACACTTGAAAGTCAAAGGGGTGGAAGAATTGTCCTGGGAATAAAAACATTCAGACTGTCAGTCCCTGCCATCGCCCTAAGCGACATGGCCACTGGCCTTCCAGGGTTAAGGCAAAGGCTGAATGGGGTGTTGTGTGCTGGGTCCGGGGTGACTAGGATGGCCTTTCACGTGGATTTTTCCCTTTGCTGTGTGAACAGCNTGTTCATAGTTGTACCACCATCACCACGTCAATGTTAGAACATTTAATTACCCCCTAAAGAAACCCTGAACCCATTGGCAGTTCCTCATTATTCCTGAAGCCCTCCACCCGTAAGCAAACACTAATATTTCTGTCTCTATAGATTTGCCTATCCTGGCTATTTCATTTAAATGGAATCATACAAAATATGTGGTCTTTTGTGATTAGCTTCCTTTGCCAAGCGTCATGTTTTCAGGATTCATCCATGTTGTAGCATGTGTCACGTACTTCAGTCCTTTATATGGCCAAATAACAGTCCGTTGTATGGCTATACCACGTTTTGTTTATCTGTTCATCAGCTGATGGAAATTCAGATTGTTTCCACTTGTTGGCTATTATGAATAGTGCTACTATGAACATTTATGCACCAGTTTTTGTGTGGACATATATTTTCTTTTTTCTTGGTTATGTACCTAGGGGTGGAAATGCTGAGTTATATGGAAAGCCTGTGTTTAACATTTTGAAGAATGGCCAGGCTATTTTCCAAAGTGGGTGCACAATTTTGCATTCCCACCAGTAATGTGCGAGGGTTCTAATTTTTCCACATCCTTGCCAACACTTGTTATTGTCATCATTGTGATTATAGCCATCCTAGTGGGTGGGGAGTGATTGCTCGTTATGGTTTTGATTTGCCTTTCCCTAGTGGGTAATGAGTGTGGATGGAGTATCTTTCATGTGCCTATTGACCATTGTATATCGATTTTGGAGACCTGTCTATTTTGATTTTTTACACATTTTAAGATTATTTATCTTTTTATTGTTGACTTGTACAATTTCTTTATATATTCTGAATAGAAGTCCTTTATCAGACACGTGATTTGCAAAAATGTTTTCCTATTCTGTGGTTGTTTTTAGTGGCATTGTTTATAGCACAAAACATTTTAATTTTGTTGAAGTCTAATGTATCTAATTTTTTTGTCACTTGTGCTTGTGGTGTCATATCTAAGAAGTCTTTGCCTAACTAACCTAAAATCACAAAGACTTATTCCTATGTTTTCTTCTAAGAGTTTTATCATTTAAGCTCTTAAAATTAGGTCTATAATCCATTTGGGGTTTAGTTTTTGTATTGTGTAAGGAAGGGCTCCAATTTCATTCTTTTGCATGTGAGTATCTAGTTGTCCTAAGCACCATTTGTTGAAAAGACTATTCTTTTCCTAATGCTATGTCTTGGCACCCTTGTTGAAAGTCATTTGACCCTAATATAAAGGTTTATTTCTAGACTCAATTATATTCCAATGATTTATATATCTATCCTTATGCCCGTACCACACTGTCTTTATTACAGTGACTTTGTAGTTAGTTTTCAAATCAGGAAGCATGAGTCCTCCAAGGCCCCTCCCAGGGCCTCAGAATTGCTTCCTAGACACTTAGCACTGTGTGACAGTAGAATTCCCCACTGACAGTCCCTCAAAAGCCTGTGGCCAGTAGGACCATGGAGAGCTTTCAGTCCCTTCGTTTTACAAGGAGGCAAGCTAAGATTTAGAGATTAAACCACCCTTTAACTTGTCACTCCAGCCACAGCTGGGGGTCTAGGGCAAGAGAACATCCTCTGGGAGCAAAAGTGCAGCCTCAGTCCACAAAAACCTGCTTTGATGCCCAAAGAGAGTGAACTGGGTAGAGCTTCTTTATAGGCCAGCTCCCAATCTCTGCAAGCTTTGGGGCCCATTGGCAATGGGATTGGCATGACACTATTTGTTTTCACACCTGTGCTCAGGAGCAGGCCTGTCTCCTCATCAGCCTGTAAAGAAGCTAGCCCTGGAAGACAAAGGAGACAGTGATAAGGCCCCTGTCCCAGGAGGGAAGCAAGTATCTATTCCCAAAAGCCTCCAGTCTCATGGTGGTGACCTAGGCCCCCAACTCTAAATCCTGGGCTATTGAGTATCTCCTCTCCTATCCAATGCCCAGGGTAAGGCATTTCAAAGATTCCACCAATTCCTGCACAGGCAAAGTATACTTAAAAAACATGTGGGCCGGCCGAGTGGCACGATGGTTAAGAACTGGCTTGGGACACCAGAGGGCCCCGGTTCAGATCCCACATATGAGGGCCAGTGACACTGCCCTCTACAGCTAAGATGCTGAACAACAGCTCAACCTGGAGCTGGGCT
>NW_017732803.1:50709-60254 GCF_001890085.2 Hipposideros armiger | reverse complement strand
TCTGGGCATCCCCAGCGCACTTGGCAAGGCGACCCTGCTTCTGTCTTATAGCCCTTCTGGGACACCCACCCAGCTGCTGGCTGAAGCTCACCTGAATCCACAGGCCCTGGGAAGGAGGAAGAGAAGAAATGTGTTAGAAGCCACAGACCAGGTTGCCGCCTGTGCAGCCAGCCCTAGGCTAATGGCCTCCTAGCAGCCAGCTGTGCTCCCACTGGGGATCCCTGGAACCAGGAGCTCCTGGAGGCCAGAGGCCTGGCCTGGACCAGCCCTCTGCCTCCCATGCCTCCCACTGCCAACCCCCCGCCCCCGCCCCAAGCCCAGTTGCAGGGATACTCAGGACTCCCCTCTTGGGGTCTGGCTGAGCAGGCCTGGTCCCAGCCTACAGCTCGCAGGCTTTTTCCTCTCACTCCCCAGGACATGCTACAGGCCGAACTTTAAGACCAGAAGTGCTTAACCTTCCCATGTTACAGTCCCTAGCTGGGAATGACCCTGGGCAGGGTGCCCCTATATTCGTTACGCTTTAGAGACTCAGAGGATCCTATACACTCCACACCCCATTGTACATGCAGACAGCTATACTCCCTCCACAATGCCCTTGGCCAGTTTTCCTTCAATGCCCCTGGGCCTCCCTGTCTTTAGTATGTTTGAGTATCCCCAGCCTGGCCCAGTCCTCTTCAGGGTACCCAAGGCATGGGTCCTGGAGGAAGGCCTCCCAGTTCTGGCCTCCACTCTCTGTGCCCACCTTCCCCAGATTTGTCGACAATGGCCGTCTGGTTCTCGTTGTCCTCAGGCTTGGTCACCACCATGGAGGTCAGTGGAGTAACAAAGTGGTACTTGAGGGACAGGTCTAGGGCCTGGGCTGTGAGGTTCTCCTTCTCATCACCCTGGGCGTTTTTGCTGTGAGGAAGGGCAGGGCAGGAGGTCAGCCTGGAGAACAGCTCCCTGCCAGCCTTCCCTGCTCTGATTCCCAGCACCAGGCCGAGTCCCAGAGGCAGTTCGGTCCCCTCTCCTCAGGGTAGAACCCACTAGCACTCCGAAAAAACTGGTTCACCAGCTCCCCGGGACAGATGGATGGGATGTGCTTCCTCTCTGAGGGGCCTCAGTGTCTCTACCTATAAAACATAAGGGGCTTCAAATGGCTACTACAACAGTCACCCATGATGAGCGCTCAGCACGTGCCAGACGCCGCCCCAGGGGCTTTACAAGCTAATCCCATGTCAAAGAAGGCTGGCACGGTCCTCTCAAACGGGCCCAGGCTCTGCCCTCCGGGGTTGAGGGTAGGACCCCAGCCTTCAGTTGTGTTTAGCCTCACCATCCCTGCCCCAGATGTCAGGCTGGGCTCTGGGGCTGGATGGAAAAGCGGGCAGGGCGGCTGGGAGTGTGGGTGGGGTACACTTCCCGGGGCGTGGCCTAGTCTTCCTCCTCTTGGGCCCCCCACAGCAGAGCCTGCACAGGGAATTTCTGGGGCAGTGCCAGGAGCCTGGTATGGGGCCCGGCTATAAGAGGGGTGAGCCAGGGTCACCGTCTCTCCAGCAGTTGCTCAATGGTGAGGTAGGCCCAGAGCCGCTCGATGTAGTTCCCAAAAATGTAGTCCCGCTCCTGCAGGGCCTTCTCCATGTCCTTCATGTCCACCTCCTCTGTGAAGGTCAGGTCATTGATGGCCTGGGCAGGGGTGGGAGAATGTGAGAGGCTTGAGGGCTGCAGGCGTGGAGCCAGGTAGGCCCGGTTCAGGGGCTGCCACTGCTGGACCATCAGCCAGGCAGCCAGGCCCTGTCGGTGCCTATGCCCCACCCCCAGCACACATGAAGGACTGGCCCAGCTTACCCCGTGGCCCTTCACGTCTGCCGTAAAGCTGTTCATGTCCTGGTCCACCAGACGCCCGGCCACCACGATCTCAGAGCCATCATAGAAGTGCTTGTAAGTGTTCTGGGTGAGGTCCAGGATGGCATTCTCAGGGTACTCCACCTCCACACCTGTCAGCAGCGGGTTGGCCACCTCCTCATAGAAGCCCTGGAGTCCAAATGGGTGACCTGGTCATCTCAGGCCACCAGGGCAGGTGGGCATGGAGAAGACAGAGTGGGCGGCTCCCACTGACACTTCTGAAGGTCGATGAGGCCCACAGGCTGGGCCGGGCCTGGATCCTGATGTCCGCTTCTACGTGTCCCTGGCTGTGCCCTTCAGTGTGTGGGAGCCCTCCCTGTCCCCCTGGGCAGAGACTGGGAAGAATCAAAGCGGTAAGGACAGACTTCTTGGCACATGGAGAGGACTCAAGAACTGCTTGTTGGAATGAAAGTGAGAGGAGAGAAGGAAAGGCTGAGTAGAGAAGGAGATACGGGTGGGTGCAGACGGGATGAAGGCACAGGAGGTCCGCTACAGAGGTGAAGACGCAGTCACCTGCGCTGGGAGGAGGGGGCTGGCCAGACTGAGCAAATGCAAATACAGGGCATGTTGTTAAATTCGAATGTCAGGTAAACAAGAAGTTAATTTTTTTTTTTTTAAGCTGAGCCATCCTGCTACCTGTTGGCAGCTCAGCGGCTGCTCAGCTCGGGCTGGACTCGAACTGCTGTTGCTCAGAGCTCAAACCCTTGAGCGAGCTCTTAACCAACTGAGCCACTCAGCCGGCCCCCAAGAAGTTAATTTTTAATATGTCTGTTATGGGATGAATAGTGTGTACCCCCAAAATACACAGGTTAAATGCCTTACCCCCAGTACCTCAAGATGTGACCTTATTTGGGGGAAGGGTCTTTATAGAGATAACCAAGTTAAAATGAGGTAGTTGGAGTGGACTCCAATCCAATATAACTGTTGTCCTCATGAAAAGGGGAAATTCGCACCCAGAGACAGACACACAGGGAAGATGATGTGAAGAAACAGGGAGAAGACGGCCATCTGCAAGCCAAGGAGAGAGGCCTGAAAGATCCTTCCTTCACAGCTATCAGAAGGAACCAACCCAGTCAAAACCTGGATCTTGGGCTTCAAGCCACACACTCTGAGACAGTCAATTTCTATTGTTTAAGCCACTCAGTTTGTAGCATTTTGTTATGGCAGCCCTAGCAGTTCGCAATACAGTATCCTATGCAATATTTAGGGCATTCTTGTACTAAAAAATTACTAGTTTTTTTAAATCAGAAATTCATATTTAACCGATGTCCTTTATTTGATCTGGCAATCCAATGAAGAAAGCAATTCTGTTCTGTGTGGCCTGAGGACAAAATCAGAACCGTTATTGATGGGTAAAAGCTAACTAGATGTAGATTTCAACCTGAGAGGAAAATAAATTTTTTCTAATAAGTGAAATTGTCATACAATAGAACAGCTTCCTGTTTTAATAAGGAGTGGGCTGATTATTCCTGGAGGCGTGCAAGACAAGGCATACCTGCAACTGCAAGTTGGCATCAGAATCCTCATAAATGCGCCGGGCAAACCCATTATTCTCCAGGGCCATGCTTTCCAGGAAGTTGTAATTCAGATTGTGGCCAAAGCCCAGATTATATAAGGGGAACTTGCCCCCAATGGCATTCCGCACATTCTCCTGAATTTTGGGGGTTCTGCTTTCACCTGCAGGAGAAAGGTGTGTTCACACTCTAGCCACAGCCCCGACACCTGTCTGGACCAGCTCTGTCTGAAGAGATTTGACTCCTGCACACGCAGAGCTCATGGCTGCGAGCCCATGTTGTAGCAGGGGGTGGGGAGTCTGGTAGGGGAAGGCAGGGCTCTGCCCCTAGGGCTCACAGTCTGTGGGGAACCCTGTGGAGAGCTGCCCAAGGCCTTGCAGCAAACAGGCTATAGAGCCAGGAACAGCAGCCAGGCACTCTGGTTCTGAGTCAGAGCCACAGTCTCCTGCCTCACCAACATTGGCGTCCCCGTCGGTCAGCATGATGACGATAGAGGTGCTCCTCTCTGGGACTATGTCCTCCTCTCGGGCTTTGTTCAGCATGCTGATGCCTCTCAGCAGCCCATCGTTGATGTTGGTCACTGGCACACAGACAGACAGCACCGTGAGAGGGGAACCTCAGGGGGCCGGGATGAAGGAGGTCAGGACAGCGGGCCCTGCTCATGTGCCCAAGTACGGCGTGGTACTTGGTAAATATTGACTAGTGAGTGAAGAATGAATTATTTGGTCTTTCAAAAGGGGGTAAAAAGACCGAACTCTCAGGGTTGCCGGAAGGATAGAAGCACATGGTGACTATAAAAGCAATTTGGAAAACAGTCAAATGGACTCTCATCCCCTCACTGGAGGAGCAGTAAAGACATCATTTGTGATTTTCCATGAGAAACAGCCAACCGTATGGGTTCTCTGTTGCCTTATCTTGGTGGGGCACCAGCATCATGGGTTAGAAACAGAAAGTGGGTTTTCCTAGACCACAGAGAAAACACCCTGATATCAAGCAGAGGACCCCCAACTCCCACCTCTATCCGCAGCCAGGGTCTGCAGGGCCTGGGCCAGTAGCCTGTGCCCCGAGGAGGAGGGAAACAGGCTGCACAGGCACAGGGAAGAGCAGTGCGGGCCTCCGCTCTTCCCTCTGTTCTTACTTCCTTGATCGTGAATATTCCTCACAAACGTCCTGGCCTCCTGGATGTTCTCAGGAGTCGCTTGAACTAAATGGTCTTTCCAAGTGGTCACATCTCCACTGAACAGGATGAAATTCAGGTAGTCATCCTCTTGCACATCCTCCAGGATTTTGAGGAGGGCATCCTTTGTCTGGGAAAGAGAGAGAAACAGACAAGAAGCTGGGAGAGCGAGCAGCAGACAGCCCGGTGTCTTCCCAGCCCCACCAGTGGTGGGGCCCGTGCTTTCTGCAACAAAAGGGGGCAGATGCTTTGTACCATTTTAAAATTCCTGTCCCGCTTCCTCCTCTTTCACTGGAAGTATCAGCTTTGTCCACTTAAAACAAAAAAATATCTCTCACCCCTCATCCCCACTTGCACAGAGGAGAGTACCTGCTCCATTTTCCGACCCTGCATCGAGCCGCTGATGTCAATCACGAAGACTATGTTCTTAGGCACCACAGGAAGGCCTTGAGGTGCAAAGAAGTGCACAAAGTAGCCATTGACTATCTGGAAAGGGGAAAGAGACACTGGAGGCCTGTATCCCTTTAGCAACCTCACATTGGCTACTCTTACGAATAGAAGCAGACATTTCGCAGCCCAAGAAAATGTCTGTTTCCACCCTCCAGGGGGTGCCATACGGGCTCTGGGCTGCCGGCCACCATCCCCCCAACCCCCACATCCCCTCCCCACCCCACCCCCCACCCCGTGCCCTGCAGGAAACTGGGCCTTGGGCTGAGGATCTAGGGTGATAGCACTCCATGCAACTGTAGCCCCTCCCACACCAGCCCGCACTCCACCTTGATGGGGAATCAACAGCCTGATGGAGCCAGTAGGGTGGTACCTGCACATTGGCTGGAGACTCTCTGTTCACGTCGTAGGTGATGGTGAAATCTCCGTTGATGAGGGAGTCTGTACAGGTAGGGCATGTACGCTGTTGGTCCAAGTTGGGCTTGAAGGACACATGGCCCTGAGGGAGGGAGATTGAGGGACTTGTTCAGCTTGGCCAGGGCCTGCCTGCTGCAGACCTCACTCAGCCCAGGGGATGTCCTGGTGAGTGAGGTGCTGCCCTCACCAGAAGGAGCCTGGAGGTGGGCACGTGGGCAGTCCTGCCACCATCCAGCTTACAATGGCCTTTATGAGCACCTCTATCCCCTGGGAGATCAGGGGCACCTTGAAGGGCAAGAGCATTGTCTGATTCAGCCTTTCTGTCTCCCTGTTCAGCGGGCCCTACAAGTCCTCAGCTTACAAGTAGCTCAGCTTACTTGGCACTCGGCACTGAGAAGTTACTTAGGGAAGGGAGTTTTGCACCATGAAAAGGAACTTCATGTTGGGTGGTAGTGAATGTGTTGGTGCCAAGAAGAGGGGGAGGGGAGGGGAAGCAAAGCAGGGAAGAGGGAGAGGGCCTAGGGCAGGGGCATGGCCCTGCAGAAGCCAGCAGCCCTCTGAGTGTGTGCTCCTCAGACCTCGTGCTGGAAGTGCTGATTAACTGAAGTTTGCTGTTCATGTACACATTTATGCATCCATTGCCCACAGCCAGCGAGACCCTGGATAGCTGGGGACTTTGGGGACTAGAGCCAACCACCAGCACTTCATCGTCCATTCTTCAGTGTAGAGTCAGATCTAAATGGCTCCCTCTGGACTCAGTCTCCTTATCTGTAAAGCAGTGATAGTTACCTGCCCTGCTTACCTCCCAAGGTAGAATGGGACCCAGCTTTTTAAATGGTTCCCCTGTCCCTCCCATGCAGTTGACACCCCATTTCCTCTGGTGGGTCATCATCAGCAAGCAGCCCTCTGCCTTCAGCATCCTCACTCCTGACCCAGGTGGTTGCAGATTTACCCCCCTGCCCCTCTCGCACACACTCACTTGCCTCAGCCAAGCCCCGGGGCTCAGTCTGGTCCTGCTAGGGTCTGTGTTCCTGCCCCTGCCCCCCAGGCCTCAGGGGCATCTACACCACCTTTTTCCCTGAGTAAGACTTGGTGAGGGCGCTGCCCAGAACGTCATTGGTGATGAATGAGGCCTTAGCGTCCAGTGTGCTGATGCCCTGGGGCTCAAAGATGTCCGCCTCGATCTGAAATGTCCAAAGGAAAGGCGGTGTCACTCAGTGATAGTGCAGAGGCCAGCATCCAGGACAAGGACAAGGGGAAGGAGATGGATCAGTGATGGGTCAGAGTTAGCCAAACTCCCCTCCTGAGCCCAGAGCCAGCAGCCATGGTGCAGAGACAACTCTATGATGGCCAGACCTAGTGTCCCCCACCAAGAAATGACCAAAAGGGCCTATCAGTGGTACTCTGACCCCAAATCTCTCCCACTGCCTGACAGATGGTGTTCAAATTCCACCACTAAAGAGTTTCCTTTGGCTTTCAGCTCTGACCTAGGTAAAATACCCACATAACCAGTTATAAGCTCTACAGAGACACTCAGTCACGTTGCCCCAAGGGCCCAGCACCTAAGGATCTGAGTGAATCCAGTCTAGCCTCCTTCCCTTGGCCCAGTTGTTGTTGTCAGAACCACTGTAATTCACCCAAGCATCCTCAGCCACGTGGTGGCACCTGGACGTTTCCGTGCTTGACCCAGCTCTGGGCTCTGCCCTATGGCCCTTCCCCAACCCACACCCTGTCATCCTGTCATCCACAGTGTCCGGAGGAGCTGCAGGGGTGCTTCCTTACCTCAAAGTGCTGGACCAGTTGCTTGGGCTGGACCTTCAGGTACATCTCATACTTGCCCTTGTGCCTCTTCAGCAGCTCCTCATAGGTCAGCTCGAAGGTGACCTTGCTGCCCGCAGCTATATTGACTGAGACTGTAAATTTCTCCAGCTTCCTCCCGGAGGCTCTGAATGGGGTTGCAAGACAATGTCGGCCACCTAGGACTGCACAGCCCCTCTGGTCCTAGGCCTTGGATTCAAGTCCCAGCCCTTTAGGGAAGACACCTTCCCACTCTAAGCCTCGGTTCAAAACGAAATAATATTGTGAGAATTATGGGCACATTTTACAATAGTAATAATTGCTGATGTTGTTGTTTGCATTCCGTGAAGCCCAGATGTTCTCCCCAAAGCCTGAGGGCCTATACTTACTTGACCAAGCCAGCTGTCTTGCCCTGGGACACGGCCTTCTCATATTGCTTCTTGGCGACTTCCTTCTCCTTGACATTCCCAGAGTAGGTATCGCAGTCGATGGTCCTGCAGGGAATGAGAGTTGGGGGCTCAGGCTGGGCCAGACTCCCCTCCTGAGCCCAGAGCCAGCAGCCACAGGACACCCACAAGGTGAAGTTTGTAATGAAGGCCGTCTTGGGTAGCTCCACATCGAAGGAAACCTCCTTGGCGGCATTTGCCCGGTTGACGGCCCTCGTGGTGACGACATTGTGAGCAAAGCGGGAGGTCACCTTGCAGCTGATCTTGGTACTGTAGACCTCAATGCCATCCACTTCCTGTGAAAGCCGGAGTGGAGATCAACAGGGGTGACCTGCCAGCCTGGGTCACTGGGAAACCAGGTCTTCAACCTGGCCATTCCCCTTCCAAGGTCCCTTTATAGATTCCAAAGCCCCTGCCTTGTAAGTGACCCCTCCGTTGTCCCAGTCACCCGGGTTGGCAACCTGAGTGGAGTCCTCCATCCCCACATTCACTTGCCCCCCACTGTTGTGATAGTGGGCACCAGGGCAGTCCTGCTGCCTCCTGGCATGTGTTGACCTTTCTGAGCATCTCTCTCTCCTCAGAGATCAGGGGCTTCTTGGAGGGCAGGGGCCTTGTCTGATTCAGCCTTTTTTTTCTCCGTTCACTGGGCCCCACAAGTTCCTTAGCTCAGCCTACCTCGTTGCTCGGCAGCAAGAAGTCACTTCGGGAGGAGAGTTTTAATCCATGAAAAGGAACTTCGTGTTATGCCAAGAGGAGCGGGACAAGGGAGGGGGCAGAGGGAAGCGGGGGAGGGGACCCTGCTCTGCCTCCTTAACCCTGTCATCTTTCCATGCAGCTGTAGCCTGTGAAATCTTGTAAAAACCCAAATCTGACCCTGTCCCCCTCCCACTTAAAGCCCTCCCGTGCTCCCCGTCACCCTCACGATAATGTTCCCCATGGCTCTGAGATCCTCCAGGCAGGCACTGCCTCCTCCACTCAAAGTGCTCCAGCCAGGCCAGGACTAAGCAGCCAGCCCTTGGAAAGATTCACACCTCCGCTTGGGAAGATTATGTTCACACATACTCTACCTGCCTACTGTGTCCTTTGGCAATTGCCTGATTCTGGCTCCCTAAAAGGTACTTATTTCCTGTGCCAGAGGGAGTGTGTGGTGTTGGCTTTGTGCCCTCAATGCCATGTTTCCCACGGGGTGGGGGTGGACTGAGGGAGGCTCTAGGGAGATGCCTGGCTTAAGCATGGATATATACAGATGCTTCGTGAGGATGTGATGGGGCCATTCACTTGTGTCCCCAATCCAGCCTGGTACTGGCAAGTGCCTGGTGTTTGTGGAAGGAAACACTGGTGGCATGGCTGTCCTGAGCTGCATCTGGTGAGGTTCCAAGGGGGCATGGTTCTATGGCACTTTTTCTGCAAGGGGTCTTGTTTTGTTTTTTGCATGGGACTCTGCCAGGGCAGGGGGCCGTGAGCTGTTTACTAGCTGTCAGGGACTTGCTGTTGTGGCCCACCTCTTCAATTGTGCAACCATCTCCATCCTGCCCTACCTCACCCTGCCCCATCCCTGGTGAAAGTCCTCACCCCTTCCGAGAGACTCCGTTTCTGCAAAAACAAAGACAAACATAGGGGTCAGGCTGAAGCCAAGGCCACCATGGCCGGGAAGCAGGTTCTGGGGGGAGGCCACGGTGAACCGCCCACACACAGACACCTTGAGGGGCCTCTGGACATAGGACCCACCCAGAGCCACATGACGGAGTAGGAAGGGCTCTGAATAGATGGAGAAACCGAGAGTGGAGAAGACAGGTCTCCAGGTTACCCAGGGGAACAGGGCAGGAAGAACCAAACCCAGAGCTCTCTCCCTGCCCCACATACCCC
>NW_017732803.1:48924-50229 GCF_001890085.2 Hipposideros armiger | reverse complement strand
CCCCCCTCACCCATGTAGAGGACCACCCAGGCTCGTACCTCTGCCTGTGTGATGGACCCAGATGATGAAAAGGGGACAGATTTACCTCAAGCTGCCGAGAGGGACTTCCTGGGAAGCCAGGGATCACCAAGCCAGAGAGCAGGGCTAAGATGAGGCAGGACCACTGAACAGACGCCATCACTGAGCACGCAGGCCTGGCCTGCTGTCTTTATATGAGCCAGCTGACCAGTAGGGTCAGTGACCTGCAGTGCAGAGTGGGAGGATCAGGGGCGGGAGGCTGTCTGGGAAGCTGGGGCGTGGGTGGAATAACGGGACTTGGATCTGCCTTTACCAGGGGGCCAGTGGGTATTGTCAACAGTGTTGGGACTTTACTCCCAGTGGCTGGGGGACTTGGAGGCCCTGGAGAAAGCAGAAGCTGTGTGTTGGCAAATGAGCCCTGGGACTCCCTGGGTGGGGGCGATAGTGACAGTATGTGACTCCAGTATGTGGAGTCACATTTAAAGCAAATGACATCTAAGCATCGTTGCCTCTTACCCACACCACTGACATGGCCTCTGAATCTCAGCCACCCCCTTTTCAAGGCAGCCAGGACACAGAACCAGATCCGTCATTCTAAGGCTCCGAGTCCATGGCCAAAGCCCTTGCTCATTATCCTTCATGGCCCCAGAGAAAGGACAAATCCCAAGTCCTGTGATCCAGCTCTCTCTGCGACCTGGCTCCAACCTGCTTTTCTGAATTTACTCTCCTCCCACTGGCGTGCCCTCCCTTCTCTGCACATCGCATCTCTCATCTCTGCCAGCCCCAGTGCCCTTCTCCGGAACCTTGCTCTTTCATTCCCTAGCTTACCACAGGCAGCCTTGCTCCGTCGTTACCCTGTGGGAGGTTTGCGTGTTTAAGACTGGTCACTGCCTCTAACTCCAGGCTTTTGGAGGGCCACACCATGCCACGTTCATCCCTGCATTCCCAAGCCTGGCCAGGACTAGCGGCCCCCGACCTCTTAAAGAGCCATTCCCCAAAAGCCTCCAGTGAGGCTGGAGGGCTGGCCTCCAGGACAATGGGCGCTTCAGAGGCAGGGGCAGTCCCCTCCTACTCGGGACTGGGAGCTCCTGGGCCATACCAGGGCCCTGCCTGCCCCAAACCTCCCAGGGTGGCAGCCATGTGCCTGCATACCCATGCCCTTCTGTACAAACTGACCCATTGACCTTCCCATTCAACCACTACTAAATGGAGTTGATGAGGATGCCTGGGCACAGGGAAGCTAATTTATGGATTGTGCCATGGCCTTGGCTGAAAGCTCTGCACCTG
>NW_017732803.1:30149-48236 GCF_001890085.2 Hipposideros armiger | reverse complement strand
CCAGTGTAAGGGGCCAGCCGGTGGGCTGCTGTTCCTGGCCCCTAAAACTGACAGCGTCTAAGCAGTGGCTATCTCTGCCTTTGGAAATGTGTTTTTTTTTTTTTTTTAGTTGAGCCTTCCTGCCACCTGTTCGCAGCTCAGCTGCAGCTCAACTTGGGCTGAGAATTGAACTGGCGACCCTGTTGCTCAGAGCTCAGTCTTCAGCGAGCTCTTAACTAACTGAGCCACTTGAGCGACTCTCTGCCTCCTGGGTTGGCCAACTGGCTCAGTTGGTTAAGAGCTCACTCAAGAGTGTGAGCTCTGAACAACAGGGTGACCGGTTCGATATACGGCCCAAGCTGAGCTGCCGCTGAGCTGCCAAAAGGTGGCAGGATGACTCAGCTAAAATATTTTAAAAAAAGAAATAAACTCCCAGCTGGGAAATCAAGCTGAGGGTGGGAGCCTGGGACGGCCTCCTGAGGCCCTAACCCAGGGGATGTAGCCTTCAGATCCTGGTAGGACCTTTTCAGGACCCCAAGTCCATATACAGGTATTACATGTTTCTTTCATACATTCATTTTAAGTGATACTTTGGAATATCTGAAATTAAATCCCAACAGGCTTTTGCCATCAGCCACCCAGCCTGACTGGAAAATTTACATGGGGGATAGTTAAGCACACAGATGCTGAGGCCAGGCAGCATGGATTCAAATCCGAATTCTGCCACTTACCAGATGAGTGATTTTGGACAAATTACCTAATCTCAGTTTCCTCAGCTGTAAATGGGCCTGATACAAGTTTCCCCTAGGGCCGCTGGGAGCATATATTTAGTTAATTCAACTAAGGCACTTAGAGCAGTGCCTGCCTACAGGAAGCACAGTCATTCCTGTACTTGCTGCCAGACTGTCATTTGGTCCCTGGACCTGTGTGGGGAGCCCTGTGCGGTTTGTCACTCAGGGCATTGGAAAGCTGGGGGCCAGGCAGCTGCACAGAACAGGGTGGGGTGGGGGCGAATTGGTGTGGGCTTCCTCCAGGCCTCCACGTCTGCTGTGACCCCTGAGCTCCTCTGAGGGTCAGCATCTTTGGCTGCCTCCCTGCCATCCTGTCTCCCAAAGAGCAGCCAGCCTGGGCTGGACACAGCCTCTCTTTAATGAAAGTCATGGGTTCTTTGACACAGGGGACTAGCTTGGACAGGGAGGCGTGGTCTGAGCCGCAGGTCAGGATGCTGTCCTCCCTCCTCCTCTGCCATGGTCCCAAGGCAGGACAGGTATGCTGGCCAGGGAGCTCAGAAGATGTCAGGGACAATATAGTCAGTGTGAACGCCATCGATCAGCCCGGCCCCGTTGTTGTGGACGAACCAGCAGGTCACCTCGGTCCCATGCCGGGGGTCATTGCTGTAGTCTCTTTGCAAGCCTCTGGGGAGAGACAAGGCAGCTGGGGTCACCTTTTGGACCCGGCAGTGCTTCCCAGGAAGCCCACTCCACCCCCGTGACACCTGGAGGAAGGGCTGGACATACCATGGGCAACACCAAGGACAGAGACGCTGGGAGAGCAGCCAACCCACCTGGTGACCGTCAGCTGCTGGTTCTTCACCACCATTGTGGCATCTGTCTTTGTGGGGTCTGAGCCTGGGTGCAGGTCGGACACTTTATAATCAAAAGGGTGAAAGAATTGTCCTGGAAAGACACATGGGAGGCGGCAGTTACCAAAAGGGATCTTGCTCATGCTTTGCACTGGAGGTTGAGAGTGTTGCTTAAACTAGTTTCTGTCGTTTTTTGTTTTAAGGGCTTGCCTGTTTCTGATAAATTTTGGCATCAAAGCCACTCCTTTAGTTCACCTGGATAGAGAAGCGGATACATTGTCAGGTGGTCATACCTCCTGTCTTTTGGTACCAATTCCAGAGGAATCTGGCTGAGGGAGAAGCTTGACGGGCAGGTGCCCATGGAGAGCAGGGTCTACAGCAAAGCCACAAGGAGAAGCAGTGTGGCTGATGACCTACCCCACCCAGGAGGTCTCTAGGAGCATGCTAGACCTTCGTGTTTGCGAACTGGGCCTCTCCCGTTTCACTCCCAGGCTTACCTACACTTTAGCTTCACTGTGTATTTGATCACAGCCTGTTTGAGGGACAAGACCCTCACCACACATGCTCTCTTTGGAGCGCTGAGCCTTGGAGGCCACGTTGGAGGTGGGCCTGTCCTGGAGCCCAGCTGCAGAGCTGACCAGTCCACTGGCTTCAACCCCCCATCCCACAGCTCTGCCTGCCTACTCAGCCGTACCCAGCAGCCCGTGTGTCCGTGCCGACATCCGGTGACTATCCAGCACGTAGAAGCCCAGGAAGTCCTGGTGGATGGCACTCCCCTTCCACACTCGGTGCAGGACGACCTCGAAGGTGCCCCCATCCTCCACGGACACCACCAGGTTCCGCTTCCTGTTGATGGTCACCACCACTCTGCAGGGCCATGTGGCCATGAGGACAGGTGTGGTTGCACCGCACCCTCTCCGTTCAGCCACCCTTGTCTCTGGGACCCAGTTCTTATGACCCACCCTACCCTCACCCCCAGATGGTTGGGTGTTACCTGTTCCATACCTCTTCCCACATGCTGCCATTGTATATGGGGCCCTTACAATGTGCTAGGCCCTATGCCAAGCCCTCCATGCAAACTGCATCATTCAATTATCACTCGAATCCTGTGAGGTTGAGGCTCAGAGCGGTTAAATAATTGGCCTAACACAGCTGTAAGCAGCACAGCCAGGCCTTTGCCTCCAGCCTGCGTAATATCAGAGCCTGTGTTCTTTGACTGCTGCTTATCACCTATGTCCTCCACACCACACTCTGCCGACCTCTTCCTACAGCTCTGCAGTCCAGCATTGGGCTCTGCTGCTCAGCAGAATTTGTTTAATGAATGAAGGAGTGAACGAAGGAATAAATGTAGGACAAGGCATACTAAGACAGGTGTTGAAAGAGAAACCCAGAGAAGTTCAGCGGAGGAAGAGACTAGGAAGACTTCACGGAAGAGGTGGCCTTTGTGTTGAGCCTGAGAAAATGAGCTGGCTTTGTTTGGTAGAGATGGGAGTGGACTGCAGGGTGAGGACGCCATGGGAGCATAGTCACCTAGGCAGCTGAGTCCAGAACACGTGTCCAGAAAGGGAAATGGGGGTAGGGATGGTCCACAGGGTCTACATGTCTGCACAGCCCACAGAAACCACATGAACGTCATTCATTGACACAGCTCAGGAGACGAGGGCCTGGCAGGCTCAGACAGCACAGCTGGCCTGGGGCTTCTATCTTGGCTCCCACCCTACCTACCCATGCCTCCCTGCCCAGGCCCAGTCCCAGCCCCGTTACTCGTCCTGCCGCAGGGAAGCCTGATCTCTCCAGGAGAACACGGTCCCGCCTGAGCCAGGGTTCAGCGTGATGTTCTGAGGAGTCACTTCCAGCTGAAAGCCCGTTGCAGGGTTTGCGATCCCCAGCCGCCCGAAGTACGTGGCCTCATGCTGCCCAGAGCTCCTGGCCTTGTTGCCAATGAGCTGACCATTCACTGAGAAACCTGCAGTGGGGTGAGGAGCCATCCAGGTCAGGGAGGGGCCAGCTCTTGCTAGACCCTCACCCAGCCTGCCTTAGCTCATACCCCCTTTCTGGGAGATCCCCACACCCTCCCCATGCTACACCATTTTTGAGGGTCTTACCTCCTGAGGGGAGCCCTTAGGACTGGTACAGCTACACACACACTACCTCCCTCTCCTCTCCCTTCCACACTAACTATCCAGTACTTAGCTCTCTGGTCTGGGCCCTGAAGGAGGCCTTGCAGGACTCAGCATGGCCCTTCTCTGTGGCCCCAGTCCCTGACACAGGGGCAAATCACAGTAGGTGCTGCAGACACATTTATGGGGCCTCCTCACAGAGGCCTCCTCTCACCGGAGCAGCCAAAAAGCCCCCTCACCCTCTTCACTATCCTTACACAGCAGGTCTCATGCTTTGAAATTGTCATCTAAGAATTTGTTCACATGTTGGTCTCCCTTCCCTAAACTCCATGAGAGCAGGGACTTTGTGTCAGTTCCCACTGAGACCCTGGCCCCTCGTGGGTGCTCAACAAACACTTGCAGATGGACTGACTGAACTGGGAGGATGGGAGAAGTGACTGAGAGATAGAGAGGGAGTCATTCCCATCACCTGAGCACTGCTGGGGAGATGGACTCCAAGGTTCCCTCAGCCATGCTGGGGGAAACGTCAGAGCAGGATGGCTACATACAGGAAATGAAAGGCTCCTTGTTTAAACATTGGTAAGAATTTCAAGACAGCAACAGGAGAGCATAAAAGCGAGCCTGGGCCCTTCTGAGTCTACTGTCTGCATGGGTCACCTGCCCATGCAACAGGCCCTGTATAGGGGCCAAGCAGGTAGATGGGGCGAGAAGGAGGCAAGTTGTCAGCCAGGTGACAGGTACACTAAGTGCAGGAAGTGGAGGCAACGGTCACTGTCCTGTCCACAGCTGAACATTCAGAGCAGAGGAGCCCAGGCCTTGCCCTGTCTGGCAGAGGGTGTGATGTCACCATACCTGTGTTGGGATCCTGCACCAGGCTCAGGACCACTCCAGGCTCTTCATTGATGTTGAAGCACAAGGTGTCCTCTTTTTGGGGTACGTGGATGATGAAGTGGGGGTCAGTGTCCACTGGGAGCACAGCATGGAGTTCATTAGATTGGGCATAGAGCTGATGGAGCCAGCCAGGGGCAAGGGTTCAAGCAGGCCGGGGTGTCCCTCAGACGCTCCCAAGGACTCACCACTGGTGACTACGGTTGGCAACGTTTGGTCAACAATGCTGGGGTCAGTTGGAGAAGGCTGCTGGTTGGCTGGCAGTACGAACGCTGCCCGGTGAGAGGAAATGGCATTGAGAAGGAAGGCAGCTGGACTTCCCTGGCGCTGCTGGCTTTTTTTTCAAGACCCTTCCCACCCCTGAGGCCACAGGAGCAGGAGTGGACACAGAGCCCTTGATGCCTCTCAGAAGGTGGGAAGAGAAGGTTGGCCTGGCATGGTGGGCTGACCCCCTCTGCCTCCTTCCATGGGGACCTGGAGGGGCTGGTGGCATAAGGGTGGGGGAGGCCTGGCCCACCACAGGGGTACTGTCTGAAGATTCACAGTGACAAGCAGTGAGGAGAGCTGGAGCAGAGGAAGGAAGCCTTGGGCTGTTGTTTCCTCATCAGGCAAACCCTGGGGGCTTTGCTCAGGACTGAATGCACAGCCCGAGAGACAGTAACATTTGGAGGAGAGAGGTACAGATGTGCATCCTCAAGATGGCTGCCACTTACTCCTTCTAGGTCCCAGCACCTCTGTAGAGGACAACAATAGAGGACAGTGTCACCCTTGCCCTCTCCCCGCCCAACATGAAAGGCATGTACACCTCATTCCCCAAGTGTGCCCAGGGCCCCGAGGCCAAACAGCTCTCCCCAGCGTCCCAGGCCTCCTCACTGATACACGCACACATGAGGGCCCCAGTGGAGACAGGTGGGGGTAAGGGAGTTCTGCTTGTGCAAGGGTCCTCGCACACACAGGAGGGAGCTGCTAGTCTGTGGTGAAGCGGGCAAGGGCATTTAGGGGAAGAGGAAACCATGACGGGCAGGAGGCAGGGGAGCTGTGGGGGTGGGGAGCTGTGTGCCCGGGTGCTGGGGCAAGTGCCACTTGCCCAGCCACCGCATGCCCCTCGAGAAAACTAATGATTTGAAAACTCACCCAAGGGCGGAGAATCTGGAAGGGAGAGAAAGGGAAGAGAATTAAAGCCCTGGAGGACTTTGGCCTTTAGAATCCTCCCCAAGACCCACAGTCTCCCCTTCTGCAGGGCCCATACCCTTGTCTGGCTTATCAATGATGGGCTCCACGCCGTCCTCGTCCTTCATGCCCCTCATGGTCATGGAGGTGAGTGGGGTCACAAACTGATACGCCATTGACATCTGCAGGATCTTGGCCGACAGTTTGGCTTCCTCCTCCCCCTCCAACCTCATCCTGTGAGACAGACAGCAGTTCCCAGCCCCGCAGCTTGGACAGTGGACCTGCACTCCCTCGTTCTTTCAGTCATTTGTTCACTCATTCACCAAACGCGTATTGAGCACCTGCAGTGTCCCCATTCAGTGGCTGTTCTTCAGGGACCTCATGACTTAAAGACCTCCTACATGGAAAACCTGGAGATTTGGCATGGTTGGGGGATGTGCCTCGGAAATACACAGAGAATTGAACAGCTATGAGGTTCTGTGCAAGTGGTCTCACCTCTCTGAGTCTCAGTGTGCTTGCTCATCGGTTACATGCGGATAATGAGGAAATTTCCCCTGCACGTTGTGAGGATTAAATGAGTGTCCGGACATGGCAGCCCCACAGTAAAGGGCAGCCTCCTCTGCAGCAGCTCAGTGGGGGCAAAGAGTGGGCTGCCCTGTACCCCAAGGGGCCCTGCTCACACTGTTGACTGGCTGGTTGATATTAACGCAGTGAGCGAAGCAGAAGGACAGTAAAACTGACCTGCTCACAACCTAAAGGCCCCGATCCACCCCTTCTCTGTTCACCTTGTCAGTGCAAAGGCCTAGGGGTAGAGGGTGCTCTGGGGTGAATGGTGCCCACCAGGCAGCCGCAGGCGTCCTACCTCTTGGCCAGCAGCTCCTGAATGGTGAGATAGGCCCAGAGGCGTTCAACGTGGTTCTCCAGCATGTGGCCCCGCTCTTGGAGCAGTTTCTTCATCTCTTCCTCATCGACTAGGCAGGTTATCTTGAAATCTCCGCTCTCCTGAGGGTTTTGATGGAGAGAGGCGGTGAGCTGCTAGGAATACACCTGCTGGCTGCTGGCTGAGGCTCCAAGGGGACCCACTCTTCCTTCTCAGCAAACACCCCTTTCCTAAGCCTGCTCTCCTCATTCCCAGTCATGCATTCTTTCCCCAAAAGCTTGCTAAGCATCCTCTGTGAGCCAAGCTGGCCTCGGCCCCAGGCATCCCAGGAACCCCTGACCCCCAACCAGGTCCTGCCCTCATGGAATTACTCTCTCTGAGGGATACCAACAAGCACCCAGTAGCTTCCACTAGTAGCTGTTTCCACCATGACCCTGCTCCTCCAAACAGCGACCCTGTCCCTGGTGGGCTGAACCATTCAACATGCCACAGTACAAATGGAATAATCCACATAATTTGCTTATGCAGTCGTGGTGCATGGGGCACCATTTCCTAAGGGTGTCCTATGCACCAGATACTGCGTAAACAAATTATGTGGATTATTCCATTTACTCCACACAATTCTCCAATGCAGTGTTACCCCTGTGGTATAGAAAAAGAACTGAGGCCTAGGGAGGCGGACCCATTTGCTCAAGGTCACCCAGCTGGTAATAGTGGAGCCAGGGTACAGCTTAGCTCTCCTCACTCTAAGCCTGAGTTCTGCACCCTCAACCACACTGCGGGGCTCAAGTCCACACTGAGCAGGGCAGGGGCCAGGTGTCACAATGTGCACATGCACACACGCACTGCACTGTGGCACAAAGCCAGGTGGACAGTAGGTATTCAGGAGATGTATCTCCAGAGAGAAGAGGCTGGCCTCTTTCTTTCTCAAGCCTTGAGACAATGATGTGAGGGGTAGCAGGTGGTCTGTTTTCGGCCAAAGGACTACAACTAATCAAGGCCACGTTGGCCCCATTCCAGCCTGGGATGCCTGTGTGGAGGAATATTTAGGCCTGGGTGTGTGTGTGTGACACAGTGTACTAATGGAGGCACTCTTCTAGGGAAAGAGAGGCCCCCTGGAGGAGGCAGGTTGGGGAACAGTGTGGGTTTGGAGCCTCTGGGTGCCACCCGGCTTCTGCATCATCCGAAGCCCACGATTTACCCCGTGGGCCTGCACGTCAGCCTTGAAGCTGCTCTGTTTGTTGTCAGCGATGCGCCCGGTCACCACGATCTCCGAGCCTGCGTAGTGCTGTTTATGGCTGTGCTGCGTGACTGCAGAGACAGTGTCCTTGGGGTATTGCAACTCCACATCCACCAGCAGGGGGTTGGCTATCCGGTCATAGAAACCCTGCAGGGGTGGGGGGTGCGGCCTCAGAACTGATAGGTCACCCGGGGCACCCAATGGGAAACCCACTCACAAAGTGGCGTGTAGAGATCCACACTTTACAGAAAGAATCATAGGCTCAGAAATATTAAGTAACTGGTTCAAGGTCATGTAGCTAATTCGAGCCCATGACAAAGTTTTATCTGCTCCTCTAGGCTGATGGGCAAACGGCTGTCAAGGCAGGACCCCTCATGGGCTGCTGGTGGTGGTGCACTGGGGGACAGGGTAGGGTGGGCGAGGAAGAGACCTGCAGCTGCTGGGTGGCGTCATGGTCCTCATAGATTCTCTGAGCCCGTCCATTGTTCTCCATGGACATGAGCTCCAGGAAGTTCAAGTTCACATCAGGGCCAAAGCCCAAGTTGTAGAGCGGGAACTTGCCCCCGATGGCGTTGCGGACGTTCTCCAGGATTTGGTAATGGTTCGTCACCCCTGCAGCCACATACCAGGCAGTGAATGGATACCAGCTCACAGGCAGTGAGCATGAGGATATTTTGAGGCACACTCCCTGGGAGTCAAGCCTCCCCTCTTAGTCCATCTCCAGTCCCCACCCACACCTTGAGGCGATACCTCCTGCTGGCTCACCTGGGTGACTGCAACTGTTGCTAACCTTCTCACAAACCTTGCTCGTCTATATGGGTTCACCACAAGCAGATCTGATTCTGCTCTAAAGCCTCCCATGGCTTCTTGCTGTGGTCTGGAAGACCTGCTGTCCTTTCTGCCCTTGCTTCACCTGCTCTGCACATGCCTGCAGTTCCTGGGCAGGCCCAGTGACACGCCTTTTTTTTTTTTTTTCCCTAAAGCTGCCCACTCTGTCTGGGAGCTCTTCCTGCTTCACCTCTCCTTCTTCCAGACTGAGCTCAGGGGTCACCTCCTCCAGGAAGCTTTCTGGGACCTCTCCTGGGCCAGGTGCCCCTTGTCCATGGTCCCGCAGCCTCCTGGAACTCTGTTCTTTCAGGACACCCAACAGAGCTTCTGCTCCTGGGTCTGCCTCTCCCATGGGCCCTGGGCTCCTTCAGGATAGAGACATGTCTTGTTCTATTGGTATCTCTTCTTGGTCCCTAGTCCTGTGCTTGGCACACAGACAGTGTTGAATACCTAGTTCATTAAACTCAGCCAAGAACCCTGTCCATCCTCCTAGGCCCTGTGCAATGTTGTGTCATGCAGAAACTTCCCCAATTTCCCAGCTCAGGACAGAAGTCTGCCTTGGAGCCCCTGAAGACTTTATAGTCTAAACTCTGTGTTTAGATCAGTGCTAGACTTTGTCCTGGACCTTTCTCCCCACTCCCCCAGTGGTAGGATTTCCAAGTGCAGTTTTAATGCCTTCAGTAATGAAGAGATCAGTGCCTTCCAAGGTGCTTACCCTCTGTGGGCTCGCCATCTGTCAACATGATGAGAATTGGGGCATGGTTGCTGACTCCTGGGACACTTTTCTGAGCTTTGTTCAAGATCTCAATTCCCTGGAGCAAACCTCCATTCATGTTTGTGGCTGCAGAGGAGAGAAGGAGACCCATGTATGCCTTCATTGTGAGAGGTCAGAAGCAGCACCAAGGTGGCCTGAGATGCCCGCCTTTACCCCCAGCCAGGGAGAAGCGCCGAATGAAGTCCTGAGCCGCTTGCACGTTGGCGGTGGATGCCTGCACCAGGGAGCCCCTCCACGATTGCACTTCAGACCCAAAGAGGACCAGGTCGAAGTTGTCCCCTGGCCGCATGTCCGCCAGGATTTTAAGGAGTGCCTCCTTGGTCTGTAAGGACACAACAGTCAGTGGAGGGACAGAGCCCCAGGACAGTACCTCCTGTCAGCTCCAGATACCCATTTCAGAGATCCACAGGGCAGAGGTACATGGTGGAGAAGCAGGACGGGCTGGCCAGCTGGTGCCAGGAGAGGAGTGTCCCCCAGGGCCCTAGGGGTTGCTGAGAGAGAGAGAGAAATCCCAAACCCAGACACTGGTGGCAACACCAACATGGTGTGGGTGATGGGGCTGAAAAGCTTCCATTAGGTGAACTGTTTAAAGGCACAGTTTACCTGCTTCACTTTCTGGCCTTCCATGGAGGTGCTGATGTCAATCACAAAAACCAGGTTCTTGTTTAAATTAGTCAACTTTTGGGGTGCAAAGAAGTGGGCAAAGTGGTTATTGGAGACCTGAAACGCAAAAGAATGGGTGAGGACTCTCATAAGCACCCCTACCCCCTTTGGATCTTGGGCCTGAAGCTTCTGGCTCACCAGGAGGTCACAGGGCTTTTCTCGATTGACGTCATAGGTCACCTTGAAGTCCCCATTCAGCAAGGTAGTGGAGCATGTGGGACACGATTGCTGATGGCCCACAGTGGGGCGGAAAAGGACATGACCCTGCAACCAGCAAGGATGTGAGGCATTACTGGTTTGTGCAGTTGCAAATAGGATGTTTGCAAAGACAACATCGTGTGTGTGTGTGTGTGTGTGTGTGTGTGTGTGTGTTTTGCACAGGCACAGAAATGAGTCAGGTGGGCCCCTCACTCAGCTACTGAGAGTACACACCTGTAGGTGGTAGGAGAGAAGACCTGTTTCTTTGCTTATCTGCTTCTGGATCATCGGGATTTTCTACAATAAGCCTCACCACTTTGAGTACAAAATGAAAACAAAATAATAGCCATATAAGAGCATCAGTCAACTTCAACTATGGAGAAAACAAGCAAGGCAACCACACTGTGCTGGAAACTAGAACCCATCTGGATGAAGAGCAGAGGCTGGAAGGAAAGACCCAGAGAGGGAGCGAAGTCTGGATGACTTGGTGTTGGTGCTCAGGGAAATGAGAAGTGGGTTTTACTCAGTGGTTTTCTGCACTTGTGTACTTTCCAGATGTTCCTCAAAGACTGTCTTAGTTTTTGTTTGTTTGTTTGTTTGTTTGTTTGTTATAAAAGTAAGATATGCTCATTACAAAAAAAAAACTGGAAAAGAATTACTAGGAAGACAAAGACCCATCCCCTTGGTCCGCTACTGAACGCAAGCATGTTTGCTAACACTCTGAGGTGTCATATTTTGTTTAAAAGGAACCCTTCCAAAACGGTAAGAAACATTTATTCTAAGTGAATTGTTATGGAGTCACTACCAAAGCTAGGTGAGCACTAAAGGGTTTGCTCCTAGCTGCAGTTCAGGTAAGTTAGGAAGCAGGGCACTAGCCGGGTATCACCCACCCACATGCCATACTCCTCCAGGGGCTGCGGAAGGAGCAAGCAGGGGGCGTCTGGGATTCCTGCACATGGGTGGCGAGTGACAGACAAGTGGCAATGGCTGGGTAGGTCAAAGGCCTTAGCAAACTCAATTATGTTTCCAAGAACACTGGCGCTTGGAATCCTAACTTCAACAGCATCTGACATTTGCTCATGTGCCCTGAATGCTTCCCTATAGGTGTGAGACAGGCAAGGAGGAAACTGAGGCTCCAGAAAGCCAGCACTCACCCCAGACCATGCAGCCAGTGTGAGCGCCTTCCCCGACTTTCACATGCAGGCATTTGCTAAGCCGCTCTGAGGACAGGAGTGCCAGATTGCCCTTGGATACCAACCATAAAACACCTGCCTCTCTTACCTGTAGGAAGCCTGCAGCCTCTGCCTGGTTCCCATGCCAAGCGTGGACCCTTAATGAAGGATGAGCCAGACTGAGAAGTCCCAGATGGCCTACCACCGCCCGGCCATGCCACACACCTGTTTGCCTGAGAAAGACTTCTTGATAAGTTGGGTCGCCAGTTCCTTGGAGAGGAAGGAAGTCTGCGCATCCAGCTTGCTGATCCCCTGGGGCTCAAAGATGTCCACGTCAATCTGCGTCATTGAAGCAATTCTTGCACCAAGGCTCACATTTGGACCATCATCAAGTCTCAGCCAAGAGCCAATACATGTCGTGGCCACCTACTGTGTGCACCACCCACCCAGCCCTCAGCAAAGGGCCTGGCAAGCTGTAGGCACTCCAAAAATATTGGCCAAATGAAGATACCCATCAACTTCACCACCACTAAGGTGCCAGAGACAACCATAGTCCTTTAGGCTGCCCAGCACTTTCTGGTTTACAAACTACCTGGACATTCAGCAGCTCTTGTAATTCTTGTGGCAGTCCTGGGACATGCAGGAACCCCCATTTAACAGAAGAGCAAGCTGAGGCTTAGAGAAGAGCAGGAGGCTCTCTGCCCACGGAGAGCCCATCGGAGCCCACCCTGAGGGGCAGTCCCTTCCCTGGGTGCTCAGGCCTGGGATGGCACATGATGGGCGCCGAGCCAATGCTTGAAGCCATAGCAAGAGAGAGGCAGGAGCCCTGCTCCTGAGAACACTCCCTGGGTGTGCGGTCACCTGCAATCTACCTCAAAATGATTCACCAGCTGCTTGGGCTTGACTTTGATGACAATGTTGTACTGTGTAAGTATTCGCTTCAGCACCTCCTCGTAGGTCAGCCGGAACGTGACCTTGCTCCGGGGACCGATGGTGAGGCGGATGGTGAATTGCTCCATCGTTCTTCCCGAGGCCCTGGACATGCCACCAGAGTCAACAACACAGACAAATGGTGACATGTGGTTTCTTGTCACCTAAAGCATGGCATTCAGAATCAATTTCTCTTATTTTAGTGCTGCTTCCAGGTGTCCTTAACCCTCACCCTGTCTTAGCCAGCTAGTCAGGGTCAAGGCCAAAGGACAGGCCCCACTTCTCCCGATGGCTGGTCTGGGAGACGGGCCAGTCAACACCAGCCTTGTCCAGTGCACCTGTGCTGGCATTTGGGTTTGGGCACTTTGCTCACTTCGCATTAGCCTGGAGCTGCTGTCCACCTAAGGCCACCTTGCAGTCCTCAGATGTATCCTGGCTGGGGAGGGCAGCCTCAGAGACTGGGCTAGTAGGGCTCAGAACTCACCTGACAAGGCCAGCATTCTCTCCTAAGATGGCTGCTTTCCGGTACTGTTTCCACGCAGTCACTTTGTCCTTTATGTTCCCGATGAATGCTTTTCCATTTGCAGTGCTGCGGTGGAGAAGAAGCACTCAGGGGAAGTTCCCCTCCCTGACCACACAGGTCCTTCATACTAACGGTGCTCCCAGCCCAGACCCTACACAGGCCCAGTCCAGGTAGGCACTTGTGAGACGGTGTCCCTGTGGACCTCCCACTGCCCACAGAGTTGCTCAGAGGTCCCTGGCAGTGAGGTGGGCAGCCACAGCCCCAGTCCAGCAAGAAGCCTCAGACACAGGCCTTTGCTCCTTGGACGCTGGCTGAAAACGTAGTCAGAGGCCCGTTTGCTCTCCACAACGGGAGTTCAGAACACAGCTAAAGAACTGTTTCTCCCTTCATAGCTGAAATAGCCTGTGGCCCTTTAAGAAATGAGGAGATGGTCTGCACTGCCTGGCCACTCTGAGCTGTGGTCTTGGGCTGGGCCTGGTTAATGGACAGTTCTGGGTGTGGGAGTCAGGTAGGACACACACATGGCAAAGTCGGTGATGAAAGCCGTCTTGGGGATCTCCACATCAAAGGCCACTTCCTTGGCTGTTTCAGCACTGTTGACCACTTGGCTGGTGATGACATAGTGGGCAAAGCGAGAGGTGACCTTGCAGTTGACTTTCAAACTCTGGATGATCACACCATCGACAGCCTGAAGTGAGATGTGAGGGTGCTGTGGCCTGGGGCGTCTGAGCCACTGAGACACCGTATGTCATATTGGGGCTCAGCACCCAGTTCGGACTGGCACACGGTGCCTGAGGAACAGACCAGAGCTCCCAGGGAGACCCATTCATTCTCTCTGCCTGAGTCCGTGCAGTCAGGGTGGGAGAGCACCCATTTCCAGGACATGGCAGTCCCTCTGCCCAGGGCATTAACAGGGGGCACACTCCCAGAGGACCGGAAAAACAAGGCTGTAATAATAGCCCCACCACAGACTCCTCTACAGAGACTCTTACTTACTGTGTCCACAGCCTGTCGCTTCTGTAAAACAAACCAGGGTCAATGTGAGTGTGAAGGCTCAGGGACCACGGACTATTAGTTAAGGGGTGGGAATGGGATGCAGCCTGTACCTTCTTCCCCTTGGCCTCACCTCTCCAGTCAGAGCTGGTCAAGGTGAGTGGGGTGAGGGTCTTGTGTCTCCCCAAGGCCCCGTCCAGGCCCAGCTGTTTGTTTCTGCCCTGGGGGTTTACCCACATACCTCGCTGCTTTTGAGCCTTTTGGGTAAGCCCGGGGCAGTCATAGCCTGTAGAGTGAGGAGGGACACCAGAGTCACACACAGCAGCACCCGAAGCCCCATGGCACTGTCCATGGTCTCAAGGCTCCCGCTACCTTGTCACTTAACTCAGACCTTTAATCAATAAAGTGTTGGATAAACACTGATTAAACATTAGACAAGATGAAGGTAAATATTACGATTTGGGGAATCAAAAATTGACAGTGAAAGCTTTAACCCTGGGGGACATTCCCAGGTATGTAAACTCCTGACCAGAATCAGACTGTGCCCCTCTGTCTAGAACTGCACTCAAGCAAAGTGAATTGTGAGGACCCCAGCTGCTCATGTAATCCTTGGTCTGGCACAGGGTGATACCAGTGATATGGTGACATATGTCAACAAGCCACAGTTAAAAATGGATTTATAAACTCTGTTCAGTGTTACTTTCAAAACTCTTTAAGTATCAACACACTTTTCGAAAGCAACACTTTGGCCAGGGAGGAAGATAATGTGGCTTAGAAAGTGTCTGCCTATGATCCGTTTATGGCATAGTTCTGCCAGAGGCAGTCTAGGCAATCCTGGGGATATGTAATGAGTGACCCAATCTTTGGGACAGTTGCTTCATCTCTCTGGACCTTGGAAAAAAGAACAGAAGTAGCCGCATCAGTTTTCCACCTGGGCAGAGATGCCTGGCAGGTAAAGGGGAGACGAAGACAAAGGCCACCTTTTCATAATGGAGAGCTGGTTATGTGCCATGCATTGCTGTAATCTCTTTATTGTCTAATTTTATACTTATGGTATCTCTAGATGTTCCTGGGATGGCAGCCTCTGAGCCTGTGAAAGACTTCTGTGTCATACTGGGGCTCAGCACCTAGCTCTGATTCAAGGGGCCAGCATATAACAGAGCAGGTTTTCAAACCCAGATCTTTCAGACTCCAAAGCCCAAGCCTATCACATAGGGACAGAAATGACCTCTGCATTATTAGGAGGAAGAAAGGAGAAGCAGAGTCAAAGACACAAGAGACCCCTCTTGTACCTGCAATTTCTAACTTTCATGCCCAAATCCTCCCTGTTCCCTACAACCCACAGCACACTGGGCAGACATGGTCCCTGGCCAATCCACTCCATGGCCCTGGGTACAATGTACTGTTGTGACCCTGATACGCTGAGGGGGCCCAGAAGCTTCTTTGATCTGTTTGCTTGTCCTGGACTTTGTCTCACAGAGAAGTTCTGGGAAAGAGTTTATTGTCCCCAGGGCAGAATGCCCTCCTGACCTGTTTTCTGGCCTTTGTGAATGATGAGTTGGATCAACATGAAACCGCGCATTGCAGGTTCTACACCAGTGTAGACAAAGCCCTGTGGTGGGTTGGGCACAGTGCCAGGCACTGGGACACCACAATGATGAACTTGAATGCCCCACTGTGTTCAGTGAGCTGGCACCTTGGGGAAAAGGAGTCAGACAAGTCAAAGGAAGTACAGTGAATCCCAGGAGTGGTCAGAAGCTAAAGAGGAACATAAAGGAGTTGTAGAGATCTGGAGGGATAGAGCTCATCTCCCACAGGACTTAGGAGAAGGCTCCTGGAGAAGGGGCCTGGGAAACAAAGCAGCACTCAGGAAGGGGTAGGTGGGAAGGGGAGAGAGAGAAAAGCATGCTTGGGGAAGGTGCGGGTGTCTGTGGATGAGAGCAGAAACTGATGGAGAGGGTGGAGGAGGAGGGTGGGAAGTGGCTTGAGACCAACGAGTGCAGGATTCTGAAAGTGGCCACTCTTTTGGGTGGGAAATGCTCTTCGAGCAGGGGTGTGGCAATACCAATACTGTGCTGTTGGGTGATGGCTAGCCTGGACGTTTCATGCACCAAGCCTGGTCCACATAAGGTGCTGGAAACATGTTTGTGTGGCCTGGGAAGGAGAGAGAGTATGGAGCAAGCCAACAGTGACTAGTGCCTAGCCCACTTCTCAGCATCTTTTGTGTCTGAGTTCATTTATTGCTCACAACTACCCTCAAGAGATGGATACTGTTATTGTTCCCAAGTTAGAGGACAGGTAGACTCACCCTGTGGATGCGGTAGGTGAGGAGAAGGGTCGACAGAAAGCAGCTGAGGTTGCTGACGATTGAACCTGGGGGCCTGAGTGGGTGGCTGTGCTGCTGGTGCAACAGGACAGCACATAGGCCCAGACCTGCTCTCAGCTCCCCACACATGGCCAACTGCCTACTTGATTATCAGAGCCCCTCAATCTGACATGTCCAAACTCAATTCATGACCTTTCTCTCACCCTCCTACATCCCATGACCAGGACTGGTCCTTCCCCTCGTGTTGTCTACCCCTCTGAAGGCCACCACCATCCATCCAGGATCCAAGCCAGAAAGCTAAGTGGCATCCTGGATGCCTCCTTACCCTAGACCACCTACCCCTATCCCCACCTCCAACCCTCAAAATATCTTTCGAATCCATGTATTTCTTTGCAAATCCCCAGTAACCACTGAGTCTAAGCCACCTTCATCTCTTACCTGGATGGCTGCTTCCCCTACTTCCACTCTATTCCCACAGTCTGTTCTCTGGCAGCAATCAGACTCATCATTTAAATAGGCAGATGTGCTGTAGGCCTTTCCCTGTCTAACACACTTCCAGGTCCTAAGTTGTCTGTCTCCTGCTGACCCCGCCATCTCATCCAGCCATGACCCATCTAGGTCTCTCAGCTTCAACCATAGAGACCTTTTCCAGATCCATGGAGGTGGGTACTTTCCCACTCTTTCATTTATCAACCCCATCCATTCACACCTGCTGGGTGCCAGCCCCATTCCAACTGCCAATTTCGGGGTGTTAAAGTAGGCAGGCCTAGCTCAGGGTGCTCAGGGAGTTCACACTGAGGTGTGCAGGTGGAGTCACAAAACAAGTTCATTGGGCCTTAGCACATGGGGCTCCTTCTGCCTGAAAAGGTTTTCCTACTTAAGCCCAAGCAATGACTGCTTGGAGCAACCACCCCCCGATGGCTAGGCTGTGCCCAGTGACCTTTCTGCACAGCATTGACCTCAGTTAGCAGGGAGAATTTGTTAGTATGCTTCATTGATTAATGGCCGGCTCCCTCTTTGACTGTAAGCCCCACAGGGCCAGAACTTTGTGTTGTTCACTTTGTGCTTCCAGGGTGGGGCACCAGACAGGCCCACACGAAATGTCTGTAGAGTGAATGATAGATGTGACAAAGAGCAAGTTGGGGGAGGTAAACAGCAGAGGGCAGAGCACAGAACCTTGGGAAGCCTCAAACCTGAGGGGAGCATGAGGAGTCAAAAGAAAGCAGGAATGGACAGGAGAACCAAGAAAGTTCTAGAAGCCAAGAAATAAGAGGGGTCCCCAGAGGAGCAAAGCCTGCTGAGAGGAAGAGGGGTGGATGAAGGATGAGAAAAGCATGTAGGGAATCTGAGTCATTTTCCAAGAAGTTTCTTGGGGGCAGGTGGGACCAAGTGACTACAGGGAGGTTCATGAGTGAGCAAGCCCTAAGTCTTCTAGAATATTGTTTTGAGTTTCTCAACTTTCCAGAGACTTGTTTCCTTGCTGTAAAATAAAGATGATAATAGTACCAGCCTCACAGGGTTGATGGAGGGATTAAATAAATGAATGTACTTGATTCTGGGAGGGGGTTGGGGATTGACTGAGAAGGGGCATGAATTCACTTTCCAGGGTAATAGTATACTCCATATTATGCATTCTCAGCAGGGGCGATATTGCCCCCAACTGGGCAAAATTTTTTCTTGGATGTGGGCAAAAGAAATCTTACATTTCAAAGGGATGAATTTCAGGTCCTTGAGAGACACTCCTGGGTTGTAGAAGATATGTATCTATCTCCTCAAAAGGACACAGAAAGGTTTTACAGTTTAAGGGGTTTTCTTTTTTA
>NW_017732803.1:25058-27940 GCF_001890085.2 Hipposideros armiger | reverse complement strand
TGTGGGTCGTGACCCTTTTGGGGGTTGAACGACCCTTTCACAGGGGTCGCCTAAGACCATCGGAAAACAAAAAGATATTTACATTACAATTCATAATAGTAGCAAAATTACAGTTATAGAGTAGCAATCAAAATAATTTTATGGTTGGGGGTCACCACAACATGAGGAAGTTTATTAAGGGGTCGCCGCATTAGGAAGGTTGAGAACCGCTAATCTAATGCAACCAATCCATGGTCCCATTCTAACTGCCAAAATTTTTTTGTGACCCCACCCTGCTATTAGTCTAACGTAAAACGTTCCATTAGTATAGCAGATATTTTGCTATTTTGTGCTTTGTGAATAACAAAATGACTAGATTGTTGGACAGGCTCCAGAAGATTGGTTATGAGGACATTCAGGAGAACCTTTAAGTGCTTCTGAACCTATAGAATTGTATGTTTATTTGCACACATATTTTCTTTGTATATGTTGTCAAAAAATCGAACCTCTGAAATGCCTCCAGCGGAGAGTGGTGAGCTACTGAATAGGAAGCCCAGCTATTGTCTCAGCTGAAGCACCCCAATATTGTCACCTACAAGGAGTCATGGGAGGGAGGGGATGGTCTGCTATACATCATCTTGGGCTTCTGCGAAGGAGGTGATCTGTACCAAAAGCTCAAGGAGCAGAAAGGGCCGCTTCTGCCTGAGAGTCAGGTAGTGGAGTGGTTTGTTCAGATCGCCATGGCTCTGCAGGTACTGTCCAGGCTCACAGCACCCCACTTTCTCCAAAGGGACGGGGATGGCGGGTATATTTTAGGAAATCTTCCCCAAATATGTACATGCAAAAAATGTATTTTTTGTTTTGAAAATCTATTTATGGAGCGGACCCATTTGCTCATGTTGTAGTATTGGAATGTTTCTGAATGAGTGATATCCATATTGAAATAGGCATCAATTTCTGAAGTAGGCATGGATTTCATGTCTAATTGGAAAGGAAGCCAGAGATTCATTTAATTTTTATAGCCAAGTCCATTTTAAGTGACCTGAGTGACAAAGAGCAAAGAATGACCCCATTTGTTATCAGCTGGTTAGCTGTGTCATACTGAAAGGTGGTTGGGCTAATGAACACATTGTGGACCAGTGACCCAGATTTGCGTCTACACATTTAAGTGCCCCGTCCTCAATGTATTACTATGCCTAAACTGTGGGGATTTGGGCTTTAACCCTGTGGCAGAGTGAGTGGAAATACAAAACATGTTTGTATTTTAATATACACATATTCAAAAATGAGACTGTTTATGAGATACCACTCTGGAACTGGGCAGATTTCTCCAGAATTAATTGACCTTGTAGTTTAATTCTAAGACTCTCTCTAAATAAAAGTGATCTTGTTATATTTGAAAATATTTAATGCTGCATATTTTATGAGCCCGAAAGGAAAGTGCACCTGACCTTGTATAAGTTGTTTTTCTACCTTCAGTGGGAGTTTGTAAGCATGTTTTTTTTTAACTGGATGCATATAACGATAAATGGTATAATGGTCAAGGCACCAGGGAGTAATTGTGAATGATACTGGGCAAATTAATGCATGGAACTTAATTTTTTTTTACTTTGCAAAGTTATAAATTAGACTTTTTATTTAGAGACTAAAATAATAGTATTTTTGATAGAAAGGTAACTAAGGCTCCTTAACTCATACAATTATTGATGGTATATAAGAAGTCAGGAATAAATAAGTAGACAAGTATATTCACCTAATGAAATTTTATTTCTCTTTTCAGTATTTACATGAAAAACACATCTTTCACTGAGATCTGAAAACTCAAAATGTCTGTCTAACAAGAACAAACATCATCAAAGTGGGTGACCTAGGAATTGCCCGTGTTAGAGAACCACTGTGATATGGCTAGCACTCTCACTGGCACACCCTACTACATGGGCCCTGAGTTGTTCTCACACAAACCCTACAATTATAAGGTAGGATTGGGCTATGTATACCAGCTCACCTTGTCTCTAGGACAGTATTCATAATTTCAAAGCCCATCAGAATAGTAAAAGTCAAAGAATTCTTTGTGAATTGGTTTAAGGAAAATGTCTTTTTTTTTTTAAGAGGAAAAAATGTAAATAAGGCATTCTGACATATAACTATTCTTTTTCTTTTGTAGTCTAATGTTTGGGTTCTCGGATGCTGTGTTTATGAAATGACATGCTTTCGATGCAAAACATGCTTTCAGTGCAAAAGACATGAATTCTTTAGTTTATCGGATTATTGAAGGAAAGGTAAAGTATATTCTGGAACTAATTGTTTTTAATATTTGGAGCAAGATTAATTTAATGCAGCTTTGTACTTACTACTGGCAAAAGTGAGTAATCATTGGTGTTGGGTGGATAGTTAAGAATTGTGATCCTGTCTCTGGGGAAGGTTGATCTAGAGCAGCGGTTCTCAACTTTCACAGGGGTCGCCTAAGACCATCAGAAAACACATATTTTTGATGGTTTTAGGAACTGAGACACCGCTCCTCTATCCATCTCCAGGCCCACATGCAGATATGCCCACATACGAGTACCCGGCGACCCCTGTGAAAGGGTCGTTCTACCCCCAAAGGAGTCGCAACCCACAGGTTGAGAACCGCTGATCTAGAGGAAAAGGAATTGACCATTTCTTAATATTATTATAAAGGTGTCTTAGTGGCTCTGAGGAATTGGTTTTTAAAAACCACTACCGTGCCAGCCGAGTGGCGCAATGGTTAAGAACTGGCTTGGGACGCCAGAGAGCCCCGGTTCGGATCCCACATATGAGGGCCAGTGACACTGCCCTCTACAGCTAAGATGCTGAACGACAGCTCAACCTGGAGCTGGGCTGCCATGAGTCACCAGCAACGGCGTAGGCTGCAGCCCCTGTGG
>NW_017732803.1:20581-24522 GCF_001890085.2 Hipposideros armiger | reverse complement strand
AATTTTATTAAAATATAGCTAACATACAATATTATATTAGTTTCAGGTGTACACCATAGTTATTCCACATTTATATACCTAAAGAAGCGTTCATCATGATAAGTCCAGCAACCATCTGACACCGCACCACATTATCACAATATTAATGACTGTATTTCCCATGCTGTACATTACATCCCCGTGACTTACTTGTTTTCTACTTCGAAATTTGGACCTCTTATTTCCTTCAGCTTTTCCCCCCTCTTTTAAAATTTCAATTACAGTTGGAATTCAATATTATTTTATATTAATTTCAGGTGTACAGCATAGTGGTTAGATGTTTATATAACTTAAGAAATGAACCCCCTGACTATCCTAGTACCCACCTGGCACGATACATAGTTATTACTACATTATTGACTATATTCCCTATGTGTTACTTTACATCCCCATGACTACATTGTAACAACCAATTTGTACTTCTTAATCCCTTCCCCTTTTTCACCCCCTCACTCAATCCCCCCAACCTCCCTCCCATCTGGCAACCATCAAAATGTTCTCTGTATCTATGAGTTTATTTTCACTTTGTTTGTTTATTTGTTCTTTAGATTCCACATATAAGTGAAATCACTTTGCATCTGTCTTTCTGTTCTGACATACTCCACTCAGCACAATACCCTCCAGGTTATCAGCCACCGCAGATGGCAAGAACCCATTTACTTCCATGGCTGAGCAATACTCCACTGTATACATGTACCACCACCTCTTTATCCATTTATCCATCAGTGGGCATCGAGGCCACCTCCACATCTTGGCCATTGTTATCAATGCTGTGAACGTATGGACGCCCACGTCCCCACGAAGTATCGTTTTGGGTTTCTTCAGATAAATACCAGGAAGAGGGCTTACTGGGTCCTTCTTTGTCTTTTGTTATAGCCTTTGTTTTAATATCTATTTTGTCTGGTATAAGTATTGCTACACTAGCTTTTTTTTTTTTTAATTTCCATTTTCATGAAATATCTTTTTTCATCCCTTCACTGTCAGTCTGTGTGTGTGTGTGTCTGTTGATCGATCTGAAGTGAGTCTCTTATAGGCAGCATATGTAAGGGTCTTGTTTTCTTATCTATTCAGCCACACTATCTTTTGATTGGAAGGTTTAACCCATTTACATTTAAAGTAATTGTTGATAGATATGTAGTTATTGCCATTTTATTATTCTTATTCATATTTTTTTCTTTTTCATTTTCTTTTTTGTTTTAAAGAAGTCCCTCTAAGATTCCTTTTTATACTTGTTTGGTGGTGAATGAACTCCTTTAACTTTTTCTTGTCAGGGAAGCTCTTATGTCTCCTTTGATTCTAAGTGATAGCTTTGCTAGGTAGAATAATCTTGGTTGTAGGGCCTTGCTTTTCATCACTTTGTATATTTTGTGCCAATCCCTTCGGGCCTTCAAAGTTTGTGCTGAGAAATCAGCTGATAGTCTTATGGTAGCTCCCTTGTAAATAACTCACTGTTTTTCTCTTGCTGCTTTAAGATTCTGTCTTTGTCTTTAATCTTTGGCATTTTAATTATGATGTGTCTTGGTGTGGGCCTCTTTGGGTTTATCTTGCTTGCTGGGCCTGTATGTCTATTTCTTTGTCCAGGTTAGGGAAGTTTCTGTTATTATTTCTTTTTTTTTTAATAGCTGAGCCATCCTGCCACCTGTTGGCAGCTCAGCTCAGGCTGGGACTCGAACCGCTGTTGCTAAGAGCTTGCACTCTTGAGCAAGCTCTTAACCAACTGAGCCACTTGGCTGGCCCCCTTTAAATAGTTTTCAGTAGCTTGCTTTCTCTCTTCTTGTACCCCTAAGATGAGAATATTGGTATGCTTGATATTGTCCTAGAGTCCCCTTAAACTATCCTTATTTTGGGGGGTTCTTTTTTCTTTTTACTGTTCTGATTGGGTGTTTTCTGCTACCACCTAATTCGTTCATTCGACTCTGCTTCATTGAATCTACTGTTGATTCTCTCTAATGTATTTTTCATTTCAGTTATTGTATTCTTTATTTCTGACTGGTTCTTTGTTTATGTTTCCTATCTCTTTGTTGAAGTTTCCACTGAGATCATTGAGCATCCTTATAACCAGTGTTTTGAATCCTGCATCAGGTAGATTGCTTGTCCCCATTTTGTTTAGTTCTTTTTCTGGACCTTTGTTCTCTTCTTTCGTTTAGTACATCTTTCTTTCTTTCTTCCTTTTTTTTTTTTTTGAGAAAGTTGATACTTTATGCTTCATTGCTTTGAGGGAGAAGTGCTTAGGAGATCCTGGTGGGATGAGCCTGCTTCCTCTTCAGTGTCATGGGATTCTGGCTCTACAGGATGGTGCTGGCTCTGAGGATATCGACCATGTGCAGGTCAGGGCAGTACTTGTTGTTGCAGATCTTGTTCCAGATGCTGCTGAGGGTGGCCTGGGCATTCTTGTTGATGGTGGTCCGCATATAGGAGGTGGCTGGTTTTTGCTGGCCGGATATTCACTTCATGATGACCACCACACCTTTGCCATTGGCGGCTGCCTCCACGCCCACAATCTTGCAGTGAATCAGCCCATTGTAGTAGAAGGAGTTACGGGCCTTCAATTATTGAACTTGGTGCTACACGTCTGCCTGTTCCTTTTGATCAGGAAGCTGGAGCAGTTGTGCACGACCATCCATTGCAAATGCATGGACATAGTGACAGCTCCTCTCCTTGTGGCAGCCTAAGACATGTTTCTTTGTCTTCCCATTTTGGCTGCCCTCTGTGTTTGTTTCTATGTATTAGGTGGGGCTGCTGCTTCCCAGTCGTAGTAGAATGGCCTTATGTAATGGGTGTCCTGTGGGTCCCAGTGGTGCAGTCTTCCAGGGACTTCTGGGAGGAGTCCTGCCACAGGCCAAATTCTGCTACAGCCTGTGCCCTGCTCAGGGCCACCTGGCATGATCCTCAAAGCAGTCCGTACATAGCCACCACCTGTGCTGGTTTATAGGTGCCTCGAGAGGCCAATTCATGAACCAACACCGGCTGCCAGTAGTGCCAGCCTTGGGGCTGCTCAACAAGAGGTACAGGACACACTGAAGCCAGATGATGCTTGTTTGGGTTTTGTAAACCTTTGAGAGATTTTAGGAAAGTCCACAGCATGAGTCAAGATAGGTGTTTCTGTGGAAAAGCCACTGGAAGAGGCTTGGGTATGCCCAAAAGTTGGGTGGGACGGGGTCTCAGGGAATCACTAGGGCAGTGTGACTGATGTGGATGAACGATGTTAGCCAAGTTGATGGAGACTCACATATGGAAGCTGACTGTGTTTCCATGCCAGGACGGGGAGGGCTCAACAAAGAAACATTGGATTCTGCCAGCACTTTTGTCTGGGAGAAAGCTGCCCCTCTTAGCCCTTGCCCTGAAACCGGACAACTCAGTACCTCCTGTATATCCTTGGCACTTTTCTAGCTGCTACCCCACCACTGGTGCTCAGAGCAAGTGAGTCCGTCAGCAAGCAAGTCCATGCAGAGGCCCTTTAAGAGGAGTGCCTGGGACTGCAGCTGCCCTCTGTATCACCCAGCCACAATCTCCACTGGTTTTTACAGCCAAAAGTTATTGGGACGTTTCTCCCCAGCACTGGAACCCTTGGCTGGGGAACCTGGTGTATGGCTGGCACCCCCTCGCTCCTCCAGGGTGGGTATGGGAGGGGACCTCCACAGCGGAGATATCCCTCCCAATTTTTAATGGTCCCACTCAGGTGTGGGACCAGCCTATTCCACATCTGCCCCTCCTACCAGTCTTGAGGTGGCTTATTCTAGATGTCCTTAGTGTGGGACTTTGGTTCGGTTAGACTCCAGGCAATTCTCAATGATAGTTGTTCTATAGTTTATTGTAATTTTGACATGGTTTGAGTGGAGGCAAGCACAGCATTCATTTACTCTGCCATCTTGACTGGAGATCCTTCATGTAATTTTTTTTTT
>NW_017732803.1:16437-19256 GCF_001890085.2 Hipposideros armiger | reverse complement strand
AAATCTCCTTGTTTTTGGAGGCCACAAAGGCGTAAGATACTTCCCTTGCAAATAGCTGGGCTATATAGATGGAATAAAAGAGGGTGGCTTCTATAATTTTACTGTACAAGAATTTATGGTGGGTTTCTTTTAAACATGAAATTAAATTGCATGATTAGAACATGTGTTAAGATTTGTTTAATTGCTAAAATCAGAAATCTAGAGAACCATTTAGAGAACCACTTTACCGTTTCTCAGAGGGTTCTAAGACATATTGAATATGTCTTTAGAAAGACATGTTTTAGAAACCATATTAAAATGAGAGATTATCTAAGAAACCTATTACATTATTTACTATGTGAGATAATAGTCACATCCAAAATACTGCTGAAATTTCTGAGAGCTTCTTAAAGTTCTGTCTTCACTCATAACTTCTCAAGAGAAAATGGATTCTTTTCTTGTACTTGTACTTCCTGCCTTCACTGAGGACCCTATTCCAGGATCTACGACTTAGGGCTGGACAGGACCTTCACGACCTTTGCCTTGTGACATGTTAAATTTGGGAGGCAATGCTAGAAAGGCCCCTGGGAATAATGAAAGACCGTCTTTTTGTTTATTTGTCTATATTTTTTCACCAAGCAGACCTTAGGGATTCCATCTGCAGTGCTGGCCTTCATGCTTCCCTTAAATTTTCCAAAGGTTTACCCCAGTTGTAGAAACACTAAAACAGTTGGGGATATTATTTCTGTATACGCTTATTGTGCAAGTCAAGGCTGAATACACCAATTGTTTTTACTCTCAAATGTGGCAAAGCAGTTGTGGTAATATTTGTTAGTACAGAGAACCCAACATCAGTACCTTACTGTTGACTCAACTCCAGACTTTATTTGGCTTTTCCTAGTTTTTTCACTAATACACTTTTTCTGTTCTAGGATCCAATCTGGAAGATTATATTACATAGTCCTCATTTCTCCACAGTGAACTTGGTTCTGTGACAGCTTTCATTTTCCTTATTTTTCATGACCTTGATTGTTTTTGAATAGTATTGGTCAAGTGTTTTGTGGAATACCCCTGGTTTTTAGAAGACTGTTCTCCACAAATTGAGCAGTTTTATAAGGGACTGTGATACATACACACATTTCCTCATGTGCATAAAAACCTTTCATCTTCACTATATTGACAATAACTTTTTCTTCTTTTCTTCCTCATAAAGGAAAACCTCCAAAAATAATATTGAAAATGGTGACCATAAATCTAAGCATGTTGCTTCCACGTTTTCTGGAAAGACTGAATCAAATCATAAACCACACTTCTCAAGGCTCCAAGACATATGTAATGGTATGTTTCTTTGTAAAGGGTACGTGTTTTAGAAACTATTAAAATGATAGGTTATCTAAGCAAGTTATTTTATGTGAAATGCTTAGTTAGGCTTTACTGGAGAGTCTGTTGTGTCATTAATTGTGTATTATAAAGAAGGAATACAGGTGAAGTTGATTCATTTAGCCCACTTTATCCAAACTGTCCAAGAAGTCAGTGCTATAATAACTTTATTCTAACTATTTTTTTTATTGAGGTGAAATTTATATAACACAAAGTTAATCATTTTAAAGTGAATAATTAATTGCATTTAGTATATTCACATTGATGTGCAACCATCACCTCTATCTAGTTCCAAAACATTTTTACGTCACCCCAAAAAGAAAACCCATACCCATTAAATAATCATCCTCATTCCCATCCAGCCCCTGGGAATCATCGATGTGTTTTCTGTCTCCATGGATTTCCCTATTCTAAATATTTCATATAAATGGAATCAAACAATATGTGACCTTTTATGTCTTGGCTTCGTTCAATTACCATGTTTTTGAGGTTCATCCACATAGGATATATCAATACTTCATTTATTTTTATGTATGAATAATACTTCATTTAGTTTTATATATGAATAATATTTATAATTTGTTTATGCATTAATGCATTTGTGGACATTGGCTTATTTTCACCTTTTGGCTATTGTTATGAGCGTATGTGTACACGTGTTTGAGTACCTGTTTTCAATTCTTTTGGGTATATACCTAGGAGTGGAATTGATGGGTCCTATGGTAATTCTATCTTTAACTTTGTGAGGAACCACCACACTGTTTTCCATAGGAGTTAGAGTATTTTACATTACTATAAACAATCCACGAGAGTTCCAATTTCCACAACCTTGCCAACTCTTGTCATTTCTGTTTTTCTGATTATAGCCATCCTAGTGGATGTGAAGTGGTATCTCATTGTAGTTTTTATTTGCATTTCCCTAATGACTAATGACAGAGCATCTTTCACAAGCTTATTGACCATTTGTATGCCTTCTTTGGAGAAATGTCTACTAAGCCTTTGCCAATTAAAAAAAAATTTTTTGTGTGTCATTGAGTTCTAAGAGTTCTTTCTATATTTTGAATATTAGACATTTATGATTTACAAACATTTCCTCTCATTCTGTAGGTTATCTTTTCATTTTCTTTCTAATGTCCCTTTATGCAGAAAAGTTTTTGGTGTTGATGAAGCTCACTTTATGTCTTCTTTTTCTTTTGTTGCTTGTGCTTTTGGTGCCACATCTGAGTTTTGCTTGTCAAACCAAGGTCATGAAGATGTATGCCTGTGTTTTCTTCTAAGAGTTTTAAATTTGAGCTCTTAGATTTAAGTTGTCGGTCCACTTTTTTTTTAAGATTGTTTTTTTAATTGGGGAATTGGGGGGAAGGGAACAGCGATGGGGAATTGGGGGAAGGGGAACAGACAAGTTGCTGTTGTTTTGTTCTTCAGTCTAGTTGTGGAGGACGTTGCTTCACTGGCCCAAG
>NW_017732803.1:3423-13718 GCF_001890085.2 Hipposideros armiger | reverse complement strand
TTCACTGGCCCAAGTTGGCGCCATCATTGCGCTCTTCCCAGACGAGGCAGAGCAGTCGCTGGCTTCTGGACGGCTGCTCATGACGGCTTGAGGGCCGCTCACGCTGGCTGCTGGCTACACATGGCAGTCCATGGCAACCTACTAAAGCAGGGGCTGCAGCCTACACCGTTGCTGGTGGCCCACGGCAACCCAGCTCCAGGCCTAGCCGTTGTTCAGCATCTTAGCTGCAGAGGGCAGCGTCACTGGCCCTAATATGTGGGATCCAAACCGGGGCCCTCTGGGGTCCCAAGCCAGCTACCAACCAACGCGCCACTCGGCCGGCCCTGGTCTTGTCATTTTAAGTCATTGGATTGAAATCAATGTATAGTCTTAAGCTTTCTCTGGACAATGGAATCTTTAGTACCTTGTAGATGAAACTATATTTGTTCTTCCTGGTTGTCAAATTCGCACCTTTTATTTTTTCCATTTATTTTTTAATTTTTAAACTACCGATTCAGTGGTTTTCAGTATATTCATAAAGTTCTGCAATCATCACTACTGTCTAATTCCAGAACATTTACATCACCTCAATGTCATTATTTCTCCTTGCCCCCAGCTGCCAACACTCATTTGTCTGTATGGATTTGCCTATTCTGAGCATTTCATATAAATAGAATCATACAACATATGGCCTTTTGTGTCTGGCTTCTTTTAGTTAGTGTAATGTTTTCAAGGTTTATGCATGTTGTAGCATGTACCAGTATTTCATTCCTTTTTATTGCCAAATCAATTTCACTGTATGTATATACCATATTTTATTTATAATTAATCAGTGATGAACATTTGGGTTCTTTTCACTTTTTGGCTACTGTGGATAATGCTGCCGTGAACATCTTGTACAGATTTTTGTGTGGACATGTTTTCAGTCTCTTAGGTATATACCTGGGAGTGAAATTGCTGGGTCATATGGAAACTGTGTTTAACTTTTAGAGTTGTTTTCCAAAGCAACTACATTGTTTTACTTCTCACCAGCAATAGAGGAGAGTTGCAATTTCTCCACAAATTCACCAGTACTTCTTATTTTCTGGGTTTTTTTGTTTTGTTTTGTTTTTAAATGCTAGCTATCCTGGTAGATGTGAAGTGGGTCTTATTGTGATTTTGATTTGCATCTCCCTAATGACTGGCTAATGATGCTGAGCATCTTTTCATGTGCTTGATGGGCATTGGTGTACTTACTTTGGAGAAATATCTATTCAGATCCTTTGCCCATTTGTTATTGGTTTATCTTTTTATTGTTGAGTTGTAGGAGTTCTTTATTCTACATGTCAGTCTCTTATCAGATGAGAGATTTGAAAATATTGTCTCTCATTCTGTGGGTTGTCTTTTTACTTTCTTGATGGTGTCATTTCAAGCGGAAAACTTTTTAAATTGAAGAAATCCTATTTTTTTGTTGTTGCTTGTGCTTTTGGTGTCATGAAGATTTATTCCTATGTTGTGTTCTAAGAGTTTATAGTTTTAGTTCTGATATTTAGGTCTATGATTCATTTTGAGTTAATTTTTGTGTACGGTTGAAGAAGGGGTCTGACTTCATTCTTTTGTATGTGAATATTCAGGTATCTCAGGACTGTTTGTTAAAAGATTATTCCTTCTGCCATTGAACTGTCTTTTCACTCTTGGTTAAAAATCAGTAGACCATAAATGTAATGGTTTATTTCTAGACTCTCAAGTCTTTCCCATTGATTTATATGTCTATCCTTATGTCAGTAAGACACTGTCTTAAATATTGCGCTTTGTAGTAAGTTTTAAATGGGGAAGTTTGTCTTCCATCTTTATTCTTATTTTTCAATGTTTTGGCCATTTGGGGTCCTTCAAATTTCCATATGAATTTTAAGATCAGCTGTCAATTTTTTTTAAAAGACTGGGATTTGATAAGGATTGCATTAAATATGTGGATCATGTGCAAAATATTGCTATCTTAATATTCATCTTCTAACCCATGAACATGGGATGTCTTTCAATTTATTTATGTCTTCTTTAATTTTGTATAATATTTCATTGTGTTTAGTGTACAAGCCTTGCACTTCTTTTGTGAAATTTATTTCTAAGTATTTTATTCCTTTTGATACTATTGTAATGGAATTGTGTTCTTAATTTCATTTTCATTGCTTGTGTATAGCAATATGGTTGATTTTTATGTACTGATCTTGTATCCTATAGCCTTGCTGAACTCATTTATGGGTTACAAGAATTTTTTTTTTAGTAGACTCCTTAGGATTTTCTGAATATAAGATCATGTCATCTGTGAATAGAGGTAGTTTTACTTCTTCCTTTCCAATCTGGATTGCCTTTATTTCTTTGTCTTGCCTAATTACCCTGGCTAGAACCTCTAGTACAATGTTGAATAGAAGTGCTGAGAGTGAACATCCTTGTCTTGTTACTGATCAAATTCATGTCTTATGTCAGACAATTTTTTCTTTTTTTTAGAAGATTTTATTGGGGAATTGGGGAAGGGGAACAGCGCTGGGGAATCGGGGGAAGAGGAACAGACAAGTTGCTGTTGTTTTTTTTCTTTCTTCAGTCTAGTTATGGAGGATGTTGCTTCACTGGCCCAAGCTGGCACCATCATTGTGCTCTTCCCGGGCGAGGCAGATCAGTCGCCAGCCTCTGGACGGCCGCTCACAGCGGCTGCTGGCCACTCACACTGGCTGCCAGCTACACACGGTAGCTTATGGCAACCCACTGCAGCAGGGGCTGCAGCCTACGCCATCGCCGGTGATCCTCGGCAGCCCAGCCCCAGGTCGACTTGCCATTCACCATCTTATCTGCAGAGGGCAGTGTCACTGGCCCTCATATGTGGGATCCGAACCAGGGCCCTCTGGCATTCCAAGCCAGCTCTTAACCAACGCGCCACTCGGCGGGCCCTTATGTCAGACTTTTAGAGCCGATTTTTTGTTTGATAGATTTTTATGTCTAGCATTTCCTCTTTTTATGTTGTCATTGTTTTTAAACGTGGAAAAACTTTATTTCAGGATCAATTGGATTTCATAGAGAAATCCCCTAAGTCATTTATTCTGTCTCTCTTATACTTGTGTATGCTTTATTTTAAACAACCTATGCTTACTACCAGCAGAGAAACATTTACTTCACTCTTCAGAATTCTATTCATCATTGTTTATTATTTTGGTCTTCTTGTTCAGCTTGTTTATTATGTGATAATATTGTAAAATTTAACCATTTGCTATATTTTGTATGTAATGTCAGGTGTACTCTTGAAAGAAAAAGTTTAACAAATTTTTTACCTATGGGAGTCATTGTTTTGTGTTTGCCAGAGGATCTAAATAATAGATGATAGTGTCTCAATGATAATGGCTGTTAGAAGCAATTTCACCTTGTATTAGCATCACATTGTTTATTTTTCTTTCTAAAATGTACCACATAGTGGGCTCTTGTTAAAAATTGTTGATTGAATCATATTCAATTACCAGTATCCACCGCTTGAAAACCTAGATATTCTAATAGTTAAAAATTGTTTTAAAAACTTAAGAATTGATTTTATTTTAATGTTTGGTATGAATTAGTTTCTAAAACCAGCTATCCCAATAAAATACTACATCCTTGGTGATCTTTATAACGTAATAGGTAATTTATTTTATTATTACTACTGCTAGTAATAGCTCTGATTTTTTTAAGCATCTAATATGTGCTAGACATACTCCTAAGTTCTTTAGTGCACCATCTTCACTAATCCTCCAATAGTACAAATGTGTGAGACCTTATACCTATTTATGGATGAAGAAAAAGAGCTTCAGGAAGATTAAGCTTTTCAGGTATGACTCCATCTAACTCCACACTCAATGCTCTTTTCATGTTGCTTTTTTTTTTTTAAGATTTTTTTTTTAAATTGGGCAATTGGGGGAGGGGAACAAACAATTGCTGTCCTTTTGTTCTTCAGTCTAGTTGTGGAGGGCGTCGCTTGACTGGCCCATGTTGTTATTGTGATCAGTGCAGATCGGTCGCTGGCCTCTGGATGGCTGCTTATGGTGGCTATTGGCAGCTCATGGCAGCTCTTGGCCGCTCACGCCAGCTGCTGACCACTCACCGTAGCTTATGGCAGTCCACTGCAGCAGGGCTGTAGCCTACGCCGTAGCTGGCGACTCAGGGCAGCCCAGCTCTAGATCAAGCTGTTGTTCCCATCCTAGCTGTGGAGGGCAGTGTCACTGTCCCTCATGTAGGATCCAAACCAGGGCCCTGCTGCTCAGACTGGCATCCCAAGTCAGCTCTTAATCAACGCTCCCCTTGGCCGGCCCCTCGTGTTGCTTTAAATATAATTTTTCATAATGCACCCAAATTACTGATGTTTACTTGGTAAGTATGCATATATTAAATTGGATTTCATTTAAAACATTTCTTATATTTCTGGAATAGAAAACCTATTAAAAGTTATGAAGAGGACAGGCCAAGTGGCGCGATGGTTAAGAGCTGGCTTGGGACGCCAGAGGGCCCCGGTTCGGATCCCACATATGAGGGCCAGTGACACTGCCCNAGTTGTGGAGGACGTTGCTTCACTGGCCCAAGTTGGCACCATCATTGCGCTCTTCCCGGGCGAGGCAGATCAGTCACCGGCTTCTGGATGGCTGCTCACTGTGGCTGCTGGCCGCTCACGCTGGCTGCTGGCTACACACGATAGCCCATGGCAACCCACTGCCACAGGGGCTGCAGCCGACGCCATCACTGGCGACTCATGGCAGTCCAGCTCCAGGTCGAGCTGTCGTTCAGCATCTTAGCTATGGAGGGCAGTGTCACTGGCCCTCATATGTGGGATCCGAACCAGGGCCTTCTGGCATCCCAAGCTAGTTCTTAACCATCACGCCACTCTGCCGGCCCATAAGTTATTTTATTATGGTAAAATATATATAACATAAAATTTGCCATTTTGAACCACTTTTTTTTTAATTAATTGGGAAATTGGCAGAGGGGAACAGCCAAGTTGTTGTCCTTCAATCTTAGTTGTCGAGGGCACAGCTAGCTCAGCTCCAAGTCCAGTCACCATCCGACCGCCCGTTGGTAGCTCGCGGCCACTCAGCTCAAGGTGCTGTGTTCAATTTTTTTAGTTGCAAGTAGGCGTAGCCACCATCCCATGCGGAAGTCGAACAGGAAACCTTGTTAGGAGCATGTGCTCTCACTAGCTGAGCCATCCTGCCATCTGTTGGCATCTCAGAGGCAGCTCAGCTTGGGCACAGCATCACTGGCTCATGTGGGAATCAAACTGGCGACCCTGTTCCTCAAGGCTCTCACTCTTAAGCAAGCTCTTAACCAACTGAGCCACTTAGCCGGCCCTTGAACTATTTTTAAGTACACAATTTAGTGGCCTTAATTATATTCACAGTGTTGTGCAACCATCAGCACGATCTTCCAAAACCCTTTCATCATTCCAAACAAAAACTCTGTACCCGTTAAGCAACAACTCTCCATTTTTCCTACTCCCAAGCCTTGGTAACCTCTGATCTACTTTCTGTCTCTATGAATTTGCCTGTTCTAGGCACTTATATAAGTGCAACTGTATAATACTTGTAGCATGTGTGAGAACTTCATTCCTTTCTATGGCTTTATAATGTTCCATTACGTATACCACATTTTGTTTGATCCATTTATCTGCTAATAGACATTTGGGTTGTTTCCACTTTTTGGCCATTGTGAATAATGCTGCTATAAACATTGGTGCACAAGTACCTGTTTAAGTCCCAAATTTCAGTTATTTGGGGTAGGAGTGGGATTTCTGGGTCATATGGTAATTCTGTGTTTTAACTTTCTAAGTTAAAATTTTGTTCCCTTTTGAGTTACAATTTTTATATGGTGTGAGGCGTGCTTTAATAACTTGGAAGCATGTTTTCACTCAGGGTGAAGACAAAGGTTTATCTCAGGAGAAACACATGGGCATTGGCCCCTTGAAGACACCTGCAGGCCTGAAAGGCCATCCCTGTAAACCAGACGTGAGCAGTACCACAGAATCACTAGCCACAGTCAGTAGAGTGAATGTTGACATCTTACTTGCAGAAAGGGACTTAAGTGATGGCTTAGTACAAGTAAATGAGCCAAGACACTTAGCTGCCTCTAATGAGCTAGAAGGTAAATGCAGTGTTTCTCAAGTGAAAGAGAGGCTGCAGGATAACACTAAGTCCAGCCCTCAACCTGGAAACCTAATTCCTACCTGGTCCTCTGACGATGTCCCTGGGGAAAGAAATGACCCAGTGAAGACTCGGCAGCCCCTGAACAAAGACCAAAAGCCAAAGGACCAGGTGAGTGATATGCGTGAGGTACTGGTTTCAGAGAGAAGACTGGAAAGTGCGGTTAGAAAGGTGTGTTGTTTGGTTGTGCTGTAGTTGTTGTTTTAGGAAAATCAGCCGTTCTGTGTACCAGTTTAAACATAATAGAAACCAGAGGATGAGACCCGAGGGATTAGATCCCTTCTTGCCCTGGTGTACGGTACTTGGTGGAAGCATACCATTTTTATGTTGTTTCCTATTTCTGTATCACTCTTCCTGAGTCCTCCAATTGATGGATAGTTCCAACAGTTAGATACTATCACATTCCCTCTTGCCTTTGAAAAGTTAGTGGATTGATCTTGATTTTTTAAGTTCAGGAATAAAAAAATATTTTATGTGTTGGAACGAAACAGGAAGGAAGAAGCAAAGAAAAAGAAAGGAGCCAAAGAAGTTTGATACTGAGAGACTATTCTGAGTAAATTTAATGGCTATGTTCTACTTGAACTTGGAAAGAAGCTTCAATTAGATGCAGCATGGTAATAACAGGATTAGCGAGAAAGGCAGAACATTTGATTAACTTGACATTTTTATGTGTAAAATATTTAAAATATATATTTAATAGGCATATTGATTATATTTTTATAATCTATGCTTATATATATATTTGAATTTGATGTATTACATTTTTTATTTAACATACTTTATATAAACATAGTAAAACTATTTTACATGTTTATATTTGAATGTTTTTAATGAAGTTTTGTTTTTATGGAAAAGTGCATGTATAATGNAAAAAAAAATCAGGTATCAGTAGTTCCAGGTTAATAACAATATAAGTAATTTAATTTAAATATTCATTTTTCTTCATTTGGGAAAAAAAAGCCAGAACATATGTATAACTGATGTTAGCATTTATCTTTGCCTGTCAATATTGCAAATAAGCATTTATTTTGAGAAAGACACCTTCTCCTCATTTTCATTTATAATCATAAAACTAGGTCTGGCGGGTTTGACCATTTAGAAATTCAAAAGGCTATCTCATTATTTTATTTTTTCTCTGTTTGTTTTTTGTAAGGATGAAGTTGCTGGTAAATGTATTATAGAGAAAGAGGACAGAATCTACCCAGGCTTGCAGCCACACATATCTGGGTCTGACCCTTCCGTGTCTCGACAGCGACGGCAGAAGAAAAGAGAACAGACTGAACACAGTGGGGAAAAGAGACAGGTTGGCCGAGATCTCTTTGAAACGAGTCATTGTGTTGCTGCTTGGGAAATGGACTTTAGGAATCTCTGTTTCTATTTAGAATGATTAACAGTTGCCAAAAAGGCACACAAGAAATGCAAGGAACTTGTAGAGAAGGATGACGATGGCAAGGTTCTAAATATTAGTTTTCAAACGTCAGTGAGTTGGCAGCAGAGTAAGCATTTTACCTTCCCCAGCAGAGATGGGATCATTTTAAGAGTTAGAGAAACAGGCTAACAGGGTAAATCTCTGATTCTTCTTGTTATATGGAAGAAAAGTTTCTCCATCTTCTGCATAAAATCATGTTGATACCTCATTTCTTTGTTTCTTTAATTGAGATGTTACACCTCATTTCTTTTTTTATTTCTTTTTATTTTCTACACCTCATTTCTTGAAGTAGCTCTCACAGGCACCCTCTCACAAACTTCTTCGATGGCCACTCAATTTTGGCAGAGTTTCTTTCCCCTAAAATGCAATGTTTTGAAGTTTTTGAGAGCAAATCACTGTCAAATACACAGGAGACTTACTGATGGGAGAACTTGGGAGGTGGGTTACTATCATATGAAACTGATCATCTCCCCCCTTTTTAATTATCTAAGTTCCAAGGGGCTCCTCCTCTCCTTTTGCCTTCTCTTCCCGCTGTTGGAAAAGTGGATGTCACACCAACCCCAAACAATACTGCAAACCAAAGTAGAGTGGTCGCTGGGTGCGTGAGCAGCCTGGGGAGCAGCGAGATGTCATCATCAAAGGTTTGTGGGGAGATATGTTGGATTTTTTTAAACCTTCTTATAGAGCTTTTTTGGTTATAAAGTCCTGCGTAAGTTGCAAAGTTTTGTACTAAAACATCTTAGCCCTGCTTTCTGCCCAACTCTGGGAGGGATAGATTCGTGGTTCTCAGCAGAAGCATTGATTGAAATGGACGGATTCTAAGTTCCAGAGATGGTCACTTGTGGTTAACTAAGGAGACCAAGCAGATTCTGAATGGAGGAAATGCAGAATTCCCTAATTGCTCTTCTGAAAATGAGTGGAATACTTCCCGGAAATGAGGGCTGTGATCAGTCCTTGCCAGTAGCTGTAACCCTGTTGCAGACTGGCTTCCAATGGACACTCCTTTAAAGGTCTATGCAAGGCCTTTTCCTCTAGTGCTGGATGATTCATCATGCATAGTAGGTGTCATAAGAATAGTGAGTAGAAATGGAAATAACCCTGACTTTCTTTAAAAGGATCGACCGTTATCAGCAAGAGAGAGGAGGCGACTAAAGCAGTCACAGGAAGAGAAGGTATTCCCCTCAGGTAAAGTTGTTGTCTTTCCTTCATCTATTGGAGGTTGTTAGTATAACTCAAGTACATAATAAGCATTAGTTGTGATTGTGAGGTGCTAAGAATTTTCAAATATCAGTAATACATTTGGGAAACCGATTTGCAAGAAATTTGACATTTCTTAGTCAAGCCTTTAAAAACAAATCAGCATAGGCTGCTGGATCTGGAACTTGTATTATCAGTGGAAGAGGATATTAAGAAGAGAGCAAGAGGGCTTTGAGTGGCAGTAACTCCTGGCAGATTTCAGACAGGAAAACGGGTGTTTAGTTTGTTTCCGTGTTCAGAATTTGCTGGTCAAAGAAGCGCTGTCTTTTCAGGAACAGAGAGGAAAGAACCGGAAGAATGATGCTGCCTGGCTGAGGGCTGTGATCATTCCTATTAGTATTACATAAAGACAGTACTAGCAGTTTCCATTTATTGAATGCTAAGTATGTCTCTTTCATTATGGTAAGCATGTTAAGGGCCTTATCTCATTTCATATTTACAGCCACTGTCAAACATAGGCAGCATTATTCCCATTTTGCAGCTTAGGAAACCGAAGCTCAGAGAGCTTAAGTATCTTGGCCAAGGTCACAGAGCTGGATGACCTAGAGCCGAGCCTTGAAATGACATGTCAGATACCAGAAGGTTGATTAATGTGCTGTCTGAGATGCTTCTCGTCCAGCCCTTGCTGGGGTATCTTTCATACCCTGTGCAAAGCCCTCTTCTGTTGAGGCCCGCCCATCACAGACAACCGCTGGGGGTGGTCACTTTTTCAGGCCCTTCGGTGAGGAGAGCTTGTGTGAGTGCAGCGGGGCCAGGGAAGCCACCAGAGGAAGGCCAGCCGCCCCCAGCCCGAAGGTTGTCTTCTGGCCGAAGCTTTGCTCAGGTACGTTACTTAGTTCTAAGGGAAATGGTGGACATGTCTACATCTGGCATGCCTCATATATGAAACCTCGTAAATGCCAGCTCCATTTATTTCTGTGTCAGTTCTGACTTAAGTTACACTTTTTTTCACTCTTTTTTTTTTTTAATTGGGGAATTGGGAGATGGAGAACAGACAAGTTGCTGTCTTTTTTTTGTTCTTCAGTCTAGTTGTGGAGGATGTCGCTTCACTGGCCCATGTCGGTATTATCATTGCGCTCTTCCCGGGTGAGGCAGTCGCTCGCCGGCCATTGGATGGCCGCTCACGGTGGCTCATGGCAGCTCACACCAGCTGCCCACTGCTCAGGCTGGCTGCCAGCCTCTCAAGGTAGCTCACAGCAGCCCACTGCAGCAGGGACTGCAGCCTACACTGTCGCCGGCAACTCACGGCAGCTCAGCTCCAGGTTGAGCTTTTGTTCACCATCTTAGCTGTAGAGGGTGCAGCGTCACTGGCCCTCATGTGGGATCTGAACCAGGGCCCTGCTGCGCAGAGCTGATGTTCCAAGCCAACTCATCACCAACGCGCCACTCAGCCAGCCCCACTTTTCCACTCTTGATAAGGAAAAAAAAGGTTGATAATTAAAAGG
>NW_017732803.1:0-946 GCF_001890085.2 Hipposideros armiger | reverse complement strand
ATCCATAAAAGGTGTATCTTGTTTCATATAACAATTGTGTTCCTGAGAAACTGCATGAAATTTTTCCAAATTGAAGGTTTGTGGCAACCTTGCATTGATCAAGTCTGTTGGCTCCATTTTTCCAACAGACTCAGATGATGGCTAGCGGTTTTTAGCAATAAAGTATTTTTTAACTAAGGTATATACATTGTTCTTTTTTGTTTGTTTTTCTTTTAACTTATAAGAGTTTACTTTAGCCAAACTGATGACAACTGCTGGGAAGCAAAATCTCATCGGATTTGGAAAATGCTCCCTATACACTGTTTCTTAAAAAAACTTTATTGAGGAACAGTTTGGTCATTCCAGGACCCATGAGCTCCATTTCAAGTCATTGTTTTCAATCTAGTTGTGGAGGGCGCAGTGACCTACCCATGTGGGAATCGAAACGGCAACCTTGGTGTTAAGAGCCTGTGCTCTAACCACCTGAGCCAACCGGCTGCCCTATACATTGTTTTTTAAAACAAAATGCTGTAGGGGGCTGCTGGTTAGCTCAGCTGGTTAGAGGGCAGAGCTCATTAAACCTAGGTTGTTGGTTTGATCCCCACATGGGCCACTGAGTTGCACCCTCCACAACTAGATTAAAACAAGTACATGACTTGGAGCTGATGGGTCCTGGAAAAACACAATCATCCCAAATAAAACTAAAAAAAAAAAAAATTGCTATAAATGCCTAACCACTATGATTTACATCTAAAACTAATATAATATTGAATGTCGATTATAAGTGAAAATTAATTAAAAATATGTAATGCTATTGCACACTTATTAGACTATAGTATAGTGTAAACATAACTTTATATGCACTGGAAAACTAAAAAAATTGTGTGACTCACCTTATTGAGGTAGACTCAAACTTACAATATCTCTAAATTATGCCTGTATACATTTTTGGTCATTAAAAATACAT
>NW_017732802.1:170786-171670 GCF_001890085.2 Hipposideros armiger | reverse complement strand
ATCTCCAGTATCACCATCAATACCAAATCTTGGAAGAAGATGACCAATTCTGACCTACAGCTAAAAAACAGAAGAATTAGTCAAAAGCGTTTTGGGAGGAGAAAAACAAAATAATTTTATAACCTAGATCCCTATGAGTTATGGTTTGACATCTGCCTTCCTGTCTTGTTAGCACCATCAAAACCCAGTAGGACAAAAGAAGTCTCTGAAAGTATCTACAATTTGGCTGATAAGATAGTGTATCTTCAGGGAATCAGATGAAAATTTGTTGATTTGTGGACTAATCAATTAGCAGAAGTTAGGTAAGAAGAGGTACCTAACTTGTTGGTAGCTCTGGAGAACCACAAAAGAATTTCAGCAATTGCTGGCCATACTGGTGAACATGCATAAACAGTGTATCATCATGATTAAGAGTTTTGCTCTATGGTTAGATGTTCAAATGTTTGAATCCCAAATCAGCACTTTAGTATCCTAAAACAAGTTGATTAACTCTCTAAGCTCCAGTTTTCCTATGTACAAAATGTAGATAATGAAGATACCTGCTTCATAGGACTATTGTGAGAAATGAATAAAATATCCCCTGCACCCCATTTTTCTAAGTTGTATTGATTGACAGTTTAAAAAAGCCCTGTGACTGTGTGCCTAGCCCTATGCCTCTCTCCTACTAGATTCCAGGTGTGCATATGGAGGTAGGATGGGGAGAAATGGGGTACATATAAAATTGTCCAATTAGGCACCACTCTGAATATTATCTCCAGCGAAGGAGGCAAACCCAAGCACAGCTGATGAGTTAACCAGATATGACGCAGAAAACATTTCCTTCTTCTTTTTGGTTTTCAGTCTACTTTAAGGCCCTAGAATTTTGCAACTCAGTCTGCACCTGG
>NW_017732802.1:168048-169266 GCF_001890085.2 Hipposideros armiger | reverse complement strand
AGGAACAAATTCCTTGAAGTCAACTCCACTACATGGTTCCACAACAACACCACGTTAGCAGTGACTAATTCACGTTTGGACATCATAGATGCCACAACCCAGGACAGTGGGGAGTACAAATGTCAAAGCAAAAATTTTAACCCAAGTCAATCTGTGCATCTAGAAGTCTTCAGTGGTAAGTTTCAAGGCTGTGGCAATGTAGATTCTCTCAAGTGAGAAATGGCCCATCTGAATTTGTGAAGAAAGCAAGTTCTTCCAAGGCTTAGGGTACCAAGGGTGAGATTCAGGGTGTCTCTCTCAAGACCCACCCATCTCTTTTTTCCCATCTCTACTCTTTCTGCCTTCCTGCCCTTCTGCTTTTTTCAATGTTTGGCAATCTTCCAATGTTATTCTTTTATTCTATTTCACCTCTGACTATCGTTTCTACATAGGTGCAGATGTATATTATATGATCAATAGCATGTTGGATATATGAACATTGCAAAGAGCTACATTTCTGAAATAGGATCAAAATTTTGATTTAAAGCTTTGTTCTGCAATTTCCATGTGCAATGACCTGAATATTAGGTTGTGCTCTTCATTTTGAAAGATATCTGTGTGTATTCCTCAAGCCCTCTACTGTTAGTTAGAAACAAATCTATTATTTGCTTCATCTTTGTCACTTTTCTACTGCTAACAATTATTGCAGCATGCTTAGGCATACATGAATCAGTTAGTAAATGTTGACTGAACAAACTGAAAATTTCATTTGAATGGCTAGGTTATTGTCATATTTTACTTTTTAAAAATTTATATATAAATGTATATATTTTGGGGAGTTTAATTTTTCAATTACAGTTGACATTCAATATTATTTTAGTTTCAGTTGTACATGCTTTGTATTTTTCTCTTGAGTGAAAAGAGATGTTTCAACATCCATATGAAAATTCTAAATACAAACTAAAGGAGTGTAGAATATCTTCTTTACTTCCTTGAAATAAATTCTGGAAAAGTCCTCAAGGATTTCTCTTAAATCAAATATGTTTGCACAAACTAGCAACACTTCCATTTAAACTTCTACTTTGGTGAATGCTTTCCAATTCTTAAAATGATGTCATCCATGGAACCTGACTCTTATTTTTTTACTGACTCATTATTGAAAAATATTTGTTGAGTACTTACCAACTTCTAGGTATTGTGCTAGGCACTGGGGATATAATGTATGGAACAGACATGGCC
>NW_017732802.1:163969-166014 GCF_001890085.2 Hipposideros armiger | reverse complement strand
TTAATTTGAGACCTAAGTGCTATTTAATTGTCACTGGGTTTCTAGTAGCCTCATCTATAAAATAAAGGGTTTGGGGTGGCCAGTTATCTCAGTTGGTTACAGCGTGGTGCTGATAACACCAAGGTTGCTGGTTTGATCCCCACATGAGCCATTGTGAGCTGCGCCCTCCTTAAAAAATAAATAAAATAAAATAAAATAAAATAAAGGGTTTGGTTTACACTCCATCAGAATCACTTGGGGAACTTAAAAATAATATTGATGTCCAAATTTCATCCTTAGAAAATCTGATTTAATTGGTTTGGATAAAGCCTGGACATCAATATCTTTAAAATGTAATGGTAATGTGTACCCACAATTGAGAGCCATTGATCTAAGTGAGCTTTAAGTGATTTCTGGCTGTACTATTCTGGGACTCTATTAATATAATTCTAGAATAATTACAAAAAGTAGTACTTTGTACAAGTAAACAGAGTAATAGACTCACAAAATAGTGGAACTGGAAAGAAATTTAAAGATGATCTAGTCCAATAGCTTCATTTCACCAAATAGGCATACAAGAAATTGATGTATTGATTGGTTGATTGAGAAATAAGACAGTAATGACTCTCTGCCTTTACTCTGTCTCCTTTCTGCCTCCAAATAATATGTAGATATTGGTCTTGTCAACTCCAAAAAAGGGGTCATATTTCCTGTGACTTTCCCTCTTGGGCACATTGGCTAGAGGAATTATTAGAAAAGGGCTATGGAGAAATGTTCAGGACTCCCTAGGACTCCAGGAAGCACAGTCTGAGGAACCCAAACTCAGGAGTGTTTTGTCTCTGCATCTGGATGCCACACCATGCTAGAAGTTGGAAGAACATGCTGGGTGCTTCTCTTAGGGAGGATGAAGCCCTGAACCCCATTCTTCAATTTCTAATTTGAGTTATGTTTCTTGTTACATTTAGGAAGCAACTACTACGGGCCACAACTTATTTTCCCATTGTTGGTGGTGATTCTGTTTGTTGTGGACACAGGGTTGTTTATCTCAACCCAGCAGCAGTTCACATTTCTCTTGAAGATTAAGAGGACCAGAAAAGGCAGAAAACTTATGGACCCACATCCTAAGCCAGACCCCCAAAATGACTGATGTCATTGTTCAATAAACATTTGCAATAGCAATTGCTTTCTGGCATCAGCAATTTCTTCTCAATTATCAAACACAACTTACAATGTACATACAAAGATCTGTGCTCAAGGTTTTACAGAACTGCCTCATTAANGCTGGAATAGACGCTAACTTATTTTCTTTGGATTTTTGCAGCACCAGATGGCATGTCAGTAGGTGAGTCGTCTTTCCTTGTTCCCTCAGTGTTTCAATGTTTCTGGGCATTGTTCTCCCCACACTGTTTCTCTTCGTTCCAGCCTGTTTTCTGATGAATCTGCTTTTCCCTGCCCAACCCACTTTCTATTTCCATCTTGCCTTGTCTTCCTTCTTGTCTCCCATTCAAAAGCTTTTCACATATGAATTCATTCTCTTAAGTTACCACTTCCTCTTTTTATGCTAACAACCATATCTGTTGAAAATGTAAATGTCTCACCCTCTCTTTCAGGCAGTATCACATAGTCGCATTCAGTTTTCACATCACCATCATCATCATTATCGCCATTTTATAATTGAGGTTGCTGAAACTCAGATTCAGTGATTTTCTGGAGGTTACACAGCTAACCAAAGTCTGGATTCTAACATAAATCCCTGGGATCCAAGTCTGGTTCTTTTTCGACTGCATCACCCTTTCCTCATCACACTCTGGCCACTCCTTGGGCTTCAGTTCAAATTTGTGTCACATCTCTTTGTTCTTGGAAACCTTTTAAGCCTGATCTTCTTGGTGCTTCTCACTGCTCTTCAGAATTGATATATATTGTTGCTTCATATACACTTACAACATAATTATTCATCTATTATTCACTCATTCATCCATTCAATGTATGAGCCATTGTGCTGAGCTATGGTTGAACATGACAGACATTGTCTCTACCTGAAAAGAGAGTGCAGTTCTCATTTACCT
>NW_017732802.1:160474-161824 GCF_001890085.2 Hipposideros armiger | reverse complement strand
AAGCTCCTATGAGATAAAAGAGGACAAAATAGATACTCTCCTAGGCTGACACCCTAGGCAAAATAGGTGTATTCCCTCTCAATGACTAGAATTAACAACACTGGAGATAAAGGGAATACTGGGTTTCAGACCTTCCATGGATAGGCTCAGCAGAAATTTCAGAGAAATTGTATGACCTGAGACTTACTTTTCAAGAGGAGAGAGGATTTATCAATATAGAAGGCAGGTTCTAAGTATTACTATGTTTTCTTTTTATTGAACTTGTGAGCCAAGGAATGTATTAATGATGAACATGGTTTCTGACACACACGCTATGCTTGACCTTATCTATCTTTCATCTATCTATCTATCTATCTATCTATCTATCATCTATCTACCATTTATCCTCTATCTATTCATTGTTAAATAAATAACATAATAAATGCTCTTCAGACTGGCTGCTCATTCAGTCTTCTCCTGACGTGGTGAAGGAGGGAGAACCCTTCCTCCTCAGATGCCATGGTTGGATGAATCGAAATGTCTACAAGGTGATCTACTACAAGAATGACATAGCATTCAAGTACTGGTATGAAAACCACAACATCTCCATTCCCAAAGCCAAATTAGAAGACAGTGGCATCTATTACTGCAGTGGCATTCTTTGGAAGATAAATTATACCTCTGATCGCCTCAACATTACTGTACAAAAAGGTGAGTTAGTAAAGGAAAGGAAGTTAGTCAGTAAAGAAAGGAGCCCATAACAGGGGAAGGAGAGAAGACATCTAAGCTTGAAATAGTTGCATCTTGTAGAGTGGGAGCAGCTGTGATACCTTGGAATGTCTACTAAACTTGCAATGGGAAGATCTGGTATATAGTACATTTCTCAATCTCTGTCTTAGGTTTTTTTTAAAAAAATTATTTAATGTCAATAGTAATACCTATTCATTCACATTATGGAATTTTTATGAAGATTAAATGTGGTAATATTTATGAAATGGATTTGTAAACTGTTACCCGCTGCCCAAGCATAACAAATTGTAATTAGTTTGGATCTCAAAGTCACCTACTGTTCCTGGGGTGAACACTTATATTTATTAAATTGAAAGGGAGTTTCAAAGTTGAAGGAACAAAGGCTGTGAAAATCTTGAAGAGTCTATTCAAGCATAGGAGGACAGGGACAGGAAGCCAACAAGTCTGTTGTCAATAGGCTGCGTGCCTGTGTACTGGAAAAGGAGAAAGAGGGCTTGATGAGGACAAAATAGGCAGGTGTGCTCCCTCTATAGCCAATGAAAAAGACTGCTCTTTCCAAACTTCATGTAAGAGTTAGAGCCTTTGATATATTTGCCTTACAAGCAGGAAATTAGACTTTTT
>NW_017732802.1:142260-159169 GCF_001890085.2 Hipposideros armiger | reverse complement strand
AAGGGGTATGTAACAGTAAGTGCTCAATAAACATCACTTAAGTAAGTAAAAGAATATATAGATTTGTTTATTAACATCTGTAAAAGAGAACTACAATTTGAATAAAAGAATTATAAAGCCGTGTAACATGATGCTTCTGAGTACCTGAGGTTTGCTATTTTCTTTTTCTGTTTCTAGAGGCAAAAACCATAAAGTTCTAGATTAAAAATGTCCTCTCTTGACCATTGTGTGAGCTAAGATTGAGAAGACATGGTAGAGTGCTGGTGAAGTTGTTTATTTTTATGCTCTTTCTTCAACTTACTTCCATGAGCTTCTAGATCTTGGCAGAATCTGGGGTAGTCTTAAGCCATAGGACTCTGGGATTGAGGCTCAGTCTAAGATTACCTTGTGATTGTTTCATTGCTCTAAAAATCTCCCAAACTTACATCTTGAATAACGTTTTTAAGCACCTGAACTAAACATATTGGAGAAATTCTAATGAATAATAATAATCAGAACTCTTAGCTCTGAAAACATTCTAGAAGTGAAAAAAAATCTCAGGCAAAGGATCTAGATATTTTTGGTTTGTTGATTTCTCCTTTCATTTCATGTCCTCACAATATTCTTTAAAGGCCCAGGTTTCTCTCATGGAGAGCCACCCATTAGAAAGAGGCTAAACTATACATGCGAAAAAGTGGACCCAAATCCTGGTTCTTCTATTTTCTAGGTTTGTGATTTGGAAAAATGTCCTTATACCTCCATGGACCTTAGTATTTCATTTGTAAAATAAGAATGATAATAGTTATCTTTTCAACCTTTTAGTGTTTTTATGAAAATTGAGAGCCTATATCTGAAAGTTCCCTATAAATTGCAAAGATTTAAGGGGACTTCTAGCATGTATGAAACCCAAACTTTGCTCTCCCACCCCACCCCATTTCCACTTATGAATAGTTATACTTGAGACTTGAGGGAGCATTAGGGAAGAGAGGCAACATATCATCAGTACTGACTATGAGTGTATAATAGTCAATGGGTGATCAGAGCACCTATTGTTTACCTATGTTTTAGAACAATTAATAACAGAAGGAAGAAGTGACTCTAGGGTGCATTTTCTCATTTTCTCAAAACAGAAAAGTTTTTGTGCCACAAAGCATAAAGAAATTACTGGACTCTTTTTTTTAAAAAAAACCATGGGCATCTGGTATAAACCTCCTTAACACCCTCCACTTTTCAAAAACTCATTTCAGAGAGGTAAAAAAATCACCAGATTCCCTATGAATAGCCTTGTCACCTGGCTTCATGTAAATAGGCCTGGGGAGTGGAGAAGAGATTTTTCCTGCATCAATAGGCCAGGAAAAGTCCCTATAGGAGTTTCCTTAGTCACCTCCTCTGTCCTTAAAGAAAGATAGGAGGTCTGTTAACAGGGACTTTGGGACCACAGTCTTGTAGAACATTCATTAACTATACCTTGCTTCACAGTGTTCTGTACATCAAGCTAGAGAAGAAGTTACTTACTCTTTTATTTGATCTGAAGCCAAAGGACTCAGAGTTAAGAACTGAAAGACCTTTAACATGGATAGATACTCTAGGCTTGAACACTTGATACACATCTTCTAAGGGATTTTCTGGGGTTTTGAATATTAAAATTCACTTTCACCTCCCCTTTTATACTTACTCCAAGCTTAGGAGGGCATTGGATAGAGCACAAAAACTGGAGGTTCATGCTGCTGTTAACTAGCAGTGTGATTGGAGCAAGTTAGTTGCCAGGCCCTGAGATTCCATTACTTCCTTGTAAAAAGAGTGGTTTGTGATGAGACAAGTAAAGAGTTAACAGAAGTGGGCTTGTGAGCTGGCAGGATGGGACAAGCAAAGAGCTAATAGGAGTGAGCTTGTGAGCTAGCACAAAGAAGCTTAAAAATTAAACACTTGGCTCTGAATACCCTAGCTAGCATTGTACCTGCAAGCTGACAAGCACCTTACATCCATCATAGGTGGGAATAGAACAGTCCCCAATCACAATGGCGACATCCTCCAAACTAACAAACACTCATCATAGATGGGAACAGGACAGTTCCTGGAAGACAATTGTAATGGCAGCACCCCTGCAAGCTGAAAAGCATCATACATCCTGCTTAAAAAAATATAAAACTTGAGCAAAACACAAACCCAGCACAGCTGTCTCCATGGGACTCTGCCTTGGCAAACTCCTTTTGCCAGCATTTCTCTTACCCCTCTCTCTCAGTGGCTGTGATATCAGACTCTGTTCTGGCAAACTTCTTTGCAAGTATTTCTCTCTGCCTGACTTTCAATAAACATTGTCTTGCTCTTGTAGAGTCCTGTGAGTGATTTCACATGCTATGAATGACCAGGGGTTAATTCTATGCCAAAACAGCTTAGACTAGGTGGTTTCTAAGCTCCCTTTTGTCATTCATTACTTAGGAACACAGTTTCAATGTGGTGACTGTCCGGGGACAAAAGCTCACAATACATTCCCCAAGAAGCTTAGCTGTAAATTTTTTTCCTTCATCCTCCACACATTGGTCTCTCCTTTCACTGTGCTAGTCCATGTATCTAAATTTCAGATTTGTCTCCGACTTATGCTTACAATTTATTTCTAATTATTTTCTTCTTGATATTTACACCTCTCTTATTCCATAGGGAATGTGGAACACAGAGTTAGGGCTTGAATATTTCATGGAATCCTAAAATATGACATTTATCAATAGTATTTTTATTTTCATACACACGAAATACTTTCTATCTATGCTGGAGAGGGAGTATGTATGTTATACAGATGGTTGTAATAGAAATAATTCACCCCAGCTTCACCCTTGGAGCCTCCTCTGTTACTTTCAATCTCTTACCAAACTGACCTAGGCTAACTCATAGAACAAATTTTGTTTTCCATACTTACTGCTCCAAATTGGCTGCCACAAATCATAATGAACTAGTAACAATTAGGAATTATTTTATCTTTGGAAAATCAAGTCAGTAGCTCCCTATTGGTGACCAATAAAAGGCAAATTCCCTTGTCACTTCAAGAGTGGAAACTCAGACAAAAAAATTCAACCTGCCAGTAAGTTGGGAAATTGAATGCTTGAACAAAGGCTCTGCTCTTTCTGTCTTCTCATTAAATGGGAAATGGGACAACAAGATCATCTGGTTGAACCCAAAGATTTGAGATTTGTTAACTTTTTTTTTTTAAGATTTTATTGGGGAATTGGGGGAGGGGAACAGACAAGTTGCTGCCCTTTTGTTCTTCAGTCTAGTTGTGGAGGATGTTACTTCACTGGTCCATGTTGGTATTGTGATCATTGCACTCTTCCCAGGTGAGGCAGATCGGTCGCCGGTCTCTGGACGGCCACTCACGGTGGCTCTTGGCAGCTCACGCTGGCTGGCAGCTGCTCACACTGGCTGCCAGTCACTCATGGTAGCTTATGGAAGCCCACTGCAGCAGGGGCTGCAGCCTACGCCGTCGCCAGTGACTCTACTCAGAGCAGCCCAGCTCCAGGTCAAGCTGTTGTTCACCATCTTAGCTGTAGAGGGCAGTGTCACTGGCCCTCTTGTGGGATCCGAACCGGGGCCCTGCTGCTCAGAGCTGGCATCCCAAGCCAGCTCTTAACCAACTCGCCACTCGGCCGGCCTGAGATTTATTAACTTCCACTGACTTATCCCAACCTTGGCACACAGCAGACTTCATTCTCAACTTTGTGTTGAGAATGGAAGAGGCATTTGCCAGCCTAGGCCCTGGATAACTTCAGAGAGAAGAACTGCCTGCCTGCCTTAAGTTGTCTGTCCAGCTCTGGACAGTTACTTACCAGGCCCAAGTCCTCATCTGGTGATTCATCAATCTCCACAACATTCCCACCACAAAACTTTTACTCTACAAACATGCCCAGAATCACTATCAAGTTTGCTTGTATATGACACTTATAGCATCTACACTCTTTTCCTTCTTGAAAACTGGAATGGCATAAGCTCACTTTTAGACTTCCCTTTATTTGCAATTTAAAAAATATCGCTGAGAATGGTCAGCAATCTCACTGCAAGGTAAGAGCACTAGGCTGCAATAAAATTGAAATTGCTCATAGACAAATTTTTAAAGGCAAAGGGATAATTTCTTATGGATTCTGAGAAAAATTAATATTTTATTTTTTACCAGTTTCCAAGAAAATAATACTGAACTGTTGTCAACTAAATTGAGCCACAGTAAATATAGTTCAATTGACAAGATGAAAAAAATTTTTAATTGAAATACAGGAGGACTTACATCACAAAAATGGCAACAGGAGGAGTGCTTCTTGAAATCTCCCCTGGAAGTTACAACAAATTGAACAGCTATGATTGAACAAAGGATCCCCTGCACAACACACAGGCACATCTGAAAGACCTGAAAATCAAATCACTTAAAGGTGGGCAAATGGGGTGAGTGGAAGGCATAAGTGAAGAGATGTGGGCCATGGGACTGCAGGATGCAGTCCAGAGCTCGATGCAGCCTGGAGCTTACTGCAGTTGTGGGAGAGGTAAGAATTCAGGCTGCAGGTACACAACCTGTGACCCACAGTCCTGCTTGAGGGATCAACATATAACATGGCTGAACCCAGCACTCATGGCAGGGACCTCAAGAGCAAAGACAGAACACACAACGATGAGAAGAGTGGTTTAAGTACCAGGCAGAAAACAGAAAACAAAGACATGAAGGCTGGCTGCCTACTGCCACCCTCCCAGAGCTCGCTCCACCCCCATCCTCCCGGTGTTAGAAGCGGGTTCCAGAAGAAATGGCAGCGGTGTCAGATTGAAGAACAGAATATCTGCAGCCCTGACAACTGAAGCCACAGTTCCAGAGCCACAGGCTCACAGCACAACTAATTCTGGGGAAAGGAAAGGAACTGTAGGGGCATGACAACTATGGGCTGGTAGTCGTCATTTCCCAGAGCTGCAAAAACATCAACCGTCTCTCACAGCCCACGCTGCCCCCATCTTTCTGGGTGGATCCCTGTGGGGCCAACCAGAGCTGCTGAGATACAGAGGTTTTGCATGGGATTCCAGGGACAACACTAGGATTTCAGAAGCTAAGAACTCTATTGCCCTCCACATCCTCCTATGGAGATGATGCCCTGAGATCCAGGTGATCTACTCACAGAGGAGAAGCTGACATTCCATTGAATCCTCCATTGTGTGAGAAGCTGGAACAGTGCAAAATAAAATAAAATGCTACAGCATGAGAGAAAATAAAAGGCTAGAGAGAGAGAGAAAATAAAATATTCCAGCAACACCTACTGGAAAGCAAAAGAAAGAACTCTTCATATCAACCTGCTACAGAACCCACATCTATAGATGCCCAGGAAAAGAAATAATAATTCATTAATTGCCATGAATAAGCAACGTAAAAAGGAAGCCCAGAGAGAAAATGAAAATGAACTTAAAGACATGGAAATATGTGACTTAAATCACACAGTATCCAAGATTGCACTTCTGAAAAATCTCAGTGAGATACAAGAAAACAGACAGGCAGTTCAATGAACTCAAAAACACAGTCAAAGAACAAAATGAACATTTTACCAAAGAGATTGAAATTTAAAAAAACAAACAAATAGGGGTGGCCATTAACTCAGTTGGTTGGAGCGCAGTGTTCATAGCACCAGGGTTGCCAGTTCAATTCCCATATGGACCACTGAAATGCACCCTCCACAACCAGAATGAAACAACCACTTGAGTTGGAGTCAGGGAAGCCAGTTAGCTCAGTTAATTAGAAAAGTTTTCGTAACACCAAGGTTGCCACCACGATATCCACATGGGCCACTGTGAGCTGAGCCTTCCTTGAAAAGGTCAACTATGCCATTGTAGCGTGAAAGCAATGTTTAACCAATGACTATGGCTTTTCCCCGATAAAAAAATAAATAAATAATTTAAAAAGATCCAAATAGAAATTCTGGAGATGAAGAACTCAATAAATGAAATGAAGAATTAAATAGCCAGCTTAGGTAATAGAGCTGACAAGGTGGGGGGGGGAAATTCAGTGACATCAAAGGGAGAAATCTGGAAATGACACAGATAGAAGAGAGAGACTTGAGAGTTAAAAGAAATAAAAGAACTCTGCAAGAACTCTGACTCCATCAGAAAGAGCAACATAATAATAATGGGTATACCAGAAGGAGAAGAAAGGGAGACGGGAACAGAGGGCACATTCAAACAAATAGTCAAGGAGAACTTCCCACACTTGTGAAAAGAACTGGATCCTTAAATCCAAGAAGCAAATAGAACACCTAATTATCTGAATCCCAACAGGCCTTCTCCAAGGCATATTGTATTGAAGCTGTCAAAAAGTAGTGACAAAGAAAGAATTCTCAAGGCAGCCAGGGAAAAGAAGACAGTAACCTACAAAGGAAAGCCCATTAGATAATCAACAGATTTTTCAGGAGAAACTCTACAAGCCAAGAGGAAGTGGAATAAAATATTCAAACTATTGAAAGAGAGAAATTATGAGCCAAGAATAATATATTCAGCAGGGATACCCTTTAGATATGAAGGAGGAATAAAGACTTTTCTAGACATACAGAAGCTGAGAGAATTTTCTAACACAAGTAGTAGTAGGAATTTTCCTGCACTACAAGAAATACTGAAAGAGGCTATTTGTCCTGAAACAAAAAAATAAAAAGACTAGAAAACCATGAGCAGTATTATGAACAGACAGACAGAAACAGGAAATGGCAACTTCTATACAAAATAGGACACTATACACTTAAATATAACAAACAAGATAAAAAAGAAAAAATATATAAAAAAAGGAAAAACACAACTTCTTACTGCAATGCAGAAATCAACTCATAGCATAAGTAGAGATAATTTATGACAACAAAAACGTAAAAGGAGAGAGAGTAAAGATCTGAAATGGCACAAGGCGAATGGAGAAAGGAAGCATGCTGAAGAAAAAGGAACACGGTAAACATGAAACTTTCTTTTGCATAAACTTAATAGTAACCACTAAAAAAAAATCCAAAACTAAAATACGTAACATAAAAAAGAAGAAACAGTGGGGGAAATCGTAGAATATTATCACACTGAAATAGTAGACAGCAAGAACAAGGTAAAGAAACAATGGAGACACCATCCTACCAGAAAACAAAAGATAGAATGATAGGAAATCCTCATATATCAATAATCACCCTAAATGTAAATGGACTGAACTTACCAATAAAAAAAGCACAGAGTAGCAGATTGGATCAAAAACTAAACCCAACCATATGCTGCCTCCAAGAGACACATCTCAGCTACAAGGACAAATATCAATTCAAAATGAAAGGGTAGAAATTGACACTTCAAGCAAATGGAATTCAGAGAACATCAGGTGTAGTCATACTAATATCAGATGAAACAGACTTCAGGATAAAAATGGTAACAAGAGACAAAGATGGACATTTCATAATGATAAAAGGGACTATAAAACAAAAAGACAGTCATCAATATTTATGCCTCCAATTAGGGAGCAGCAAAATTTACAGAGCAACTACTAACAGAACTAAAGAGAGAAATTGATCAAAATACAATTATAGTAAGAGACTTAAATACATCATTGACAGCTATGGATAGATCATCCAAACAGAAAATAAATGAGGAAATATCAGCCCTGAATGACACATTAGATGAAACGGACATAATTGACAGTTATAGAGCACTTCATCCTAGAACATCAAACTATACATTATTTTCTAGTGTACATGGAACATTCTCAAGAATAAACCATATATTGGGACATAAAACTAGCCTCAGCAAATTTAAGAATTGAAATCATACCAAGCATATTCTCTGATTACAAGACTTTGCAATTGTATATGAATTGCAAAAAGAAAGCAGGAAAAACCATAAATATGTGGAGATTAAACAATATACTTCTAAAGAATGACTGAGTCGATGAGGAAATAAGAGGAGACATGAAAAGATACATAGAAACAAATGAGAATGAAAATACATCTCATCAAATTTATTGAAATGGAACGGAAGCAATAATAAGAAGGAAATTTATATTATTACAGGGCTATCTCAAAAAAGAAGAAAACCCTCAGATAAACAACCTCACATTATACCTTAAAGAATTCAAAGAAAAGAACAAATGAAACCCAAAGTCAGCAGAAGGAAGAAAATAATAATAATCAGAGCAGAACTAAATGAAGTAGAGAACAAAAAGACAATAGAAAAAATTAATGCAACAAGGAGCTGGGGGTTTTTTGGTGTTTTTTTTAAAGAGTTTATTTGGGAATCGGGGGAAGGGGAACAGACAAGTTGCTGTCCTTTTGTTCTTCAGTCTAGTTGTGGAGGACGTCGCTTCACTGGCCCATGTTGGTATTGTGACCATTGCACTTTTTCCCACCTGAGGCAAATTGGTAACCAGCCATTGGATGGCCGCTCATAGCAGATCACGGCAGCTCACACCAGCTGCCGGCCGCTCACACTGGCTGTCGGCCACTTACAGTAGCTCACGACAGCCCACTGCAGCCCTGCTGCAGCCCTGCTGCAGCCTAAGCTGTCACCGGCCACTCACAGCAGCCCAGCTCTAGGTCGAGCTGTTGTTCACCATCTCAGCTGTAGAGGGCGCAATGTCACTGGCCCATGTGGGATCCGAACCGGCTGGATGGCTCAGCTGGTGACAGCACATGCTCCTAACAACAAGACTGCCTGTTCAATGGTGGGCTACGCCTGCCTGCAACTAAGACTGAACTCGGAACCTTGAGTTGAGCTGCCTCCCAGAGGGCTCAGTAGATAGAGCATGCACTCTTAACAACAAGGCTGCTGGTTTGACTCCCACATGGGATGGTGGCTATGCCCACCCACAACTAAGATTGTAGCACAGTACCTTGAACTTAGAGGTCACAAGCTACCGACAGGCAGCCAGATGGTGACTGGCACCCTCCACAACTAAGACTGAAGAACAACAACTTGGCTGGTCCCCCTCCCCAATTCCCCAACACTGTTCCCCTCCCCCAATTCCCCAAATTTAAAGAAAAAGAAATTGAAAAAGACACAAATAAATGGAAAGACATTCCATGTTCTTGGATTGGGAGAATCAACATAGTTAAAATGGCCATATTACCCAAAGCAATATACAGTTTTAATGCAATCCCCATCAAAACCCCAATGGTATTTTTTAAAGAAATAGAACAAAAAATTATCAGATTTGTATGGAACCACAAAAGACCCCGAATAGCCAAAGCAACCCTAAGTAAAAAAAATAATGCTGAAACCATCACATTCCCTGACTTCAGCTTGTACTACAGAGCAACAGTAATCAAAACAGCATTATACTGGCAGAAAAACAGACACACAGACCAATGGAATAGAATTGAAAACCCAGAAATAAACCCACAAAAATATGGACACATAATTTTGACACAGGAACCAAAAACATACAATGGAGAAAAGAAAGCCTCTTCAATAAATGGTGCTGGAAAAACTGGAAAGCCACATGCAAAAGAATGAAATTAGGCTGCTCTCCGTCACCATGTACCAAAATTAACTCAAAATAGATTAAAGATCTGAAACAATACCGTATTTCCCCATGTATAAAATGCACCCTTTTTCGAAAAATTTGGGTCTAAAAACTGGGTGCGTCTTATGCAGTGGTTGTAGATTTCAAATGCCATACATGGAACTGAGGACGAGGCAATATATGAAGACAGTGATTTGTCATCAGACACAAATAAGGACAAGCTAATGGTTGGGAGTTTTGACGGTGATGAGGAGTTGTATGAATTTTATGATGAATAAAACTTGAGTTCAATAACTTTATGTAATACATTGTTTTTCAAATTTCGGGCCCCAAAATTAAGGTGTGTCTTATACATGGGAGCGTCTTATACATAGGGAAATACGGTAAATTGCAATGAATAAACATAGGTACAAAACTTATGGACCTTGGATTCAAAGAGGATTTTATGAATTTTACCTCAAAGGCAAGGGAAGTAAAAAGTAAAATAAATGAGTGGGACTATATCAAACTAAAGAGCTTCTGCACAGCAAAACAAACCATCAACAAAACAAAGAGGCAGCCAACTGCATGGGAGAAGATATTTGCAAACACCTCCGATAAGGGGCTAATATCCAAAATATATAAGGAACTCATACAGCTCAGCAACAAAAAGACAAACAATCCAATTAAAAAATTGGCAGAGGACATGAACAGAAACTTCTTCCAAAAAGACATACAAATGGCCAGCAGATATATGACAAAGAGTTCAACATTATTAGCTATTAGGGAAATGCAAATCCAAACTACAACGAGATACCCCTTCACACCTGTCAGAATGACTGTCATCAGCAAGACAAATAATAACAAGTGTTGGAGAGGTTGTGGAGGAAAAGAAATTCTCATTCACTGTTGATGGGAATGTTAATTGGTACAGCCACAATGAAGAGTGGTATAGAGGTTCCTCAAAAAATTAAGAATAGAATTATCATATGACCCTGCAATCCCTCTTCTGGGTATCTACCTCCAAAAGCTGAAAACATTTATTTGTAAAGATATATGTACTCCCATGTTTATTGTAGCATTATTTACGGTGGCCAAGACATAGAAACAACTAAAATGTCCTTCAATAAATGGTTGGATATAGATGTGTTATATATACACAATGGAACACTACTCAGCCATAAGAAAACATGAAATTCTACCACTTGCGACAACATGGATGGATCTTGAGATTATTATGCTAAGTGAAATAAGTCAGACAAAAAAAGTTGAGAATCATATGATTTCACTCATATGTGAGATATAAAACTGAAGGCAACAAAGGAACAAAACAAACAAAAATAAAAACTCATAGACACAGACAACAATTTAGTTGTTACCAGGGATAAGGGGGGCAGGGAGATGGTAAAAGAGGGTAAAGGGGGTCAAATATATGGTGATGGAAGGAGGACTGTTGGGTGGTGAACACATAATGCAATATATAGATGGTTTATTATAGAATTATACACTGTAAGCCTATGTAGTTTTGTTGACCACTGTCACCCCAATAAATTTTAATTAAAAAATATAAAATACAGGCGCCACTGGCCTTCTGCCTTCTTTAGAATATATATGAAGGCTGAAAATTTGGATTTTTTAGGTGTCAATTTTTGTTCTAGAAATGGGATCCCAAAATGTTGCAAATTGAGATTCCCCAGGAAACAGATTTTGAAATCAAGGTTTGAATGCAACAAGTTTATTAGAGAGCTTCTCAGCATCAACACCTACATGAGAGTGAAGGAAGTAAAACTGGGCAGAAGGAAAAGTTGACATGTGGTATGCCACAGCAAAAGTCTCAAACCATCTCACAGATGAGAGCCCTGGAGCCAGGAGAGTCCTTCCTAATCATCTTAAATTGAGGTGAGGGACCCAGTGTTTACACTCTGAAATAAGCAAGTCATTGGAAGCCCTCTACCCCTGGGAAGAGGGTGTGACTTTGAAGGAGGCAGCTTTTCAGCAAGGGCAATGCAATTCCTGAAAAGGGACTCAAGTGAGTGCTTCAGCCTAAGACACTCCAAGCAGCTGGGGTAAATAAATGTGGGTCCTGAAGGGGTGCAATCAGGTAGTATATCACAGCCTCCTCTAAATACAAGTTTAAATGAAGAAAGTGTGCCACTGGTGATCAGACCTTTACTAAACAGCTTTATCTGAATTAAGCAGAACTACCAAGGAAAATAGTTTTTATCATTGTTTTATGACTATCTTCACAGAAATGAACTGGCTCTATCATTTCTAGAAATCTGGACACAAAGGCAATGATATCTTTTATCTCTGGTCAGACTTCACATGCCAGTGCTTTTGCAAAGTGAGGCATGTTAACTTGACTTAGAGGATTTTTTAATTTCCACTGACTTGTCCCAACCTCAGCACCCAGCAGACTTCATGACACTCTCACAGAAATATCTTGCTTCTGCAGGGTCACTTGGGATCAGCTGGATTCTGGGGACTGCAGGAGCTATGTTTGAAATTCAGGCTATGCGTGTTCATCAGAATAGAATGCCAGAGTGGAGTGGAAGGATGAGGCAGAGAGAATCCTTCCTTGCACCAGAGCATACGCTTTCATGTTCTGTGATGGTCATATATGAAATGTATTTTCACCTCACATTTTAAGTTGGGAGTATCTAAGAAGGAATTTCTGAAGATTAACTCTGTAGGTTTAGGATATTACTGGAAATTCTTTTTACTTATGTCAAGCTTCAGACTTCTGCTTATTAATAAATATTTTCAGGAGTTGTAGTTAAAGTGCTTCCATTTAGAACACTGTTTCAAAAAGTTGAGCTCTAGAATCTACAAATTTTCTTATCTAAGGGTCTCTAATGTCTTGCTGAGCAGAGCTATGCTTTAATAAAAATCTCCCCTTGAATGACAAGTTTTTAGATATTACCCAGAATGTGATACCTAAGAAAGCTAGAGAGGAAAGAAATACTGCCTATCCCAGTCTTCCAGTGCCTGAGCCTAGAAGTGAAGGACAGAGAAAGTCACATTAAATTCCTCTAGATTCTCACAGCCCCTCCCACTGGAAGAAGCTCCTCTTTAGGTCACAAAGCAGTGACTCTGTCTTGAGGTTTCTTTACAAGGTACAAATTGTCTGTCCTAGAGTACTGGGTCTCTTCCCAAAACAGCACTGACTCCCAAGTGGTCAATAGCATAAGACACAATCCAAATAGCAGAGTACCTGGAGACCTCTATAACTCAGGCAGTGCATTTCCTAATCCTAATCCTGAGATTAATATTTTGGAGGGTAGAGTTTCCCTGGTTATTAGGAGAAATCGCTGGGGTGAAAAGGCTGATTTCAAACTTTGTTAGGGTGGGCCATGATCCTGCTGAGGTACAGGTCAGATTTTCTGTCCATTTCTCTGGCATCAAAGGAGGGGGGCTTAAGACCTTATGGAATCACTCTTCACAAATGCAAGAAGAGAAGCAGCAATTTTCTAGTAGGGTTTAAGCATGAACCCCTGCTGCCAGGTACACAGAGGGCTGACTTTCAGGTACTCTGACACTTTGAAGCCAGTTTGAAGTCTCAGGGTAGAATTATCAGTCTAGTCCCTGAATTTTGTTGTAAGAATTTTCATACTTTTAACTAATCTCTCTCATCTCTACTGTTCTCATCACACCTACATCATTTCAGATCCCCTAGCTCAGCTCCATACAAGGCCTCAGCCTTGCCAGTCATCTTTCATGTAGTACATCATCTTATTATCTATAGCCCACATAGATGTTAATGAGTGTCAATAACCTTAAAATATGTAAAAGTTGATACTCAGTTGTCACATATTGCATTGATCTTATATGAGGTCTGACAATTACATTCGGGAACTCATCCTAGGAAAAGTGCTACATACCTCATTGCTGAATATCACTACAGTCACCTTCAAAGTACTCCCTGTGGACAGAAAAGGGGCCACAGGTTAAACCTGACAAGCTTAGGAGACTAAAACTAAGATGGCATGAACACACACATACACAAAATTTTTAACTAAGTGGGCCATGGTGGGAAGTCACATCTTCAGCTTCCTCATTAAGTTAATCTGTGCCCTTTCAGTAGGCCTGTTGTCTTTCTGTACCTAAGATAACATCTTAGGAAAGTCAGTAATCTGTTTTCTGGACCAGAGCTGGAAACTGCAAAAGTCCTTTCTTTAATGTTTATCTCCTGATTACCATCTCTTTGTGCTGTAGAAGAGCTGTTAGCTATCCTGCACCCACCTATGTAAAAGAAGTAACTGTCTTTCCAATTTACTTTCCTTTATGTTCTTGTTTTTATAATATTTTATAATTATTAGTTTCAGGTGTACAAAACAATGCAGTAGTTATCCTTTTCACCCCTCACAAAGTGACAACCCCCCTCCCCCACCCACCCCCGATATCATACATATCTATTACAATTCTATCGATTCCATTCCCACACTATACTCCACATCCCATGACTATGTATGTATTAAATTATAGTTGACATATAATATCATTCAACGGCAGCTTCAGTGGTACAGTGCAGTGGTCAGGCCTCTACACCATCTATGAAGTGGTCTCCCTAACAAGACATGAGTCCATCTGGCCCCCTAAAAAATATTTACAACATCATTGATTATACTCCCCAGACTGTCTTTTCTATCCCTGAGGCAATATTGTAGTTACCAATTTGTATTGTCTCGTCCCTTCCCCTTCTCCTTCATCTCCACCCCCTCCCAACTAGTAACCATCAGTTCTTCCTCTGTGTCTCTGAGACTATTTCTGTTTACATTACTCATTTATTCAGTTTTTTAGATTCCACATATAAGTGAGATCATATGGTATTTGTTTTTCTCTGACTGACTTATTTCACTTAGCATAATATTCTCTAGGTCTATATTATTGCAAGTGGTACGATTTCCTTCTTTATAGCTGAGTAATACTCCATTGTGTAAATGTACCACAGTTTCTTAATCCAGTCGTCTACCAATGAGCATTTCAATTGTTTCCAAGTCTTGGCTATTGTAAATAGCACTGCAATCAACATAGGGGTGCATATATTTTTTCAAATTAGTGTCTTGGGTTTTTCTGGGTAAATACCAAAGAGTGGAATTGCTGGGTCATAAGGTAGTTCCAATTCCAGTTTTTTGTGATACTTCCATACTGATTTCCATAGTGGCCGCACCAATCTGCAATCCCACCACAGTGTACCAGGGTTCCCTCTTCCCCACAACCTCACCAGCACTTGTTGTTTGTTGATTTATTGATGATAGCCATTCTGACTTGGGTAACGTGGTATCTCATTGTGGTTTTTATTTGCATTTCTCTAATGATTAGTGAGGTTGAACATTTTTCCATATGCCTGTTGGCCATCTGTATGTGCTCTTTAGAGAAATGTCTTTTCATATCCTCTGCCCATTTTTTAACTGGGTTGTTTGCTTTTTTGGTGTTGAGTTGCATGAGTGTTTTACAAATTTTGGATATTAACCCCTTATCAGATATATTATTGACAAATACCTTCTCCCATTCAATAGGCTTCATTTTTGTTTTATTGATGGGTTTCTTTGCTGTGAAAAAACTTTTAAGTTTGATGAAGTCCCATATGTTTATTTTTTCTTTTACTTCCTTTGCCCAAGGGGATGTATCAGTAAAAATATTGCTGAGGGTAATGTCTGCAAATTTACTCCCTATATTTTCTTCTAGGAGTTTTATGGTTTCAGGACTTACATTTAAGTCTTTAATCCATTTTGAATTTCTTCTTGTATATGTTGTAAGGAGGTGGTCCAGTTTCATTTTGTTGCATGTGTCCATCCAATTTTCCAGCACCATTTATTAAATAGACTATCTTTACCCCTAATGTAAGTTCTTGCTTCCATTGTCATAGATTAACTGCCCGTATATGCATGGATTTATTTCTGGGCTCTCTATTCTGTTCCACGGATCTATGTGCCTGTTTTTATGCCAGTACCATACTGTTTGATTACTGTAGGCTTGTAGTATGTTTGATGTCCGGTAGCATGATACCCCCGACTTTGTTCTTATTTCTCAGGATTGCCATGGTTTTTGGGGTCTTTTATGGTTCCATATAAATTTTAGTATTATATTTTCCATTTCTGTGAAAAATGCCATAGGTAGTTTGATAGGAATTGCATTGAATCTCTGTATTGCTTTAGGCAGTATGAACATTTTAACTATATTAATTCTTCCTATCCATGAGCATGGTAGGTGTTTCCATTTGTTTGTATCTTCTTTTATTTTCTTCTTCAGTGTCTTATAATTTTCCGAGTACAGGTCTTTTACTTCTTTGGTTAAATTTATTCCTAAGTATTTTATAGTCCTTGAAGCAATTGTAAATGGAGATGTTTTCTTAATTTCTCCTTCTGATAGTTTATTATTGGTACATACAAATGCAACTGATTTCTGAATATTGATTTTGTATACAGCTACCTTACCGAATTCATCTATCAGTTCCAACAGTTTTTTGATGGAGTCTTTGGGGTTCTCTCTATATAGTATCATGTCATCTGCATATAATGACAATTTTACATTCTCCTTACTGATTTGGATGCCTTTTATTTCTTTTTCTTGTCTGATTGCTGTGGCTAGAACTTCCAGAACTATGTTGATTAAACATGGAGAAAGTGGACAGCCTTGTCTTATTCCTGATCTTAAGGGGAATGGTTTTAGCTTTTCCCCATTGAGTATGATGTTAGCTGTGGGTTTATCTTATATGGCCTTTATTATTTTGAGATATGATCTCTCTATTCCCATTTAGCTAAGAGTTTTTGTCATAAATGGCTGCTGTATTTTGTCAAATGCTTTTTCTGCATCTATTGATATGAGCATATGAGTTTTATCTTTCATTTTGTTGCTGTGGTGTATCACATTAATTGATTTGCGGATGTTGAGCCAGCCTTGCATACTAGGGATGAAACCCACTTGATCATGATGTATAATCTTCTGAATATATTGCTGATTTCTGTTTGCTAATATTTTGTTGAGGATTTTTGCATCTATATTCATCAGGGATATCGGCCTATAGTTTTCCTTTTTTGTACTGTCTTTTTCTGTTTTTGAAATCAGGTTAAAAGTGGCTTCATAGAAAAAGTTTGGGAGCCTTCCCTCCTTCTGGATTTTTTGAAATAGTTTGAGAAGAATAGGTGATAATTCTTTCTTGAATGTTTGGTAAAATTCACTTGTGAAGACATTTGGTCCAGGGCTTTTGTTTGTTGAGAGATTGCTGATTACTGATTCAATAATTTCCTTGGTAGTGATCAGTCTATTCATATTTTGTGTTTCTTCCTGAGTTAGCTTTGGAAGGTTTTATGCTTCTAGAAAATTATCCATTTCTTCCAGGTTGTCAAATTTGTTGGCATGTAGTTGCTTATAGTTATTTATTAAAATTTTTTGTATTTCTGTGGTGTCTATTGTCACTTCGCCTCTTTCATTCCTGATTTTACTAATTTGAGTCCTCTCTCTCTC
>NW_017732802.1:139808-142010 GCF_001890085.2 Hipposideros armiger | reverse complement strand
ATTTTGGTTTCGTTGATCTATTGTATTGTTTTTCTAGTCTCTATTTTGCTGATTTCTGCTCTGGTCTTTATTATCTTCTTCCTTGTGCTCCCTTTGGGCTTATTTTGCTGTTCTTTTTCCAGTTTCCTGAAGCATAAGAATAACCTGTTGATTTGAGATTTTTCTTGCTTCTTTATTTAGGCCTGAGCTGCTATGAACTTCCCTCTTAGGACTGCTTTCGCTGCATCCCAGAGATTTGGGGTCTTGGTGTTTTCATTTTTGTTTGTCTCGAGGTATCTTTTGATTTCCTCCTTGATCTCATTTTTGATCCACTACTATTTAGTAGCATGTTATTCAACCTCTATGTATTTGTGTGCCTTCCAGGTTTCTTCTTGTAATTGATTTCTAGTTTCATAGCATTGTGGTCTGAGAAGATGCTTGGTATGACTTCAATCTTCTTAAATTTATTGAGAGTTGTTTTGTGGTCTAACATGTGGTCTATGTTGGAAAATGTTCCATGTACACTTGAGAAGAATGTATATTTTGTAGCTTTGGGGTGAAATTCTCTGACAATATCAGTTAAATCCAGCTGGTTTAATGTGTCAGTTAAGGTTGCTGTTTCCACATTGATTTTCTGTCGGGAGGATCTGTCCATTGGTGACAGCGGGGTGTTGAAGTCTCCTACTATGATAGTGTTACTGTTGATCTCCAACTTTATGTCTGTCAGTATCTTTTATATATTTATGGGCTCCTATGTTAGGTGCATAGATGTTTACTAGGGTTATATCCTTTTGTTGTATCGATCCCTCTATTATTATGAAGTGCCCTTCTTTGTCCTTTAGTATGTTCTTCAATTTAAAGTCCATTTTATCTGATACAAGTATCACTACTCCAGCTTTTTTCTCAGTTCCATTTGCATGAAATATTTTACTCCATCCCTTTATTTTCAGCCTGTATGTGTCTTTTGAGCTGAGGTGAGTCTCTTGTATACAGCATATGCAAGGGTCTTGCTTTCTTGTCCACTCAGCCACCCTATGTCTTTTGATTGGAGATTTAATACATTTACATTTAATGTGATTATTGATAGTTGTGCAGTTATTGCCATTTTGTTATTTATGTTCCTGGTCTTCGTTAGTTAGGTTTTTTTTCTCTTTCTTCTGCTTAAAGAAGCCCTTTTAACATTTCCTGCAATGCTGGCTTGGTGGTAATGAATTCCTTTAGCGTGATTTTTTTCTGGGAAGCTCTTTATCTCTCCTTCAATTTTAAATGATAACCTTGCTGGATAAAGCAATCTAGGTTGTAGGCCTTTGTTTTTCATCACTTTGAAGACCTCCTGCCACTCCCTTCTGGCCTGCAGAGTTTCTGTAGAAAAGTCGGCTGATAATCTTATGGGGTGCCCTTGTAAGTAACTTGCTGCCTGTCCCTTGATGCTTTTAGGATTCTGTCTTTGTCTTTAACCCTTGCCATTTTCACTATAATGTATCTTGTTGTGGGCCCGTTTGGGATCATCTTGGTTGGAACTCTCTGCACCTCCTGTGCTTGTACGTCAATTTCCTTTGCCAGGCTAGGGAAGTTTTCAGACATTTTTACTTCAAATTTGTTCTCGATCCCTTTCTCCTTCTCTTCTCCTTCTGGTATTTCTATGATGTGCATATTGTTACATTTGATGTTGTCACCCAGCTCTCTTAAACTATTTTCAATATTTTTTATTCTTTTTTCTTTCTGTTGTTCTGCTTGGATGATCACTGCTATCTTATCTTCTAAGTCACTGATTCGATCCTCTGCTTCATCCAATCTGTTAGTAATTCCATTGAGTTTGTTATTTAATTCAGTAATTGTATTCTTTAGTTCTAGCTGGTTGTTTTTCATGATTTCTCTCTCCTTCTTTATATTCCCATTAATTTCCTTGAACATTCTAATAATCAGTGTTCTGAACTCTGTCTCTGATAGGTTGTTTACCTCTATTTCCTCTAGTTCCACTGATTCAGGTAGTATCTTCTGTTCTTTTATTTGGGATGTGTTTCTTTGTTTCCCAATTCTGGCTTACTCTTTGTGTTGCTTCAATGTAATAGGTAGATCCCCTAGGTCTCTCAGTCTTTTCTGGGTGGACTTATGTGGTATGTGTCCTTTATATTTGAATTACTTAGTTTCCTTTTTCTCCTGTGTGTGTACCAGAGGTGTTCCTTGTGTTTTGTGTCTTCTCCTGTTGAAGTTGAGCTTTGA
>NW_017732802.1:136052-139058 GCF_001890085.2 Hipposideros armiger | reverse complement strand
CTAAGTTTTGCTAATAGTAATATAAACTTCTGTATTTTAAGACTGCTGGAGTTCACATTCCCTCCTGGGCATTAACAGACAGGCCAGACTTTAGACAGGCCAAGTTCAGGGCTACCTCAGTGTCACCCCACCAACCCCAGAAGAGAAAACTAGTCATAATACTGACAGAATGTCTGTTACAGGATGTTCTAATACAATTTTAGGCTTTTTTTCCAGTACAGATATTGATTGACAAGATTAAGTCAGCCACTCCTATTAAAATACCTATTGATAATACTTTGTCTCTACCTAATATTTGCCAATATACTTTGAGGCCTGATACACCAGCTTAAATTAGCTCATTGTACAAGACTGCCTTTTCAAATGGGGGGGAGGGGAGAGGCTTATAATTCCATGTATGAGTGCCTGTAATTCTCCAATCCTTCCAGTAAAGAAACCCAATGGGAAAGGATGGAGATTTGCACAAAATCTCAGCTATAAATAGAAATCCTGTGGTTCCAAATCAACATACCCTATTATTAGCTAGTCCTGTGTGTATTGCCAATATTTTTTAGTGATAAATTTATGTAGTGCTTATTTCAGCATTCCTGTAAAAAATACAGGAAATACCTCTTTGCTTTTCCACCTGGGAAGATCAGAGTTTACTTGGACAGTAATGCCCCAGGGGTATTCAGAGTCCCACCTATTTTTCTCAGATACTAAAGGCTGATTTGTATAATGTTGAATTCCCCAAAAATTCTATTCTAATCTGATATGTGAATGATTTATTTTTATGCTATATACAATAACTTTCATGGAAAACATAAATTTAAGTTTCCTATTTACTTGAATAAGATCAGCCCAACAAGCTGAATTAATGGATCTAACAGGAGCTTGTAAATGAGCCAAAGATCAAATAGCCAATATTTACACTGATAGTTGCTATACCTTTGGTGTAGCTCACAACTTGTGGAAGCAGCAAGGCTTCTTAACTTCCTCAGGACAGCTCATAAAAATGGAAAATATGTTACAGAATTTAAATTAGGTGTCATCCAGCAACCAAAACAACTGGCAATTATCAAAATTCCAGAACATTCTAAGGCTGTCATAGAAAGAAATAATAATAATAATTTAGCTGATACTGCAGCTAGACTGACAGTAATAAACAGCCAAATTATCCAGACTTAAAATTTTTCTTCTCCCTATTAAATCAATTAAAGACTTTTACTGTTCCAAATGGGCAGCTGCAGAAGAAAAGAAAATATGGCAACAAAAGAGCGAACTTTGACCCAAACAGATCTAACATATTGGGGTCTTGAAAAGATAGTTTCATAAAGCAAAGAATATTATTAGAAACCTACTGTAGCTCATAAGGTGTATAGCATATGTTCTTTCTGTCCAAAATATAGCCCTGGGAAATTACTCCATAGGTACTAGGACATTTCCCATTTCCTTTAGGTCCATTTGAGGTATGATAATTGAATATTATCCAAATGCCACCATCTCAAAGATACAAATATGTATTAGTCATGATTTGTATGTTGTCTCATGGGGCTGAGACATTCCCTTGCAGGAGAGCAACAGCCTTAATGGTAGGGAAGTTATTTAAAATAATAAATAATTCTCAGAATTCCCTGTGAATTACATAGTAACTGAGGGACTTATTTCACTGGNATGTAGGTTCACATTCCACAGCCTCTTGTCATGTGGAGTTTCTCAGCCCCCTGGGAGTAGGAGCACCTCTGTAATCTGACCCTATTCCTCCATTCAGGGGTCAGCTTAAGACTCTGGCCAGGTGGGGGCCAAGGTTTCTGAGGGAGGGTAGAGGTGAGTTCTTATCTATGCAGTTTTTTGCTTTGTGCTCTAGAAAAAAGAAAAAAGAAAAAGAAAAAAAATGGCCCACTGCTGTTTTGAGATGAGGCTTCTGCCTCAGACACTCCAGCCGAGCTCCTGCTGCACTCCTGGAGGGACACAGGGGCGCAGGGACCGAGTCCACTCTGGTGACGCAACGCTCTCTGCTCTGTCTCCTGGGGTCCCGCAGCTCCACAGTCGCAGATGCAGACCGCGCCTCTTGCACGCAATTCTCTCTCTTTTCCCACACTCGCCCGGCCCAGGCTTCCGCCTCAGGCTGCAAACCGTCATGCTCTTGCTGTTCTCTAGGAAGGCCATGAGGCGCAGGGAGCGAACCGCAGGAACATTCTCTGATCTGCTCTCTGAGGCCCCGTGTCTCAGCAGCCGCGGGTGCGGGCTACATCTCCACGTGTCTTGCCTCCCTCTTCCCCCACTCACCTGGGTCTGCCCACCTCTAAGTAATCGGCGTGGGAGTCTCTTAGCTGCTCTGTGTGAGGAGTTAAGGTTTGTTTGATGAGTTACAGCTGTTCAAATTACAGCGATTATCAGGGGAGAACTCAGGGAGCCCCCCCCACAGCTGCCATTTTCCCCTCCATATCTCCAATTTAATTTTATCCAATCCCAGAGATTTCTCCGCTTTGCTCTCTCCCACCTCCTTAATCTAATACCACTGGATTTCATGTAACCTTCCTCCTTTGATTTTATGTATAAAATAAGCTGTAAAACCGCCATTCTTCAGAGCACTTTCTCAATCCGTTGAGATTTTGCTTCCCAGCAATTGTCGACAGTTTGGCTCAAATAAACTCTTGTAAGTTTTCTCTTAGGCTGGATGTTTTTCATCAACATTACTTGGTGTAGTTGGGCAAGATTCCAAAGAAGCCTGCCCAGGAACACCCTGCAGACCTGGATTTGGTGCTAGGTACCAGCAGGGACCCATTGTGCCCCACTGGCTCCCTGCTTCTCATCGGGTGAACTTGGGTGAGTTTTTCTTGGAATTCTGGACATCCCTGTTTTAAGGTAGGAGGCCATGACTTTATTTGAGCTGTTTTAAAATCCTCGAGGTGGCAGGGTTGAGGTAACCCAGGTTAAGGACAAGAGTTAAGGAAACTCTTGGAGAGGAGAAATGAAATGGGTGGCTGGTTTTAATTTTGGCTTTTCAATTGGAATTGCTTATTA
>NW_017732802.1:129897-132291 GCF_001890085.2 Hipposideros armiger | reverse complement strand
AAAGGTATACATCTCAGCTGACACTTTGATTTCAGATTTGTGAGACTCTAAGCAGCCAGCCCAATTAAGCCATGCCCAGGACACCCAACCCATGGAAATTTTAAGATAATAAATGTGTACTGTATTAAGCTTTTAAATGTGTGGTGATTTACTTTACATGAAAAAAATGAATGAAAATATGTTACATATGAAAAATTGTAGTGATTTATTATGAAGTAATAGAAAAGTAATACAATTTTTATTGTATTGAAGAAAATAAATGACAAATTGTGGAACCACAACAGAGAATTAGAAAGTATTCTTTTAAAAAATATAATAAAAACATCAAAAGCCAAAATACAATAACTGAAATGAAGAATTTAGTAGAATGTATTACCAGCATATTAGAAACAAACAGAGATAAAAATCATTGAATTAGAAGCATGTCCATAGAAAATATCTAAACTGAATCACAAAGAGCAAAAAAGAATGCACTGTATATAAAAGAGCATATAGAGCCCAATGAAAAGGCCTACCATATGTATAATTTGAGTTCCAGATGGATAGGAGAACTATCAGAAACAATATGTGAAGAAATATAATAAAGAAATAAGCCACTAGTTTTCCAAACCTGAAGAAAATATCAAGATACAGATTCAAAAATTACTCTGAATTGCATGCAGAATATATACACAAACAAAATGCATGTAGGTATATCATATAAAATGGCTAAAAAAATAAAGACAAAAAAGTCTTAAAAGTAGTTAGAAAAAAAGATACATTATTTTTAAAGAATAAGAACACTTTTAACTGACTTCTGAATGACAATAATGGGAAACAGAAATCAATGGAATGAAAGAAAATAACTACCAAACTAGAATTTCTAAACTCAGGAAAATATCCTTTACTAAGAAAAGCAAAACAAAAATCATTTCAGAAGTGAAAAAATAAAAGAATTAATCACCAGCAGACCTGCATTAAATAAATATGAAATGGAATTCTCAAGGTAAAAGGAAAATTCATCTTAGATGAAATAAAATAAGAAAANAGACCTGCATTAAATAAATATGAAATGGAATTCTCAAGGTAAAAGGAAAATTCATCTTAGATGAAATAAAATAAGAAAAATAACCAAAATGAATAAAAAACAGAAAAAAATAAATGCATGAGCAAGTATAGATTAATATTATACTTAAATAATGCTGTTCAATAATAAAATAATGTCTCATGAAATTTTAAAATATTTATAGGATTAAAATGCATAATAACATTAAAATGAGAAATTAAATTAAGTTTTTATATAGTCTTTGTGTGGTCCTTAAATTGTAACTCTAAAATAACTATTAAAATGATGTATAAGTAAAAAATGAAAAGGAATAATAAAACACTTGATTACTCCAGAAAAAAAGCAAAAACATGAAAGGTACACACATATAAAATTTAAAAGAAAAAAAAACAAATCCTAATTATATATTTAAACTAAAATTTATCAGTAATTCCATTAAATTTAAAATGTAAATTTTATTAAATGCAAAATAATCCACTTAGTAGACAAAGATTGTCAAATTGAATAGGAAAACAAAGTTTGTTTATAACAGACACACTGCAATTATCAGCATATAGAAAAGAGTAGGAAACTACATTATACAAATGCAAACCAAAAGAAAATTATTGTCTCATGTTAATATCAAATGCAGATTTCAATTTTTAAAAATTTATTGAGGCCATTTTGTGATCTGACATATTCTGGCCTATAGAATATTTCATATATACTTGAAAAGAATGTGTAGTGTGTGTGTGTGTGTGTGTGTGTGTGTGTGTGTGTGTGTATGTGTGTGTGTAGTTTTAAATAAATGCCAGGTCAAATTAGTTGATAGTGTATTTCAAGTATTTTATATCCTTACAGATTCTCTGTCTAGTTGTTCTATAAATTATTGAAACTTATTTATTACACTCAAACTATAAGTTTAATTTTCAATTTCTCCTTTCAAGTCTGTCATTTTTACTTCAGGATCACGTGGCTCCATTGTCAGGTGTATATACCTTTATAATTTTATATCTTCCTAACATATTGACACTTTTATCATAATTAAATATATTTCCCTGTCTCTTGTAATATTGTCTGAAAGTCTAGTTTGTCTGATATTAACATAGCCACTTCAGCTCTCCATGACTACTGTTTGCATGGAATATCTATTTATAAGCTTTCACTTTCAAAGTATTTGTATCTTTTATTCTTTTTTGTTTTTTAAAGATTTTATTGGTGAATTGGGGGAGGGGAACAGTGCTGGGGAATCAGGGGAAGGGGAACAGACAAGTTGCTGTCATTTTGTTCCTCAGTCTAGCCGTGGAGGACGCTGCTTCACTGGCCCAAGTTGGCACCATCATTGCGCTCTTCCCGGGTGAGGCAGATCA
>NW_017732802.1:128461-129219 GCF_001890085.2 Hipposideros armiger | reverse complement strand
AAATAACCCTCACACAGACTGAAACCAGCTTTCATTTAGCTCAGTTCTTCCTTGTATTAATACGACCTTGTCCTTAGTCTAACTACCTGCCAGGAGGTATAATAAAATCTTTTCTAGAGGAAGATAATATAATGTAGAACTTCAATATAGCTTTACAATTTTTTTAATATGGAACATGGGTAGGCAAGTTATAGTCTGAGCCCAGTACTGGTTTTTGCACAGCCTGCAAGCTGTATAATGGTTTTTACATTTTTTTTAATGCTTGAAAAAAATCTAAAGAAGGTTAACATTTTATGAAATGAAAATTGTATGAATTCAAATTTCAGTTACAATAAATAAAGCTTTTTGTTTGTTTGTTTGTTTTAACCACAGCTGCACTCATTCACTTGTGTATTACCTACAGCTGCTGTCATGGCACTATGGCAGAATTCATTAGTCACAACAGTATGGTCCATACATCCTAAATTATTCTATCTATCCCTATTCAGGAAAAGTTTGAAGAGTCTTGATATAGAGTATCCAGGATGCAATAAAAATTTACCAAACATACCATGAGAAAAGACAAAAGAGCTAAAAATCAAAAAGAAAAAGAAACACTCAATAGAAACAGACCTATACAAAAATTCTGTATAAAAGTTTTCAGATACAACTTTAAGATAAATAGATTGTGACATATGCACCCAAAGAGGACCTTCAGTGAGTCATACACACAGAATTCTCTCCTCTTTAGTGTGGGCAGAACTGTGACTTTACTCAAC
>NW_017732802.1:122229-125811 GCF_001890085.2 Hipposideros armiger | reverse complement strand
AGAGGGCAGTGTCACTGGCCCTCATATGTGGGATCCGAACCGGGGCCCTCTGGCATCCCAAGCCAGTTCTTAACCATCGCGCCACTCGGACGGCCCACAAAGTATTTGTATCTTAGAAAGGATCCAAGATGGTAGAGAAGATAAATGCTGTACTTGCCTACTCCTGTGACCACATTAAAATTACAACTAAATTATAGAACAATCAACCTGGAGAACCATCTGAAGTCTAGCAGAACAAAAGTTTTATAACTAAGAATATAATGAAGAAGCCACATCACGACAGGTAAGAAGGGTGGAGACGTGGAATGGGCAGGCCCCACAGACCACTTGACAAGTCATACATCATGGTATAGAGTTCCATCTATCCATATAAAGAGATGCCTTTCTACTAATTGAAAAATATACTGTCTACTCACCAAGCTGCTGGTATGCACATGGGCTGCATATATCCAGAAAAGCCTTTTTTTTCTAATTTGCACAAAGATAACCCATAGTTTAGCTACAGCCCTATATGCCTCCCTCCTTGATAAGCTCTATGAGAGCAAATACCATGACTGTTTTTGTCATGCTTGTACCTTCAAAACTCAATATAACGCCTGGAACATAAGTAGATGTTCTTTAATATTTGTTGCTTTAATAAATGAAGGAATAATACTCAATGTAGAATAATAGTCATGTATTTTATTGTGCATGTTAGGCTGGGTTCACTGGTTTTTGTTTTGTTGTTTTTGTGGGTTTTTTTTTTAACAAAAACATTTCAGTTTCTACAACACAAGCTGCTCTTGGAGTGAGTAACCAAAAGTAGAGTTTTGCTCCACTAATTAATCAAGTTCCTAATCAGGGCCCTGGGAAAGAGCTTCAACCTATTTATCTGCTGCATCTTAAGCCCTGGAATGAGTCTCAAGAAGTCCCTAGAGTCCTAGGTCAGATGGAGCTGGTCCTCTTTGGGGGATAAACAGACAGAGTTCCTGGATTGGGAGTTTCAAGAGGTTTCAACTCTGCAGGAAGATCCTCTCAGACCAGAGGAGTCAATGCTCTGGACCTTGAGTTGGTCACCATACCCTGCACTTCCTTTTGACACTCTGGATATGGTAAACTTCTAGCTTGGGGTTTTCAGTTTTTCCCTTGTGGGCCTCTTGTAGAGATTCCTATCTATTTTGTCTTCTTCTTTTTTTGAGTTTAAATGCACCAGCAATTCAGATAATTTCTTTCATCTCCTTTGCAAGATGTAAATATTTGTTGGTAGGAGAAAAAAAAAGAGACAGAGACAGAGGTGAATTGATATAAAACTTTCTAAGTTTTTTCCTTTCCCATTCTGATTTTTTTATAATTTTCTTGAACATTATAGTTTCATACTTTCCCTGTATTTTGCATGATGGCTGATTGAGACCAGGTGCCTATAAGGGGAAATAGAGTATTCTCATAAATTTCATTTTTAAATAATGGAAGGATCTATTTGAAATCATGGAAGATAGATAGTAAATAAGACAACCTTTATAATCCCAGAGTTTTCATCTACCACTGATGTCCCTGGTATCTTTTGAGTAAATCAGGCTGAAGGTCAAGCATTTTCATACAACTATTGTCTCTTTCCCCTCTAACCTGAACCTCATGCCTGGATATTCATTCAATAGGATTTTAATTCAATGGAAGTGTGTGAAATTTGGAGTCAGACTTACCTGTGTTTCATACCTGGTCTTGCCAATTTCTAGACTTGTGAGTCTGACAAGTAGCTTATCCTCCTGAGACTCAAATTTTCCACTTATAAAATGGGAGTATTTTATTTCCTTGTAGGATAATTATTAAATTTTAACATATGTAGGCTAGCATATAGTATGTTTTAACCAAACATTAATTTCAGCATTTTGGTTTCTAAGTACCTCAGATATTCAGCGTGTAAGGGACAAATTTATTGTTCCATTAGCTTTTGAGGTCTATATGCTACTTTGATACCCCCTACTTAATTATGCTCAATTCAGGGTCAGGTTCTTTGCCCTGAACCCATTCAGCATTGTAACATGGGGGCATCCAGATCATTACTACCAGAAAAGTGTTTTTCGTAATCAATGTGTATGTGTGTTTCTCTGTGTATGTGCATGCATGTGTGCATGTGTGTGTGAGGTATGGATGTGAATTGGGCTGGAGCTGGGGATTCTAGACAGATAGATGCTAGACTTGCAGCAGACAAAAACAAATAAGGGGAACATCATATGCCTCTGAGCCCTTGCCATCCTACCAGATGTTAGTAACTGTTAGGGACTAAAAGGAAATTGGGTAATACTTATCAAGTCCTTGTCCCTGACTCTTCATGAAGATATCAAAACCCCCAGAACAAGATACAGTGATTTCCTCTGTTTTTAAAAAAAATATCTTCCTAAAGAAGGCTTATCAACTTCTGTGTACCAGTGTTACATGTATCAGTATCTCAGCTGAGATAGAAAGGAGGCTTTGCTTCAGTTTTGAGATATTTTGACAGCAAAGGCCTGAGTAAAGAGAGCTGGGTTACTGAGTTAGATCTGCCATGAACTCAATGTGTGATATTAGGCAACTCTTTTATCTTTTTTGGAATTAAGTTTCATCACATTTCTACCACATAGTTATTTTTGAGTAGTAGATATATTAATACTTTAAAGAATAAAAAAAACCTATATAATGCAAAAAAATCATATAATTTTCTACCATCTTTTCAGAGAAAAGAGTTATTCACAAAAAGTCAGATTGAGGATTGGAAAAGATATTAATTATCTATGACCCTTTTTAATGATAATGACTTTCCAATATTTAGTTCATTCATCCATGTTTTCTTATATTGTTCATTTATGTCTTTTTTCCTCTGGTAGTCTCTTAATTTCTGCAATTTAATGAGCTTTATAGAGTTTATCTTTTCCTGTCTACCTGTATGCCAGATTTTCTGTTTTTCCTTTGATTGAGTGTTTCATATGCTCCATCTGCCTGAAATGTCCCTAATGGAAAAAACCATGTTCTCTACTTCTCACTCCCCTGTATCTTTGAAGTCTAGATTCTCACTTCAGAACTTTGTCCTACTTTCCATATGTTCAAGGCAATGCTACTGTATGTGTCTGGCAGAGGTGTAGATCTAGAAGTACCTCAAGAGCACTTCTTCGTTTATTGGTTCACTTAATACATAGTATCAAAAGCTTAAGATATGGCAAATATTGATCTAGGTTCTGGGTATGTGGAAGTAACTAAGTAATGATCTCTGTCATCAAAAAGTTTATAATCTAGTTGAAAGGTCAGATAATAAATGATTTCAGTAACATGTGACTAGTGCTACCACACAAGAATGAATGAAATGCTGAAAGAAGCAAGATAGGAGGGATACCTAGATGGAAAGATAGTGGCAAGAATTGCCACAATGAAGGCTTAAACAAAGTTGAACCTGTTTTCCACCCCACTGTATAACTGTTAGTTAAAAGTTAGGAAATAGGGCCGGCCGAGTGGCGCGATGGTTAAGAGCTGACTTGGGAAGCCAGAGGGCCCCGGTTCGGATCCCACATATGAGGGCCAGTGACACTGCCCTCTACAGCTAAGATGCTGAACAACAGCTCAACCTGGAGCTGG
>NW_017732802.1:119912-120919 GCF_001890085.2 Hipposideros armiger | reverse complement strand
AGCCGGCGACTGATCTGCCTCGCCCGGGAAGAGCGCAATGATGGTGCCAACTTGGGCCAGTGAAGCAACATCCTCCACAACTAGACTGAAGAACAGTCTAGGACTGTTTTAGGACAGCAACTTGTCTGTTCCCCTTCCCCGAATTCCCCAATAAAAACCTTTAAAAAAAAAAAGTATTAATTTCTACTTACAAATGTGTCAACGAAAAACATTCAGCCTAAGAGAAAATCTATGCGTTTATGTGAGCCAACTGATGACAATTGCTGGGAAGCAAAATCTCAACGGATTGAGAAAATGCTCCGCGAAATGATGGTTTACAGCTTATTTTATAAATCAAATCAAAGGAGGAAGGTTCCATGAAATCCATTGGTGATAGATTAAGGGGGTGGGAGAAAGCAAAGCGGGGAAACCTCTGGGATTGGATAGAAGTAAATTGGAGAGACAGGTACTTCTTTTACATTGGTGGGTGCAGGATAGCTAAGAGTTGGCTTTTTACAGCACAGAGATGGTAATCAGAAAACAAGCATAATCATGAAAAATTTTGTAGTTTTCAGCTCTGGTCCAGAAAAAGGATTACTGACATTCCAAAGATGTTATCTTATGTGTAAAAAGACAACAGACAGGCCCACTGAAAGGCACAGATTAACTTTATGAAGGAAGTTAAAGATGTGACTTTCTGCCATGGCCCACTTAGTTATGAAATTTTTTATGCTCCCACCATCTTATATGGTTATTTTCAGTCTCCTGAGTTTTTCAGGTTTAATATGTGGCCCCTTTTCCATCCACAAATGTTACATATATTTATATATCCTCACTCTTTTCTCTATACATATACATTCACATATATGTGGAGATATATATATATATATATATATATATATATATATATATATATGTTTGTTTTCTTTACAATGTTGGGATCATATAACCTTTACTCTTTTTTTAATTGGTTTCAGCTGTACAGAACAATGCAATAGTTATCCTTTTCACCCCTCACAAAGTAATAA
>NW_017732802.1:117679-118797 GCF_001890085.2 Hipposideros armiger | reverse complement strand
ATGGAGTCTTTGGGGTCCTCTATATATAGTATCATGTCATCTGCATATAATGACAATTTTACTTCCTCCTTACCAATTTGGATGCCTTTTATTTCTTTTTCTTGTCTGATTGCTGTGGCGAAAACTTCCAGAACTATGTTGATTAAAAATGGAGAAAGTGGACACCCTTGTCTTGTTCCTGATCTTAAGGGGAATCTTTTAGCTTTTCCCCATTGAGTATGATGTTAGTTGTGGGTTTATTATATATGGCCTTTATTATGTTGAGATATAATCCCTCTATTCCCACTTTGCTAAGAGATTTTATTTAAATGGCTGCTGTATTTTGTCAAATGCTTTTTCTGCATCTATTGATATGACCATATGATTTTTCTTTTTCATTTTGTTGATGTGGTGTATCACATTAATTGATTTGAGTGTTGAACCAACCTTGTGTACTAGAAATGAAACCGACTTGGTCATGATGTATGATCTTCTGAATATATTACTGAATTCTGTTTGCTAATATTTTGTTGAGGATTTTTGCATCTACGTTCATCAGAGATATTGGCCTGTAGTTTACCTTTTTGTACAGTCTTTGTCTGGTTTTGGAATCAGGGTGATTGTGGCTTCATAGAAAGAGTTTGGGAGCCTTCCTTTCTTTGGGATTTTTTGAATAGTTTGAGAAGAATACGTGATAATTCTTTTTTCAATGTTTGGTAAAATTCACTTGTGAAGCCATCTGGCCCAGGGCTTTTGTTTGTTGGGAGCTTGTTGATTACTGATTCAATTTCCTTGGTGGTAATCAGTCTATTCAGGTTTTCTGTTTCTTCTTGAGTTAGCTTTGAAGGTTGTATGCTTCTAGGAAATTATCCATTTATTCCAGATTGTCAAATTTGTTGGCATATAGTTGCTCATAGTAATTTCTTAAGATTTTTTTGTATTTCTGTCTAGTCTGTTTTTACTTCACCTCTTTCATTCCTGATTTTACTAATTTGAGACCTCTCTCTCTCTCTCTCTCTCTCTTTTTTTTTTTTTTTTTTTTTTTCAATTTTGTTTATTGTCTAAAAAAACAGCTCTTTGTTTCATGGATCTTTTGTATTGTTAGTCTGGTCTCTATTTCATTTATTTCTGCTCTGGTC
>NW_017732802.1:78032-117554 GCF_001890085.2 Hipposideros armiger | reverse complement strand
CTGCTTTCACTGCATCCCAGAGATTTGGGGTTGTGGTGTTTTTATTTTCATTTGTCTCAAGGTGTCTTTTGATTTCCTCCTTGATCTCATTTTTGACCCACTTGCTATTTAGTAGCATGTTATTCAGCCTCCATGTATTTGTGTGCTTTCCAGATTTCTTCTTGTAATTGATTTCTAGTTTCATAGCATTCTGGTCAGAGAAGACGCTTGATATGATTTCAATTTTCTTGAATTTATTGAGAGTTATTTTGTTGCTTAATATGTAGTCTATGTTGGAAAATGTTCCATGTACACTTGAGAAGAATGTATATTCTGTAGGTTTGGGGTAAAATGCTCTAAAAATATCGATTAAATCCAGCTGGTCTAAAGTGTCATTTAAGGCCACTGTTTCCATGTTGATTTTCTGTCTGGAGGATCTGTTCATTGGTGACAGTGGGGTGTTGAAATCTCCTACTATGATAGTGTTACTGTTGATCTCTGTCTTTATGTCTGTCAATATCTTTTTCTATATTTAGGGGCTCCCATGTTAGGTGCATAGATGTTTACTAGGGTTATGTCCTCTTGTTGGATCGATCCCTTTATTATTATGAGGTGACTTTCTTTGTCCTTTATTATGTTCTTCAATTTAAAGTCCATTTTATCTGATATGAGTATCGCTACTCCAGCTTTTTTCTCAGTTCCATTTGCATGAAATATTTTACTCCATTCCTTTACTTTCAGTCTGTATGTGTCTTTTGATCTGAGGTGAGTCTCTTGTATACAGCATATACAAGGTTCTTGCTTTCTTGTCCACTCAGCCACCCTATGTCTTTTGATTAGAGCATTCAATCCATTTACCTTTAATGTGATTATTGATAGGTGCATAGTGATTGCCATTTTGTTATTTGTGTTCCTGGTCTTCATTAGTTAGGTTGCTTTTCTCTTTCCTCTGCTTAAGGAAGCTGTTTTAACATTTCCAGGAATGCTGGCTTGGTGGTAATGAATTCCTTTAGCTTATTCTTTTCTGGGAAGCTCTTTATCTCTCCTTCAATTTTAAATAATAACCTCACTGGATAAAGCAATCTAGGTTGTAGGCATTTGTTTTTCATCACTTTGAAGACCTCCTGCCACTCCCTTCTGGTCTGCAGAGTTTCTGTAGAAAAGTCTGCTGATAATCTTATGGGGGTGCCCTTGTAAGTAACTTGCTGCCTGTCCCTTTTGCTTTTAGGATTCTGTCTTTGTCTTTAACCCTTGACATTTTCACTATAATGTGTCTTGGTGTGGGCCTGTTTGGGATCATCTTGGTTGGAACTCTCTGCACTTCCTGTGCTTGTATGTCAATTTCCTTTTCCAGGTTAGAGAAGTTTTCTTCAAATATGTCCTCCATCCTTTGCTCCCTCTCTTCTCCTTCTGGTATTCCTATGATGCGCATGTTGTTGCGTTTGACATTGTCTCCCAGCTCTCTTAAACTATTTTCAATATTTTTCATTCTTTTTCTTTTTCTTGTTCCGCTTGGAAAATCTCTGCTATCTTGTCTTTAAGTCACTGATTCAATCCTCTGCTTCATCCAATCTGCTAATACTTCCATCAAGGTTGTTATTTAATTCAGTAATTGTATTCTATAATTCTAGCTGGTTGTTTTTTCACGATTTCTCTATTTTTCTTTATATTCTCATTAATTTCCTTGAACATTGTAATAATCAGTGTTCTGAACTCTGTCTCTGATAGGTTATTTACCTCTATTTCCTCTAATTCCACTGATTCAGGAGGTTTCTTCTGTTCTTTTATTTAGGATGTGTTTTTTTGTTTCCCCATTCTGGCTTACTCTTTGTGTTGCTTCAATGTAATAGGTAGATCCCCCAGGTCTCTCAGTCTTTTCTGGGTGGACTTATGTGGTATGTGTCCTTTATATTTGAATTACTCAAACTCCCTGTTCTCCTGTGTGTGTGTACCAGAAGTGTTCCTTGTGTTGTGTGTCTTCTCCTGTTGAGGTTGAGTTTTGATTGCTTTTAGCTTCTCAGTAGGTGGGATTGACTCCCAAGCTGACTAGCCTTGAGGATTAACTGTGTCCACAGTTTATGAGCTGCTGTGTGCGGGTTGACCCCCTCCAATGACGCTTGGCCCCTATGGGCTCTTGTGCCTGTAACAATTTCCCTTTGGGTGTGACTCTTGTAGGTCAGACCCCAAAATGCTCTGGTTTTATCTAAAGTTGGTCTCTGGGTGTGATGATTCTTGTGCCTCTTTGGCTGAGCCATGCTGCAGAGTGGGTTTTAGAGCAAAACAGATCAACAAGCACAACCACAACAGCCACCAAAGGTAACCAGATACTCTCAGATGTACAAAACAACCATCACCCTATACTTAACTTGTACAGAAATATCAAGCATACAAAAGGAGAAAACAAACCAACAGAAACAAAATTACAACAAAAAAAAACAAGGGACAAATAGCAAAACAAAACAAAATAAAATATAATAAATGAAAAAATAGAATAAACGCGAGAAACAAAATAGCAACACCCCAAAAAACAACAACAAAAAAAACCTTGCAGAAAAAATGGAAAGAAGGAGGAAATGTAGTACAGTGACAAGAAAGCAGAAAAGAAGGGAGAGAGAGAGGGTAGAAAAGAAAGAAGGAAAGAAAGAGAGAAAAAAGAAGAAAAAGAATATATATCTATACCCCCATATATATGGACATATATATCCACATATATGCACCTTTATATATTCCTATATAAAAAACTAAAAATAATAATGAAATAGAAAAAAACAAAAACAACCAACACAAGCAACCAATGAAAAACCACCGAGAATATCCAAAAGAATCCAATCAACAACAATATAACACCAGAAAAACCAAAAACACCTTACTCTTTTATAATATTTCTTCCGTTTAACAATATCATCAACACTTTTCTTGATGTATAATGTTAAATATTTTATTGCAAAATATGGTACATATTAAAAAGATTGTATAAAACAAATGTACATTTTAAGAAAAATAACAAAACAAACACCTAGGCACCCTCTGCCCAGGCTAAGTAATAGAACAGCACCATAAATTTAGAATAATAAGATAGGAGAGATTGTAATGGTGGTGAAACAGGACTGGATGGTACCCCCACAAAAGAGGCCTTGCCTCTCCCTGTTTTAGAGCTTAACAATTGATCAAACCCCTCCCTGCAGTTTGAGCTTGGAATGTCCCCTGTCCCAGTTTCATGCTTTAGATAATTACCCTGAAACTCATGCTTGCTTACTAAGTCACAATGCCCCCGTTTTTGCCGATGACAATCTTTATGGCCTAGCATTCTTTCCAGGTTACTGTCATCGCTGCTCCTGGGTTGATGACCACATTGGAGAGCCACATCGCCAGAGGGAAGGCTCCATGCAGACCCGGAACCATCACATAGCCTCTGGAGGAATGCTCAGATTTTCCCTTAAATATCCCAGGCTAGTCTGAGAATGTTAAGGCAGTTTTTGGAGGTGTTAACCCGCTGCCTTCTCAGACCACTGGTGCTCTGACAATAAAAGCTTATTCTATGACACAACTCCTGTGTTGGTCTATTGGCTGAGTGGTGCAGGCAGCACAAGCCCCAGATTCGTTTGGCCTCTGGTTTCAGTGGCACTAAATCTGATACGGGCCAAGCAAGTGGTCCCCCCCCTGAAAAACTTTTAAGTTTTCTTTCCTATAGGGATTTTAGGTTTCCTTTTCCTTAAAGTTTTCTTTTTCCAGTTTTTTTTTTAGCTCCTATCCCCCTACTTTAGATAATTACCCTAAAACTTGTGATTTATATTTGTATCACTGAAGCCTAATGTCCTTTCCAACCTGTTCTGGGCCTACCTCCTGGACAATTGACTCCATCTGAGTGACCAGTTGAATGGCCATAAGCTCCATAAGAGCTGATGAATTTTCCAACATGTAGAAATTTATTAATTAAAATCTGTTTTTCCTCATTCAGGGGCCTTGGGAATACAGATAATACCCCAGCAAGATTACCAGTCCCAACCAAAGAAGCCAACGTGGTTTTCCAAGTGGATCTTGAGACCACATCCTCTTGTCTAAGATCAGATAGGGAGAGAGCTAAATAGGCACAGCTCTAAACCCCTGCCCAGCAGGAAGCAGATATAGAAGAAAAGACCTCCTGACCCTAAATTTCCCATAGAGATTTTATGAGGGTCACATTTCTCAAGGGGAAAACAAGGCAGGCAGTTAAAGGCAGGCATTGAGTCTCTGCATTCCTGCATGTCCAACACAACCCACAGAATGCAACTGCCCAAATGACCTCCCCTCTCCACCCAAAACCTCCCCTTTTCATTGTAATTATCTACCCCTATAAGGAAACCAATGGGTACAAAGTACCCAACTAGATTACACCAGTCACTCACACCTGTGCAGTAAAGACCACAACAAACTTCATTTCATCTGGGCCTCATTATACCATCATTATAATATCACACATATGCCCAAAAGTTCATTAGTATTACAACAGACTGAATTCTGGGAAGGAACATGTGCAGTCTAAAAAGATGCGGTAATAACCTCTTGTCAATCATATGTCAATCAAGTGGTCCCACGCCCGGAGAGGAACAGCCCATTCTAGAAAAAAGGATAAAAATTCCAAGTCCTGGCCAGTCAGGGCCTTTTGAGCGCCTTCTTTTGCTCAGCGCGCTTCAAACTCTTTTTCTCCTAATGACGCCTTTGGTCCTTTGGGCCTTTTGAGTCATGCTTCTGCTCAGGCCTGCTCCAATCCCTGTGGAGTGTTCTTTCTCTTGTAATAATGGGCCCTTGAGCCACTGCTTTCTGCTCAGGCCCACTTCTACTTCTTTGAAGTGTATTTTTTCTTCTAAGAAGCTGCTCTTTCACTACTTTACCTAGGTATCTTGTTCAATTCTTTGCTCAAGATGCCAAGAATCTGGACACTGCCCCCAGGTGAGCCCATCCTCCGGCAGCTGGCATGGCTAAGATTCCCGGTTTTGCTCAAAGGCCCGGGTTCGACCCCTAGCTTGGGAATCTAGCCCGGGCTCCACCAGGTTCAACCCCCAGTGTGGAAACCAAGCCTGGACATTGCTCTAAGAAGGGTCCGCTCTCCGGTAACACTTCTATTTTGAGATTTGGACCTACGGTATAATTTGATTTAACAAGTATAATTTATCTTGGGACTTTTAGAAAGTTCTTTTCTCTTTTCTTTGCTTCACACCCCTCCTGAAAAACCTTAATTACTCTGTTTACTATACATTTACTATGCATACCACTTTCAATGATTTTGTTTACTTGGGCCATGCAGGCCCTATAACTTGGGAGAGGTTTTGCATCTGTATAGAATCTGCACTTGGCTCCAACTCAAATCTACATAACATATGCAAAGGTTGCAATAACCAATTTAACCACACCTTCTGCCACCCCAATCGACAAAGCTGAACTCAATATAAAATTCCACTACAGGCCAAAGCCATTTACATCGTGGTTAGAAAATATAAAACTTCAGACTAAACAGAAACTCAGGGCAATAGTTTCCAGCAGACTGCCCAGCAGATCCTTCTCATACTTTAATAAATCTTCCTTCTGTATTTCTACGTGTTGCAAGCAAGCAACAACAACATAGAAGCCTCATGTATGCTCCTTTCAAATACATGATAGTCACTATCATCAATTTTAGGTTAAAGTAGTTTCATGTTTTAAAAATAAACAGATCACCCTTCAACAATATATTATTTAATATTGCCTTTTTCTGAACATTAAATAAATGGAATACATACATATAGGGGTGAAATTTGGTAGATCAATAATGCAATTAAACTTAGCTAGTTTGCAGTTTGATCCATCCTGATATTCAGCTGTTTCTTCTTTGTTCCTCAGCTGTTTCCTCTTCAGCTTTTCCCACTGATTAACTGAAGAACTCTGTTCCCTCTTTCAAGGCTACCCATACCTCGTGAAATAACAAACATCCTAACTTGAAAAAAGCAGCTTCTTTAATCCTCAGGCACCCGGACAACAGGACGTTGGGACCCAAGATAACAGCTGCCTAGCAGTTTTTCGCAGATGGTTATGGACAATAAGGTTTAAGGTAACATTGAGACAGACCTGAGGCCTCAGAAGACCCCAGTAGATGACTTCTCAACTATTAGCCCTGAGGCCTGCTCTCCTTTGTTCTTTCCCATTTACCTGCCTATAAAACCTCTTAATCATTTAGGCTCCAGGAAGATGGTTTTTTTAGACATGAGTCTGCCATATTCCCTAGCTGTCAACATCTAAATAAAGGATGTTTTTCTTCTCACCAACTCTTGTCACTCTAGTTTTTTGGACTGTTCGGACGACAAGCGCCACCAAACCTGAGTTTAGTCACAAACTCACACATGCACGCACGTGTGTGTGTGTGTGTGTGTGTGTGTGTGTGTGTGGTTTCCTTCTATTATTCAACATTATGACTTTGATAAAAGTGAACTGGCACCTTAAGATGATTAAGCATAGAGCTGGGAGATCTATGGGTGGAGCTGGGCTCCCTGTTACTCTCTAGTCCTGACTTCCTGTTAAAACTATGGTTTTAACTTCTGGGATAAAGATTTATATAGGGGGCCATTTTGGAAAGAGCTCTTTTTTCTTTTTCATGTCGATGGCCAGCTGGAGCTCTGGCTGGAGGTGTGCGGTCTTATACTGTTTTGGTGGGTTTTTTTCTTTTTCTTTTCCTGAATAAACTGCTCTTTTGGTGGACTACCTGAAGAACTATTTTGTCCAGTCAACAATTTTGAGATTGATCCATGTTCATTTGTGAAAATGTAATTAGTTTCTTCAATCTTTAAGAAGTCAGCAAACTTTTTTTACAAAGGATCAGTTAGTAAATATTTTAGTCTTTCAGGCCATACTGTCTCTGTTGTAACTAAAACCAGAGGCCAAGCAAGTCTGAGGCTCGTGCTGCCTGCGCCACTCAGCCAATAGATCAACACAGAAGTTGGGTATGGAATCAGAGTACCAGTGGTCTGAGAAGGCAGTGGGTTAACACCTCCAAAAACTGCCTTAACATTCTCAGACTAGCATGGGATATTTAAGGGAAAATCTGGACATTCCTCCAGAGGCCATGTGATGGTTCCGGGTCTGCATGGAGTCTTCCCTCTGGCGATGTGGCTCTCCAATGTGGTCATCAACCCAGGAGCAGTGATGATGGTAACCTGGAAAGAATGCTAGGCCATAAAGATTGTAATCGGGGCGGCGAGTGGTGCGTTGGTTAAGAGTTGGCTTGGGATGTCAGCTCTGAGCAGCAGGGCCCTGATTCAGATCCTATATGAGGGCCAGTGACACTGCACCCTCTAAAGCTAAGATAGTGAACAACAGCTTGACCTGGAGCTAGGCTGCCATGAGTTGCCAGTGATGGCATAGGCTGCAGTGGAGCTGCAGTGGGCTGCCGTGAGCTACCGTGAGTGGCCGGCAGCCAGCGTGAGCTGTCAAGAGTCACCGTGAGTGGCCATCCAGTGGCACCCGATCTGCCTCATCCGGGAAGAGTGCAATGATAATACCAACATGGGCCAGTGAAGCGACGTCCTCCACAACTAGACTGAAGAACAAAAGGACAGCAACTTGTCTGTTTTCCTCCTCCAATTCCCCAATAAAATCTTTAAAAAAAAACCAAAAATCTGCTACTGGCAAGCACGGGGGTGGGGAGGTGGGGGGAGTGGAGGGGCATTGTGACTAGTAATTAAGCATATGTTTCAGGGTAATTAAAGCAGGGAATTGTGACAGGGGATATCCTAAGCTCAGGAATTGGGACAGGGGACATTCCAAGCTCAAACCACAGGGAGGGCGTTGATCAATTGTTAAGATCTAGGGCAAGGAGAGGCGAGGCCAGGGACATTGCAAGTCCTCTTTTGTGGGAATCTCAACTGGACCCTGTTTTAATTTTCCCCTGTGTTATGTTCATTTTATTTCTATAAAATCAGTAAGGTTAGATTAGAGAGGAAACAAAATAACTCTATTAATTAATACAATTCTTAAATCCAGGAATACGGGTGATGACTGCTCTTGTTACTTCCTGCTGAGAATAGTCCCTGCCTGTGGGCACCAGAGACTTTGCTATTCAGTTACAACGGGGAGAGGGCTATGGAGGAACCGGAAGAGGAAAAGCCGGTCCTCTTGGTTAAGTGGCTGCTGGCCTGGCTTGTCATGCTCAGGAGGGTGAGTTGGAACCCTGACGGATGAATATCTGTAGATGAAAACTGCTGTTTCATATGACACAAACTTGTCTGTTTGAAAAAGAGCTTAAGGTCTTCAATTGGCTCATAGGAACAGGGGTGATGGTCTTCCTTCCCCCCTCTAGGCTTTTAATAATACTTGGTCCTCTGTTTTTCCGGGGCTACAATAGGTAGAAGGGTCAGCCTGGGAGAAGTGCCAGGCCCCCATATTTCCTAAGTGCCTGCTGAACCTCTCCGAAGTTAAAAACATAGGAGATAACAGACTTGAGACCAGAATCCAAAGCAATGGGTAGTAGTTAGATCCAGGGCTTAGAGGTCTCCTGACAAAACTTCTCCAGAGCCCTTTTTAAGTCTCATTTGCTCGTTTTACATTTCCTCTAAGTTATAGGCCAATGGTAAGAAATAGGCTTGAGTATGAGCCCAAATTTAGGGGCTTTATTTATCCACACAACTGAGCAGGTTTCAGAGGAAACAGGTCCAAAAGGAGCAGTCAAGACAGAATAAATTGCTCCCATATCAATCAGGAAATTAACAGACTTACCTGCCATGTCAAGGGTCGCCCAAAGTTTCTCCCCTGTGATGAGAATTGCCTCTTTCCTCTGGGGAGCCACTGGGAACCCCAGGCCCCCCAGTCAACCACAGCAATTTGTGGGGAGGAACTTGGTCCCTGCTCTCTTCAGAACAGGGGACAATCCCTCCTCCAGTGCCCTTTATTTTGCGCAGGGGGCACAGCTGTTTTGGAGGATTAGGACATTTCTTACTCCAATGGCCTGGGCTTCCACATCCAAAGCAGGTTCCCTTTCCTCCTCTGGGGCTGCTAGGATGGCCCTGAGGTGGCCCTGGCCTTGGCCTGTCTATTAACTGCAGCCAAATATCTGGTCTTTGTCTACAGTCCTCATTTTCCCTGTCTCGGTTGTTAAAGGTATTTAGACAAATTCCCTGGCCTTCTTCAGAATCTGAGCCTCTTTATCAGGAAGGTAACAGTGGGCCAGAACCATTATAATAGCTAGTCAGTTTAGAGAAAATAAGCTTCCTTACACTGACCTGTATCTGACACCGAGGAGGACACATGAACTCTAGCAGTCCTAAAATACAGAAGTTTACATAACTATTAGCAAAACTTAGTTCTTAGATTTAATTTTTTTGAGTAACTAAAGACCTAATTAAGACCATATAAAACAGAAAAAACATTTTTTTAAAAAATATTTTATTGGTTGGGGGAGGGGAACAGCATTGGGGAATTGGGGAAAAGGAGGAGACAAGTTGCTGTCCTTTTTGTTCTTCAGTCTAGTTGTGGAGAACCTCGTTTCACTGGCCCATGTTGGTATTGTGATCATTGAGCTCTTCCCGGGTGAGGCAGTTGCTCCCCGGCCATTGGACGGCCACTCATGGCAGCTCACTGCCGCCCATTCATGCTGGCTGCCAGCCATTCACGGTAGCTCATGGCAGCCCACTGCAGCAGAGGCTGCAGCTTACGCTGTCACTGGTGACTCACAGCAGCCCAGCTCCAGGTCAAACTGTTCACCATCTTAGCTGTAGAAGGTGCAGCATCACTGGTCTGCATGTGGGATCCCAACCAGGGCCCTGCTGCTCAGAAATGGTGTCCCAAGCCAACTCTTAATCAATGCACCTCTTGGCCGGCCCAAACAGAAAATTATTTTGATGACACATACAATCTTAGTTTTTTAGGCAGAATACTTTTTTATAATATCAGTAGCAGACCAATAGTCTAACAAACTTTATCTTAGTAGAGAGATAAAACTCAACAAATTTTATACCAGCTTACTTTTGATATTTAAATTTACTTAATTACATTTAGCTTAACCATATATAAAATTTTCTTAAGATTATTTTCCACAACACTTTTATAACTTTCCCAGTCCCTTAGTTTGTCTCTTCTCATTCATTCAGAAATAACCATCCTTAAAACAAACTACTTTCTTTGAGTTCCTTCAAAAATGTATTTGCATACCTTATGCCTTTCTTAAAAACACACATCATTTTCTTTCATATTAATTAGAATTTATAACCTTCGGAACCTTAATTTTTACTGACAACTAAAAGCAAGTATCCAATATTTCCATTTCATAAACACATTTTGTAACCTTTAGAAGTATAGATTTTTGTTAGCAATATAGCTACCAATTTTTTAAAAATTATATTTTCAAGAAATATATAACACATTTACTGACAGATCTTAAGTTATCTTTCAGATTTCCTGTGACAAGAAACCAAAAAGTAGGTGAACTCAGACTCATTCAATAATTAATATTTCAGCATTTTATTTTTAAATACTTAGATATTGAATAATTTTTATCATTTAACACAACTTAGTAAAACTGAAATCTTAAGTTACCAACAGATGCTGAGAAACCTCATCCAAGCATTCACACTATATTATCACAGAAAAGTTTTATATTAACATTTTATTAGTTTTTAACTCTATGAGATTTCAAAGGTAATTATTATCCAAGCTGTTTTCTTGACAAATTTTATAACAGAGATAACATGAATTTATTTTTGTAAACCCACATAAAACAAAAGCTATCATATTTAATGTTAATAACCTTAAAAGACATATCTATTTAACCAAGTTAAACCAACCTTAGTATCAAACATTTTCTTAGATCATGTGATCCTGAAAGGTACTTGAGTTAGTTGTATTTAAATTTATATAAGCGCTTAATCTTTTTTTTCGTTAAGTCAATCAAATATAATCTTGTAATACCATCTGGAGGCAAAAACACTACATTATATATAAAACACGGGCAATCACAGATATCAGAGATCATATACATATAAACAGAATTATTAACAATTGCAGAGAGATTCTAAGATCTTACAATTACCCCTACAATTTCAAAGAGGCTGGAACAAGGGGTGGGAGGTCTGGCTTGAGAATTAGCAGTTTGGTTTTTTTTGTTGTTTGCTTTTTTTTAGCAGCTTGGTTTTAAGTGTCTCTTTTTTTCCCCTTCAGTTACCTCAGTCACAGGCATTCCTGGTTATAAGTGGATTAGGCGGTAAGTGGGGTTCCCTTTTTTCTGAACTATCTATTTAGTTCCTTTCTTTTCAGTCTATCATAAAAGCTTATACATAAAATATTTCACTTTATTTTCCAGACCTCTAACAGGACAATTCAAGTTGCAAAATAGTATAATAATTCAATGAACTATTGAGCAACCAGTGCCCTCCAGAATCTAATATATACATTGGCCAAGCAGTACTGTAATAGAACATTAATTTCTTTTTGGTCAACAGCTTATAGACATAGTTTTGCCAATGGCCTAATATTTTGTCCAATGGGCTCCCAGCTGGGATTGAAACCTTAGATCCCATTTTTGAGATTGAATAAACATAGCTGCATTTGATACACACACACACACACACACACACACACACACACACACACACACACATCCAAGTATTCCCTGAATCGGACAGACAAAACCAGAAAATCTAGCTTGGAATCGGAACACCAAAACCAAAACTGAACCTGACCAGGCACCAAATTGGGATGTGATGTAATCTTACTCCATATACATGGTCTGTCAACCATCAAACTACCGGCCAGTGGGCAAATACCAAAAACCAAATGTGGCCCTAAGACCACCCAATGCCCAAAGGCCAAAACCAAGCATGGTGGCTTTCACAGTGCCACCCACAAGTGTGCTTCCAAGACTAAAGCAAGCTTGCAACCAAAGCCCCTTATTGGTGGGGGTATTATGCCTTGCTGGACATTGCAATCTCACCTTTTGGCACCAATGGGTCAGTATGACCCCCAAATGGCCCTCAAAGAGGAGCCCCAAAGGGTAAGTGCAAAATTGCTCAGCAACTGCGTCCAGAGGTTGGTCCTGCACCAAGGAATCTGCCCAGTCCCAGGCAGCTCCCAAGACCCTCTGCAAGCTGAAAGACTTACCGGAGGAGCCCCAAGCCTGTTTTACCTGAGTCACCAGAAACTGAAACTGGGGGCCAAGCAAGCCTGGGGCTCATGCTGCCTGCACCACTCAGCCAATAGATCGACATAGGAGTTGAGTATAGGTTAAGTGTTTATTTGGCCGGCCGAGTGGCGCGTTGGTTAAGAGCTGGGCCCCGGTTCAGAGGGCCCCGGTTCAGATCCCACATATGAGGGCCAGTGACACTGCCCTCCACAGCTAAGATGCTGAACAACAGCTCAACCTGGAGCTGGGCTGCTGTGAGTCGACAGTGATGGCATAGGCTGCAGCCACTGCTGCAGTGGGTTGCCATGGGCTACCGTATGTAGCCAGCAGCCAGCGTGAGCGGCCGTCCAGAAGCCGAGGACTGATCTGCCTCGCCCGGGAAGAGTGCAATGATGGTGCCAACTTGGGCCAGTGAAGCAATGTCCTCCACAACTAGACTGAAGAACAAAAGGACAGCAACTTGTCTGTTCCCCTTCCCCCAATTCCCCAATAAAAATCTTAAAAAAAAAAAAGATTAAGTGTTTATTATCAGAGTGATGTAGGATGTTTCTTGTGCCAGGATCATAGTCTTATGAAGCAAAAGAATGGAGTCACTGACCAGAGAGGTCAAGTTTGTAGCAGAGGATAGTTTTATTAGAGCAGAAAGTTACAGCTCTTGAGGGGGTCCTGACTGGGATGCCCACAGTTAGGTGGGGAACTACTCCTTTTATTTGTCTAGTTGCCTCAGAGTGTAATTGATGTCTCTGTTCTGATAGGATTATGGTATTTCAAGTCTGGGGCTTTGAAGATATCATTGTCTTCTGCTCATTCTATCAAGGAGTTCCTGACTGCCTTATATTATGTTAACTAACCTGTCTTAATCTCCCCTCTGGAGGTGAAACTTCTGACTTCTTTCTAATAGGCTTTGAGGACAAAAAACCCATGTACTCCTCCTCCCCCTCCTCCTTCCAAGTTTGTCATTCTGGCGGGGTCCTGTGACTTAAACCTATCAGTCAGCTATTAAGATATTTCTCTTGGTTTTGCTATGGTTTTTGCCCTAATTCCTTCTACTGTGGTCATTTTCCTGATTACCTATAATTTTTCTATCTCAAGAGTACAAGTGATCTGAGAAGGCAGTGGGTTAACACCTCCAAAAAATGCCTTAATATTCTCAGACCAGCATGGAATATTTAAGGAAAAATCTGAGCATTCCTCCAGAGGCTATGCGATGGTTCTGGGGGTCTGCATGGAGCCTTCTCTCAGGCAATGTGGCTTTCTAACATGGTCTCCAACCCAGGAGCAGTGATAACAGTAACCTGGAAAAAATGCTAGGCCATAAAGATTGTAATCAGCAAGCATGGGGGCATTGTGACTAGTAAGCAAGCATAAGTTTCAGGGTAATTATCTAAAGCAGGGAACTGGGACAGGGAACATCCTAAGCTCAGGAACTGGGACAAGGGACATTCCAAGCTCAAACAACAGGGAGGAGGTTGATCAGTTGTTAAGCACTAGGGCAGGGAGAGGTGAGGCCAGGGACATTGCAAGTCCTCTTTTGTGGGGAATCCCAACTGAGCCCTGTTTTCTAACTACTCTACTGTTATAGTGCAAAAGCAGCCATACACAATACAGAAACAAATGAGTGTGACTGTAATCCAAAAAAGCTTTATTGACAAAAACAGATTGCCTACACTGCTTTATAATTATTTAATTTAGTGTTCTAAAATAATTCATTGTGAGCATTTACTTCAATTTACATGTCTTTTCTGCCTTTGGAGAACATTTGGTTTGTTTCAGTTTTATTTTCTATCATAAACAAAGCTGTTATAAACCTCTTGCGTGTGTCTCTAGTTTTTCTAGATTGAATATCTAATGGTAAAATTGCTGGTTCAAAATTTTCAATTTTAGCAGGTAACGTCAAACAATTTTCCAAAATGACTGTATCAATTTATTTTCCCTCAGTAGAAAACTGGAGCTTTCATTGCACTATATCTGAGATCGTTTTTATTTTTTGCAGTCTGATGGGTGCAAAATGGTCTGTGGTCTTAATTTGTGGTCTGTGGCCTTATCATTCCCCGGCTATTAATGATGTTAAAAATCTGTTCACATCCCATTTGTGCTTCCTTTCATCTGAAATTCCTATTTATTGTTTTTATCCATCATTACATTAAGCTGATCTTTTCTTTTTCATTTTTTAGAAGTTCTAGATACTTTAGGTACTAGTATTCTACCTGATATTTTTGTTGTAAATATCTTTTCCCTCTTTTTACCTTTTTTATGATCTATTGTGAAAAATAGAGGTTAATTTTTATGTAATAATATTTATAATTATTTTATTTTACTTTCTATCTTTTATTACTTCAACTGTTAAAATTATTTTCATATATTCTAAATATTTCACAGGGTGTTTTGTTTGTTTTCTTTGTTTATTCTTAGGTTTTTAATATGTTGCGGGATACTTGGACAGAGAAAGGAGACACCAAGACTCAGGAAGCAGTGTTTATTGATGCCGGCTCCAGCTCAGCGGATTCACATCCAGAGGCTGAGCCCCGACCCGGGAGGGACTCGAGACTATATACCCTGAGGTTTCCAGGTTAGCAGCTAAGATTCTTTATCAGGACATGTGGCCTTGTGCCAGTTCCTGACTGGCTCCTGGGTGAGGTAGGAATTCGGAAATGTTAAACGCGGAAGTCTTAATGGCCATGCGGTCTAGGAAAGCCTTTGTCTGAAGCTCCCTGCTATAGCGTGAAATTCTTGGCAACCACGTGGTCTCGGAAAGCCTTTGTCTAGGGTCCTCTGCCACATTCCCCACTTTGATGCTTGAACCCATGTGTGGGTTAGAGAACATCATCTCCTTCAACAGGCTGCTGGCCTAAGGTTTGGTATTTCCATAACATGAAGACTTCAGCAGCAGTTTTACATTCCACAATGGCCTCTATGAGGGAAGAGGTGGAGCGAATGACAAGGGGGAGAACGCAGGGAAAAAGGAGACATGTCTCAAGGAGCAGGAGGATGATTCCAATTAAGGCTTTAAATTCCCCGAGGGTGGAGAACCATCCCCCAAATAGGCTCTCGGGGTCCCATCCTGCCCACTTTTGAACTGGGACATGGGCAAGTTTCCTAATACTTGTGGCAATAGCAGAGAGAGCTTTGCTGGTGTCATCAATCTGTAGACAACAGTCTGACTGATTAAATTTGCCACAGACGCCACCTTCTTTTCAGCTAGTAAGTAGTCCAGTGCTAGGCGGTTTTGATAAATAGCGTCCCACATCTGGGTCTGTTGGATGGCGAGGAGCTCTAAAGCTGTCGCAGTTTCATTGGTAATTATTTCTAGAATCACCTGTAATCTGATAATATGGTTAAGCATGTAAATGGGGGTACGGTATCCCCAACTCCCGTCTTGGGCCCAAGTAGCTGGGCTATAATATCAGATGATCTGCTGGCGAGGGCATTCATCTTCCCCCCAGGTTTGATGTCCCCCCATATTAAGGGACCTCCTGGGCCTTTTCTGTAAATCCTGGTATAAGGGGGCGCCTAGCTCTTGGCCAGTTTGGTTAGGAAGGAGGAAGAAACCAGGCTGGATTATACCAAGTGCACAGCTCCCGGTCCAGTTGGAGGGGAGATGGGAGTGTGCTCGTTTGCCACAGATCCAGAATAAGCCATCGGGTGCTGCCCAGTGGGTGCTCAGAGTGGAGTTTAAGTTATCCCATATAGTGCTAAGGGGCAGAAGTGCATGGGAGAGGTTACTGGTGCCATTAAGGAAAGGTGCAGTTGGCAATGGAGGAGCTAGTATCTAAGAGGGAACATGAGGTAGAATTGACAATAGGGCTCCAATACCAGGTCGGGGCTTTTGGCCACCAGCTGAGAGACGAGCCATTTAAGTTCTGGATTCTCCTGCATGGGGTGTCTCCCACCCATTGGGTGTAGGCCGTGCCTATCCGGCTGAGACATTCTTCTCCGATTACTTTGGAGGAGAGTACCCATCCCAGGGGCCGTTTCTGTGAAGGTCGGATTGTCGTGCAGCTCCATTGGAGGAGGTCAAGGACAGTTAGGCTAGTTCTCTTCCATGGCCAATCTTCACTCATGAGTGCTCCCCCACATACCCAGTACCCTGTGACATTAAGTTACTGGGCTATGCGTTCGGCAAGGTCAATAAAGAGGTTTTTTCCCAGAGTTGGAAAACTCAAGGTTTTACCCAATTTAACCTTGAGTTGTCCATATAGTTGGGGCCCTGGGATCTGCCAATGGGAGGGTGGCTTTGTGGCCATCTGGTTCATGAGCCATTTAACCATCTCCTGTACTGCTTCCTTTCGGGTCTGATCTTGGATGCTCCCCCATTGGAGTATCCGACATGGGTTTGGCAGGTCCAGTAGATGACCTGGTTAGCCTTTTTGACTCCCGGGCAATTGTAGCCAGCTGTTGAATGTTGAGGAGTAGGGCAGGACCAGTAGGATCTGTCTGCATAGGTACAGGCCTGAGGAGTTCTACTCTGATAGCATTGGGCTGGCATGTACGTGTAGGAGACAAAGGCTACCTGAGATGTTGTTCCCAGCGTAAAGGACTGGAAGCATGATTTAGGACATGAGGTAGTGATACCGTTCCCGGATGTGAAGAAAAGGATGAGGGTAAGGATTAGAGTCCTTGGGATAAGCATCTTGTAAGGAAGAACTCCTCAAGCTTTGTCCGTGCTTGGATTGGTCAGCTTCCAGTGTGACCAAAGAGGGGCTGGTGGCCAGCTGAGTGACTCAGTTGGTTAAGAGCTTGCTCAAGAGTTTGAGCTCTGAGAAACAGCGGTTCGCGGCCCAGCCCGAGCTGAGTAGCCGCTGAGCTGCCAACAGGTGGCGGGATGACTCAGCTAAAAAAAAAAAAAAAACCAAACAAACAAGAAAACAAAACAAAGAGGGGCTGGCGATCTCCTCCTAAGGACCGGTGACAGCGCTCACCATTTTCATCCGGAGAGTGATCTTGAGGGGCTCGGAGGGGTCAGAGGTGCAGTCCCAGCTAGCAGCTGCAGGTTTCAATCTGCTGTGGTGTATCCATGGAGTGATCTCTGCAACCTTAACTGTTATGGAGGTAGACAAAATGACAGTAAAGGGGCCCCTCCACAGGGGTTTTAAGGGCTGGAGGTTCCATTCCTTAACCCAAACTGAATCCCAAGGCTTAAAGGGATGAACTTCAGTTGTTAAGCTAATGGGGAGCCTCTCCTGCACCCATTGGTTGAGGTTCTGTAGGGTAGACTCTAATGCCTCAAGCTGTTGTCTTAAGGTTAGGTCTCCTATTTCTTTAAGGTCCCCTCAGAGGCCCCTAATGAGTGGAGGTGGTCTTTCGTATATGACTTCATAAGGGGAAAGGCCCGTCTTCTTGGTAGGAGCTGAGTGTATCCTCAGGAGCGCTATTGGAAGGGCCTTGTCCCAATAGAGGTGTGTCTCTTGGCACAGTTTTTTTAGGTGGGACTTGGGGGTCCGGTTCATGCGTTCTACTTGTCCTGAGCTCTATGGGTGGTAGCAGGTGTATAGATTCCAAGTGATGCAGAGGAGCTTGGTTAAGAGCTGGATTACTTCGGCTATAAAGGTGTGACCATTGTCAGAGTCTATTGAGAGTGGCAGCCTAAGACGAGGGATTATGTCCTGTAGCAATAACTGGGCGATTTCCCGTGCTTTTTCTGTCCAGGTGGGGAAGGCTTTCACCCACCCCGAGTAGGTGCATACAAATACTAACAGATATCTAAGACCTCTGGAGCACGGCATCTCAGTGAAATCTATTGTGGGATCTTCAAGTGGGGTGTTGCCAGTATGCTGGACTCCTGGGGGTAGGACCGGTCCTTGACATGGGTTATTACGAGCACAAACAAGGTACTGTTCACAGGCTATTCATGAGATACTGGAGAGTCGGGGCACATAGAAGTACCTATTGAGGGTCGCTTCTAGAGCAGTCCAACCAAAGTGGGTCCATTGGTGAAACTGCTTGACAAGAACTATAGCTAGGTTCCCTGGTATGACAATGCAGCCATCTCGAAGTTTCCACCATCCGTTACGGAGATGGCTTCTTCCTTCAGTCTTGAACCAGGCCTCTTCTTGGTGGGAACATTTGGGATCCCGTTCAGCTAACAGGCTGGGAAAGAGGGAGACTATTAACATTGGAGGTTCGAGGATTTCTTTGGCTACAGCTAACTTGGCTGCTTGGTCCGCTTTGTAATTGCCTCAGGCTGTGATGGTGTCGCCTTTTTGGTGGCCCCTGCAGTCTATGACTACCACCCTTTTGGGTGTCCATACTGCTTCTAGGAGATCAAGAATCTCTTGTCCATATTTAATTTCCTACCCTCCTGAATTGATTAATCCCTTTTCTTTATATAAAGCCCCATGAACATGGAGGGTAGTGAAGTCATACTTAGAGTTGGTGTAAATATTGGCTCTTACCCCAGCTGCTAGCTGAAGGGCCTGAGTCAGGGCGAAGAGCTCTGCCTTTTGTGCCAAGGTCCCCTGTGGGAGGGGTTTTGCTTCAATGGTGGTGTCTAGAGTCATCACGTCGTATCCAGCCAACCGTCTATTTCCCTGGACATAGCTGCTACCATCAGTGTAGTATTCTACATCGGGGTTCATAAGAGGTTGGTCAATCAGGTCCAGCCTACTGGAGAACACTTCATCCGTGACTTTGATGCAGTCAGGTCTGGGGGCCAAGGCCCTACAGGCAGTAAAGTGGCTGGGTTTAAGGTCCATACTATCTCAAGGCGGACTCGTGGGTTTTCACATAGTAGCCCTTGGTACGTGGCAATCCTGGAGTTGGTAAGCCAATAGTGTCTCTTATGATCTAATAGGGCTTGAACCAATTGTGGAGCCCGGACAGTTAATTCCTGACCCAGGGTTAGCTTGTTAACCTCGGACATGAGGAGGACCGTTGCTGCAAGTGCCCTCAGGAAGGTGGCCATCCTAGTGCTACTGAGTCAAGTTGTTTTGAGAGGTAGGCTATCGGCTGGTGCCAATCCCCTAGCAGTTGGATAAGGACTTCTACTGCCATTCCCATATGTTCATGTACATAGAGGAAGAAAGGCTTGGTGATGTCCGGGAGCCATAGGCCAAGGGCATGAGTGAGAGCTCATTTAAGCTCATTAAAAGCCTTTTGTTGTGGAGACTCCCACAGAAAAGGTTCCCGTTCACCCCCCTTTGTGGCTTCATAAAGGGGTTTGGCTATAGTAGAGAAGTTGGGAATCCAGATCCTACAGAAGCCTGCCGCCCCTAAAAATTCGTGGTACCCTGTTTCCGAGTAGTGGGGACCGGGATGGTACATACCGCCTGCTTCCTTTCTGGGCCAAGCTGGCATTGTCCTTGTGACAAGTGGAAACCAAGATATTTGACCCTGTCTTGGCATATCTGAGCCTTTTTCTTGGAGACCTTGTATATACCCTGAGATTTCCAGGTTAGCAGCTAAGATTCCTTATGAGGACATATTGGCCTTGTGCCAGTTCCTGACTGGCTCCTGGGTGAGGTAGGAATTTGGAAATGTTAAACGCGGAAGTCTTAATGGTCATGCGGTCTAGGAAAGCCTTTGTCTGAAGCTCCCTGCTACAGTGCAGAATCCTTGGTGACCACGTGGTCTGGGAAAGCCTTTGTCTAGGATCCTCTGCCACAATACATTTGAAATTGATTTTTTTTATGGTGCAAGCTGCTCTAATTTTATTTCTTCCCATAGGGTAACAAACTATTCTAAGACCATTAATTGGCTATTCTGTGCTTTCCACCAATCTGCAAATTTGGCTCCATTGTGAAGAGTTTCTATATTTCACAGCTCCATTTTCTTCTACTGATATTGTAAGTGAAATTTGGTAAATCAATAATGTAATTAGACTTAGCTAGTTTGCAGTTTGACTCATCACATAGCTTGCTATCTAGCCACTTGTCAGTTTGATCCACCCTGATATTCAGCTGTTTTCTCTTTGTTTCTCTCCTCATTAACTAATTTAAGAACTCTTTTGTTACTTTCTCAAGGCTACACATACTTTGTTAATCCATATAATCAACAATCCTAACCTGAAAAGATCAATTTCTTAATCTTCAGGTGCCAGGACACCAGAATCCAATTTGCAACTCCCTTGCAGTTTTTACTGGTGATGAATAAAGCTCCAGACCATGGTAGCCAAGCTTAAGTCTGGAGGCCTGAGATAACATTATCTTAAAACAGACCAGACCCCAGGAAGCGATATCAGCCCTCAGCCCTGCCCGATCAAATCCGCCTTTCCTTTGTTCTTACGTACCTATAAAACCTTCTGCCCATTCTAGGAAAGGGGAGATGGCCTTTGGACTGGAGTCTGCCATCCTCCCAGAATGCCAGTATTCTGAATAAACATGCTTGTCCCCCTAACAATCTTGTCTCTCAATTTTTAACTTTTTAAAGTGGCAGGCAGCTGCACTTAGCATAGTATCAGTATGATTGTTTATCTATGTGCCAACACCACACCTTCTTTATAGCCTTATAATAAGTAATAGTATTTGAATGGCAAATCCTCTCTTCTTGTTTTTCTTCAAGAGTATTTGGGCTTCTTTTAGGTCTTTGTACTTTCATATAAATTTTAGAGTCAGTTGCCAATCCAACACACAACAAATTGAAAAACAACGCATTTGGGTTTCTGATTGAATTGTACTAAGTAATAGATCATAGATTTTGGATCAATTAGGATCCCTATAATATTGTAAGGGTGATATTGTATTTTAACATTTTAGTTTAGTTCAACTTAACAATGTAATTTAGCTTAGGATTTTTTAAAAGTTTTTTTTTTCTTTGCTTCTCTCCTTTCCTGCTAGTTTTAATGACTCCGTTTACACAAAGGTGAATACACACTGTGGTAATTGCAGAACAAATGGACTTAATGGCTCTGCTTTTTTAAGACTGCAGGTATACCTCCTAAATCTGCCTGATCCCCAGGATGCTGATTTAGAGGAGGTTGCAGCCTTCAGCCATCAGCTTTCTTAACAATCTGAGATTCCCCTTCTTCAACAGAGACTGGGATAATTTTATCTCTCAGACAAACCAGGCTCTGAGAAGCTCCTTTTTTTTCTCTCTCTTTTCAGAATTTGGTGTCCAAATGTTAGTTGCTTGATCACCTCACCCTTCCCTGTATTCTGCTTCTCCTTGTGTGCCTATAAAACCTCTTGGCCATGCAGAGATCAGGAAAGGTAGTCTTTGTGACAGGAGTCTGCTGCCTTTCCTGAATGCTGGCATTCTGGAATAAACTTGCTTTTTTTCCCACCAACCTTATCTCTCAATTTTTAACTTTTCAAGTGACTAGCAGCAGGACCTTTAACCTGATAACAATATTAGATCTTCTAATTAATAAGCATGGTTTATTGCTCTATTTCAGTCTTCTTTAGCTTTTTTCATTAAGGTTTTATAATTTTCTTGATAAAGGTCTTTATCCCTAGTGTGGATGGAAAGAGGGCCACATATTAAACCTGACAAGCTCAGGAGACTGAGAATAAACACATAAGATGGTCTGAACATAAAAATTCCTAATTAAATGCGAGTCATGGCTGGTAGTCATATCCTTGGTCTGTAGCTTCCTTAACAAAAGTCAATCTTTACCTTAAGTGAGCCTATCTGTTGTCCTTTTGCATCTAAGATAACATACCCTTGGAATGTGAGAGTAATCCCTTTCTGAACCCTCCAAGGGGTACAACCCACCACACCAGAGTGGAAAATCTACAAAATCCCTCATTGTAGTCTTGTTCCCCAAGTACTATCTCTATGTGCTATAAAATGCTATTGGGTTTTCGGAAAAGCCATGATGTATTTTTTCTATGTTTTTCATTGCAAAGATGCATCATGACTTTTCCGACACCCCAATATTAACTATTTCTGTACCCACCAATGTAAAAACAGTGTGTGTCTCTCCGTTTTACTTTTTATCCAATTCTAGAGATTTCCCCGCTTTGCTTTCTCCCACTCCCTTACTCTACAACCAATGGATTTCATGTAACCCACCTCCTTTGATTCTAATGTATAAAATAAGTTGCAAAACGGCCATTTTTTCATTCCATTGAGACATTGCTTCCTGGCGATTGTCATGCGTTTGGCTCAAATAAACTTTTATAAGCTTTCTCTTAGGCTGGGTGTTTTTTCATTGACACTAGGTACTTTATATTTTTAAGCTATTATAAATGATAGCCCCTTTAAATATAATTTGCTATCAGTATTATGGATGAAAAAGGGGCCACATACTAAACCTGACAAGCTCAGGGGAGGCCTGTATATGAGTCTATTCCTGTTTTGTTTGCTCATTTATTCTGTTCTTTATATTCCACATGTAAGTGAGATCACATGGTATTTGTCTTTCTCAGTCTGACTTCTTTCACTTAATATTCTGTAAGACCATCCATATTGTCACAAATAGTAAGATTTCATTCTTTTTATGGCAGAATAACATTTCATTGTATATGTTTACCACAATTTCTTTATCTAATCATCTATTGATGGGCATTTCAGTTGTTTTCATATCTTGGCTATTGTGAATAATGCTGCAGTAAACATAGGGGTGTATATATCTCTTCAAATTAGTGTTTTGGATTTCTTTGGATAAATACCCAAAAGTGGAATTGCTGAATCATAAGGTAGTTGTATTTTTATTTTTTTGAGGAACCTCCATACTGTTTTCCATAGTGGCTGCACCAATTTGCAACTCCACCAACAGTGCATAAGGGTTCTCTTTTCTACATATCCCCACTAACACTTGTTGTTTGTTGATTTATTAATGATGGGTACAGGATAGTTAATAGCATTGTACAGCACATAGAGATGGCCATCAAGGGACAAGAACAACAATGAGGGATTCTGTATTTTCCTGCTCTGGTGTGGTGAGTATGTCCTGGGAGTTCCAGAAAAAGGGATTACTCTGACGTTCCAAGGGCATGTTACCTTAGATGCAAAAGTACAATAGACAGTGTCACTTAAGGTAAAGGAAGCTACAGGACAAGTTGTGACCGCCGGCTATGACCCGTTTTAAGTTAGGAATTTTTATGTTCAGACCGTCCTATGTAGTTAATGGTGGCTATTCTAACAGGTGTGAGGTGATCACTCATTCTGGTTTTAATTTGCATGTGTCTGATGATTAGTGACATTGAGCATATTTTCATATGTCTATTTGCCATCTGCACTTCCTGTTTGGAGAAATGCCTATTCAGGTCCTCTACCCAAAAGATAGGATTGCTTCTGGAGATGCTTAGTCAGAGAAGACACTTGATACGATTTCAATCTTCTTAAATTTATCGAGACTTGTTTTGTGGCCTAACATGTGGTCTATCTTGGCAAATATTCAATGTGCCCTTGAAAACAATGTATATTCTGCATCTTTGTTGAAAATACTCTAAAAATGTCAATTAAATCTATTTGATCTAATATATCATTTAAGGCCACTGTTGCCTTGTTTATTTTCTGCCTGGAAGATGTGTCCAGTGGTGTTAGTGGAGATTTAAAGTTTCCTACTATAATTAGGTTACTGTCAATCTCTACCTTTATGTTGGTCAATATTTGTTTTATAAGTTTAGGTGCTACTGTGTTGGGTGCATAGATGTTTACTAGGGTTATGTCCTCTTGTTGGATTGATCTTTTTATCATTATGTAATGTCCTTCTTTGTCTCTTTGTATAGTCTTCATTTTTTATTATTTATTTATTCATTTATTTTTCTATTTTTACCCTCATTTGGTTCAAATTTAAGCCACTTTGAGGACATCTGTACATCTACTTTCTTAGTTCTTTACATTTCTGGCTTCTTAGATGTCAAGTTTCAGTTCCAATTGTGTCTTGCTAGAGCCTTCCCTGATCATTCCACTAAAGCCATGCCACTCCTCCAGAACTCCCATCCACCACTCTGTTATTTTGGTTCACTTATCACACTCTAGATTTATGTTCATATGTTTCTTATTGTTTTCCCTCTGCCCATTAGAATGTAATATTTTTGAGGGTAAGAACATCTTTATATTAACACTGTATACACAGTGTCTAGAACATTTCCCAACACATACTAGTCATTCTATAAAAAATTGTTGAATGAATCAGTATACTGGACATTTATATGTATTTTCTTTTTAGTTTTACTAGTTTTTCTTTATTTATTTATTTTGGTGTTTGTTTGTTTTTTAAATTAGTTTCAGGTGCAAAAAGCAACATAATAGTTAGATATTTACACCCCTCACACCCTCACAAAGTGATACCTCCCCAATCTACTACCCCTCTGACATTGTATATGTTATAATACCATTGACTATGTTCCCTAGGCTGTGCTTTACATTCCTTGAATATATATATATATATATATATATATATATATATATATATATATATATATATATATATATATAATTGTAGTTGACATTTAATATGATTCTACTTCAGCTTCAGGTGTACAGCACAGTGGTCAGGCATCTACACCGTCTATGAAGTGATCCCCCTGATAAACCCAGTACCCATCTAGGACCCTACATAATCTTTACAACATTATTGATTATATTTTTCATACTGTATTTCATATCCCCATGACTATATTGTGACTACCAATATGTATCTTCTGATGTCTTCACCTTCTCCCTTATCCCCACCTCCCTTCCACCTAGCAAGCATGGGTTTTATCTGTATATCTCTGAGTCTATTTCAGTTTTGTTTGCTCCTTTATTCTGTTCTTTAGATTCCACATATAAGTGAGATCATATAATATTTGTCTTTCTCAGGTATATTTCACTTAGCATAACATTCTCTAGGTCTATCCATGTTGTTGCAAATGGTAAGATTTTATTCTTTTTTATGGCAGAGTAATATTCCATTGTATAAATGTACCACAGTTTCTTTATCCATTCATCTATTGAAGGACAGTTTGGTTGTTTCCATATCTTGGCTATTGTGAATAGCACTGCAATAAATATAGGAGTCCATGTATTTTTTTTTTCAAATCAGTGGTTTGAATTTTTTTGGATAAATACCCAGGAGTGAAATTGTTGGGTCATAAGGTAGTTGTATTTTTAATTTTTTGAGGAATCTCCATGCTGATTTACATAGTGGCTGCACCAATTTGCAATGCTACCAAAAGTGCACAAGGGTTCCCTTTTAACCACATTCTCACCAACACTTATTTGTTGATTTATTGATGATAGCCATTCTGACTGGAGTGACGTAGTATCTCATTGTGGTTTTCATTAGCATTTCTTTAATGATTATTGACATTGAGCATCTTTTCATGTCTGTTGGCCATCTGTATGTCCTTTTTAGACAAATATCTCTTATGTAGTCTGCCCTTTTTTTAATTGGGTTGCTTGTTTTTTTAGTGTTGAGTTGTATGTGTTTTTTTAATAAATTTTTAATATTAACCCCTTATCAGATGTATCATTAGCAAATATCGTCTCTCATGAAGTAGGATGCCTTTTTGTTTTGTAAATGGTTTTCTTTGCTGTGAAAAAAACTTTTTAGTTTGATGTAGTTCCACATGTTTATTTTTTCTTTTGCTTCCCTTGCCTGAGGATTCATATCAGTAAAAATATTACTAAGGATAATGTCTGAAAATTTACTTCCTATATTTTCTTCTCAGAGTCTTATGGTTTCAAGTACTACATTTACATCTTTAATGCATTTAGAATTTATTCTAATTTTTAATTAAAGTTTATAGGGGTGACAATTGTTAATAGTTACATAGGTTTCAGGTGTACAATTCTGTAATTATTGTCTTTTTATATATCATATTGTGTGTTCATCACTCAGAGTCAGTTCACCTTCTATCACCATATATTTGATCCCTTGTATATGGCATATAAAGGTAATCCAGTCACATTTTTTTGCATGCATCTGTCCACTTTTCCCAGCATAATTTATTAAATAGACCCCAATGTAAATTCTTGCTTCCATTGTCATAGGTTAAATGACCATACAGGCATGAATTTATTTCTGGGCTCTCTATTCTGTTCCATTGATCTATGTCTGTTTTAATACCAATACCATTCTGTTTTGATTACTGTAGCCCTGTAGTATGATTTGATGTCCTACTTCCCATTTTGTTCTTATTTCTCAAGATTGCTGTAGCTATTTGGGATTTTTTATGGTTTCATAAAAATATTAGGAATATTTGTTCTAGTTATAGAGGTCACCTTCAGGGGGGACCTCTGCCACCAAGGTGTCTCTCCTGGCATTCACCCTCTCTCTGTGGGTTTGGGGTCAGCCTGTTTTGCATTTCCATCCCTCCTACCAGTCTTGATATGGCCTCTTCCTAAAATCCAAAGCTATAGTGGTTCTGCTCAGCTAGTGTTCAGATGAATTCCAAGGTTGATTGTTCTATAATTTACATGCAATTTTGATGTGACCCTGGGAGGCAGTAGGCACAGCATTCACCTAATCTGCCATCTTGTACCTCCTTCTCTATTGTCTTCATTTTAAAGTCTATTTTGTTTGATATAGATATTGCTACCTAAGCAAGAAGATTATTTCATTTGATTTACACATTAAAACCTTTATCCTGGCTGCTACTGCCTGGAAAATTACCCCCCCCCACCCCGCAACCCAAGTCAAAGAGGAAGCAAAAAAAGACCAGTCATACCTTGTTGCTATGGTCCACATTAGAGATAATGGTAGCTTGGAACAGGTGCACCTTTGGATGAGTTGTTGACCAGTACTATTTGAGATGCAAAATAAACATCCAGTAGAGATAATGAGCTAATTATTGAACTAAAACTTTAAATTTTGTTAAGAAGTATGGACTGGATACTTAAACTTGAAAAGTGTTTAAAGCCAATAGAGGATGAGATCACTAAGTTGTAAGGGTAATTACAGAAGTTGTCTGTGGCTGAACACAGAGGTATTCCAACATGAAGACATTAAAAGAAGACAAAAGAGAAAAAGGACACTGGAAGGGAAAAAGACACAGTAAAAAGTACAAAAACTATGAGAGGGTGGATCGTGGAAGCCATATGAAAAATGGTTTCCAAGAAAAGAAAATCAATTATTTGAGGCAAATGCTGCCAAAATGCCAAGTACAATGACTTGGAACTGATCGTTAGATTTGGCAATATGGTGTGTTTAGCTTATTAAAAAATCTGTGTTGGTAAGAGTGATGGTGACAAAAACCTAATTAGTGTAAATTCAAGAGAGAATAGGAAGAGCGAAATTGGAAACCTTGCAATTCCTTCAAAGTGTTTTGATGTAAAAAAGTTTTGATGTAAATAAATGGGCCTGTAGCTATGGAGAAGAATGTGGGATCAAAGAAGGTTTTGTTTTGTTTTGTTTTGTTTTGTTTTAAATTGTTTTAGCATGAAGGAATTAGAAGTAAGTTTGTAAATGAGAATGATCTAATACAAATTTGATGATTCAAAGGAAATAAGGAGAACTGCTGAAGGAAGGTCCTGAGTAAGCAAGAGAGATTGGGATGCATTGCACAAGTGTGTAGATGGACCTGTTAGAAGTGCATGGAGTTCTTCCCACAGTGAGAGTACACAAGGTTCAGCATTAGATCACAGATTCACATGATTGGATAGATGTGGTGGTAGGAATATGTGCAAGATCTTGTTAACAAAAAAAATAATAGACCAAAAATGGAATCATTTGCTCCCATGACAGCAAAGCAAGACTTAATTGCAGTTTCAGCTTCTTCCAGTAATGTGATCTTTAAACAGTCAACAATGGTGATAGAAGGAGAACTGACTCTGTGTGGTGAACACACAATGTGACATATAGATGATGTATTACAGAATTGTACACTTGAAACCTATGTAATTTTACTAACCAGTGTCACCCCAATAAATTTTTTTTTTAATTTATGTCTTCTGATGTTGTGCTCTTCCCAACAAAAGAGATCAGTAGAAAGTGATGGGTAGAGCTTATATGTCTAGGACAGGGGTTGGCAAACAGGTCATGAGCCACATGCGGCTCTTTGGGTACGTTCCGTCTCAAAAGTTTGCTGACCCCTAGAAGAGCCAATCCTGTCCCTCACAACAATTTAAAAATTATTCGAGAGCCATAATATATTTTTACATAATCACCATTATGTGAATAATATTCTTTATAAATTTTATGACAAATGAAATGATAGTTTTATTTTCATTTTCAATTTTACTTCAGAGCCTGCAGCTCGCGAGCTGCAGTTTGCTGACCCCTGGCGGCTCTTCCATCTCAAAAGTTTGCCAACCTCTGGTCTAGGGAACTAAGTACAACAATGATTTTCTGTTTCAGGTTAAATAATTGGAATGTGTCTGAGTATCATCCAGAAGTGAACTCATTCTTAGGATATCTGGGGAAAGAGCCCATATCTTGAACCAGGTGTAGAAATAACAGTGATAGCAGGTGTATACATAGTCAGAAATCTCTAAGGCAGTAGTCTCCTCAGATAGATGAGATTGAACCCTCAGGTTTGATAGATATAATTAAAACTATACAGAGATTATATAGCTCTTGCCTCACTCTAAATATATAAAGAATATTTGTCCCTGTTTTGTCATTTACAAAGGATTTTCACTCTTTTTGTTTCATGTGTTTATCACAAGAAACTTTGGATATAAGTTTTACAGAGGATACAGGGGCTTAGAGAAGTTAAATAATTCAGAAATAGAGCCAGGGCTGGCCGAGTGGCTCAGTTGGTTAAGAGCTCACTCAAGAGTGTGAACTCTGAGCAACAAGGTCACTGGTTCGATTTCTGGCCCAAGCTGAGCTGCTGCTGAGCTGCCAACAGGTGGCAGGATGGCTCAGCTAAAACAAACAAACAAACAAACAAACAAACAAACAAACAAACCAGAAATAGAGCCAAGACTCAAAATGGAGTCATTTTCCTACAATGCTTATGTTATATTCACTTCACTTTTCTGACCTCCAGAAAACTGCTATTTAATATTTTTAAGTAGCTAACTAAATATACAGATATAAATTATCTATTGAAAAGGTTGAATGGACAGGGCAATATTTTTAAGGTTACAGTCTAAAATTAAAAAAAATCTTTGTATTTACTAAGTAAAAGTGACCATTGGGTAGCATGAAGTACCTTTATTTTGGGTTCTCTTGGATTTCAACATAAATGTCCCTCCCACCCTCCAAGAAAAACCAGTCAAATTTATATAAGACTGAACTATAATGAGCTATTTATGAAATTAAAATATTTGGACACAGCCCTAACTTTTAAAATTAACAAAAGAGGGAAAATGTAGCCAGTGAAAAAATCAGTTGGCACAAGTGAGACATTAAACAGTAGATGGAACTGTTGACCAAGCTAAGACTCCACGTAGTTATAACATTATTTAATGCCCATTTCACATGTTTATCCTTAAAGACATCATAAGAAATGTTCACTATAGTAATGTATGAATGTATAAGTTTGGAGGTTGGAATGTGAAGGAGTGTTTCTTCTTCATTAGAGGGTTCCTACAGGCTTCAGTTTGGTGTTTCAAAATGAGTAGGAGAACAACCTGACTGAGTGGGCACTGAGGAAGGCAGTAAGGGCCATTCAGTGGCAATAAACTGTAGAAAGGCATGAGGATCTAAAATAGGACACCAGAGTCCCTAGCTGTTATTGGATTGTAGGCTGTGTGGAGCTAGATGACAGGCTGAGGAGAGGATGCTGAAAGTGGATGTGACTAGTGAAAGATTGCATATTAATTCAGGTCTTAGAAAACCTTAAATTATAGGATTGATTGTTTTAGTCTTTTCTTTTGTTTAGTCACTAAATTACCAAATGGCTATATTCTTCTTACCCATCTAAATCCTCCCAATCCTCTTACCCCACTAATCCCTGCTGTAAATTCTCTTTTAGTTCCATCCACTAGTAACACTATTCATTTTGCAAGCATCTCCAGAAGCAATCCTATCTTTTTTTTTAACTGGGTAAATCAATCACAGATAACATCACCAACGACTTTTGTATATTCTCATAATATAAATGCCACTATAATTACTTGGTGCTACATCCTTCTTTAACTAGACTGCCAAAAGATTTTAATCTCTTTCCAAAACTGTTTCTCTTACATGATCCTGAAACTTAGGCCTCCATTTTCCTATATGGCCAACCAGAAATTTATGTGAAAAAAGGTCCAGAATTCAAGAGCTGATTAATTTTGTAGATGCTTATTTATCTCTGTTATCACATAGATAACAGATATGATGTAAGAAACTTGAATTGTCCATAAAGAAATGACTTCAGCTAGGTGTTAAACCTATGTAGCTCTAAATGGGTAAGGGGAAACTCGATGTTCAAAAAAGAGTGTTATAGAATATATTTAAAACTTTAGCTCTGGGGGCCAGCTGAGTGGCTCAGTGGTTAAGAGTTGGCTTGGGAGTGAGAGCTCTGAGCAGCAGGGCTGCCAGTTCGGTTTCCACATGGGCCAGTGACACTACAGCTAAGATGGTGAACAAAAGCTTGACCTGGAGCTGGGCTGCTGTGAGTGGCCGGCAAAGGCCTAGGCTGCAGTGGGGCTGCAGTAGGCTGCCGTGAGCCACCATGAGTGGCTGTCCAATGGCCGGTGACTGACTGCCTCAGCCGGGAAGAGCACAATGACCATAATACCAACATGTGCCGGTGACATGGCATTCTCCACAACTAGAATGAAGAACAACAACAAAAAAAAAAACCCCAGCAACTTGTCTGTTCCCCTCCCCCAATTCCCCAATAAAATCTTTTTTAAAAATCCCCAAAACTCTAGCCCTGCACTGGGGCAGCCTCCCATCATCATTTTATTCAACTATCTTGATCTCCTTCTGTACCAAGCTGCCCAGACAGCCCATCTACTTCCCAATATCATCGGTTCTTTCTCTTATATTTGATGTTCCACAACATCGGTGTTCTCTTGTGAGATGGAGGCTTGTTTGCACTTTGAATTTTTAATCCTTTTGTTTTCTCTTCCTCTCACCTAACTACTAATTAATACACCCCAGAATTTTAATTCTAGGGACTCTGCTTTTTCCTCTCTAGAGGATCTTCTAAGGTCCTCATTGAAAGGCCCATCTTTTCAGGAAAGCTTCCTGACAATGGCCCAGAGCAAAGCATAATTGACCTCTTTGTTCCTCAGGGTGTATACCACAAGGTTCACTATGGGGGTGATGATGGTATAGGTCACTAAGATTAGATGCTCTTGATCCTTGGTGTTCTCTGACTTGGGCTTGAGGTAGGCAATGGAGGCATAGCCATAGTGTACAATGACCATGGTGATATGAAAAGCACAGGTAGCAAAGGCCTTCTTTCAGCCCCCAGCTGAGGCAATCTTGAGGATGGTGGAGATGATGAGGATGTAGGAAACAAAAATCAATCCCATGAGAACCAGGATCACCAGCATACTGATGATCAAAGTAAGGATCTCAGTGACAGTTGTGTCAATGCAGGAGAGTTTCATCACAGCTTGGATGTCACAAAAAAAATGATACATCTTTGTGGCACAGGAGGGCAACCTGAACACAGCTGATACCTGTGTCATGGCCACAATTAGGCCAATTCTGTAGGCCCCCACCAATTGGATGCACACTCTCTTATTTATGCTAACAGAATACCTTAAGGGGTTCCAAATAGTTACATAGCAGTTGTACTTAATCACTGCGAGGAGGAAACAGTTGTTGATGGCCAAAGTGGTGAAGGAGAATATTTCAGTGGCACAGCCAGCCCAGAAGGTGGGCTGACTCAAGCCTATGAGGTTACAGAGCATCCTGGGTATAATGACGAGTGTGTACGCAGTCTCTCAAGCTGATAGCATGCTGGAGGTGTAGCAGTGATGATCAAGGCTAATGATGGTCGCAATGATGACATTACCTGCCAGGGTTAATATGTACACTGCAAGGAATACAACATAGAGGGTGAGCTGGTGCTCATGGAAGCTGGAGAAACCCTGGAAAGTTAACTTCCTCACCAAAGTGTGATTCTCTTTTTCCATTAAATCATATATAGTATTTAAAAAAGAAAAAAATATATACAAGGAACAGAGATGGACGATTTTTGTCAAATAACAGGCTGGGCAAATTCTTTTCTTTAATCTACTTTAGATCTCTGCTTATTTATGGTCACATTCATACTTTTTTAAAATTAAAGTTTATTGAGGTGACAATGGTTAGTAAAGTTATAGGTTTCAGGTGTACAATTCTGTAATACATCATCTATATATCATGTTGTGTGTCACCACCCAGAGTCAGTTCTACTTTCATCACCATATATTTGACCCCATTTACACTTATCTACCACCCCCACCCTCTTAACCTCTGGTAACCACTAAACTATTGTCTGTGTCTATGAGTTTTCATTTCTTTACTTGTTTGTCTTGTTCCTTTGTTGCTTTCGGCTTTATATTCCACATATCAGAGAAATCCTATGGTTCTTGACTTTTTCTGTGTGACTTATTTTGCTTAGCATAATAATCTCAAGATCCATCCATGTTGTTGCAAATGGCGTTATTTCATCTATTCTTATGGCATTGTTTATATATACCACATCTTCTTTATTCAATCATCTACTGAAAGACAATTTAAACCCAGAATTGTTGACAGTAAAATTTTAAATTGAAAAGTAATATATTTTACATTAACATTTAAAAACATTATTGAATACATTAAAGTTCATGGTGTCATGCCAAGCTCTATGCTCTGTAGTTACCTACTAATTCCTCCACTTCTAGGGTTCAGGTAGAGATCTTGTTACTATGGTTTACACACTAGATTTTCATTCCAATCTTTCAACTCTGATGGTACTGCTCCTCTCAAGTTCTGTCCTACAGTCCAACTCCACTTCCTGAATACCACTAATTTTCCAAATCTTCACAAAGCCCATGACCTCTACAAAATTATTTTCTCCTATTTTTCTCTCTCATAGACACTAGGACACTTCACAGCTTAATATAATTTTACCCTTTAACAATAGAGCCCATACATATATTTTATTTATCATATAGCTCCCTGTGTAAATCATTGAAGTCTTTTTCCAAACTCACTTACTTTTCTTATTGCAAATCTGTGGCTCAACAGAATAATAGAGGTAGAGGTCAGAGATGTAACCCATTGGTCACAAGTATTCACAAATCAAGGTCATGAAGAAAAGGCACCTGGATTTGGTCTTCCACCTGCCCTACTGCCTGTCCAGAGGTGGAAGAAGAAAAGTTACAAGATTCTAGATAGTCCCTCTAGATAGAGGAGGAGGTTTTGATGCAAAAACAAAGGTTCTCTGAGGATAATCTTCCAAAGTTTCAGGGCTGCTGAGACACACAGATCTGCATCTGGCTGCAAGGGCAGCACTGGGATTTCCAAGGCTCAGAAATTCATCACCCTCCACATTCTTCCACAGGGGTGGTGTCCTGAGACTGACATGACCTGGTCAGAGAAAAGAAGACCACCTCCTCAGGAAATTTCCCACCTCACAAGGAGCTGGAACAGCACAAGAAAAAATAAAATGCTCCAGAACAAGAGAAAATAAAACACTCAAGTGTTACCTACTGGAAAACAAATGATTTTTCATATTAACCTTTTGCAGAATTCACTCCCATAGATGCCCAGGAAGAGAAATAATCCATTAATTGCGTGAATAAACAAGGTAATAATGCAGCTCAGAAAGAAAATAAAAAATTCTCAAAGCAGCCAAAGAAAAAAAGACAGTAACCTACAGAGGAAAGCTCATTACATTATCATCAGACTTTTCAGCAGAAACTCTACAAGCCAAGAGGGAGTGGAATCAAATATTCAAACTATTGAAAGAGAGAAATTATCAGCCAACAATATTATATCAAGCAAAGTTATCCTTTAGATATGAAGGAGGAATAAAAACATTTCCAGACATAGAGAAGCTGAGGGAATTTTCTAACACATGACCTGTATTACAAAAAATACTGAAGGAGGATATTTGACCTGAAACAAAAAAAATCAAAAGAATATAAAGCCATGAGAAAGATTACTAACAGACAGACAGAAGCAGGAAGTGGCAACCCCTACACAAATTATGGTACTATGTAATTAAACATAACATACAGGGTAAAAAGATAAAAACATAAAAATAAAAGAGAAGAAGAAGATAATTTTATACTGCAACTCAGAAATGAACTCACAGCATAAATAGAGATAAAGGGGCATTATCAACAATAAGCAAAACCTTTAAAGGCATATTATTCTCCAAACAGTACTTCTCCATTTCATTGTCATAGCAATGTAGGAGGACATCTTGGAAGAGAAGCTGGGTCATCCATTACTTTTTTTTTAAAGATTTTTTTTATTGGGGAATTAGGAAGGGCAACAGAGTTGGGGAATTGGGGAAGGGGAACAGCCAAGTTGTCCTCCAATCTTAGTTGTGAAGGGCGCAGCTAGCTCAGCTTCAAGTCCAGTCGCCATCTGGCCGCCTGTAGGCAGCTTGTAGCTGCTCAGCTCAAGGTGCTGTGTTCAATCTTAGTTGCAGGTGAGCATAGCCCACCATCCCATGCCAGAGTTGAACTGGCAACTTTGTTGTTAGGAGCACGAGCTCTCACCAGCTGAGCCATCTTGCCACCTGTTGGCAGCTCAGCAGCAGCTCAGCTCGGGTTCAGCTCACTGGCCCATGTGGGAATCGAACTGGCGACGCTGTTGTTCAGAGCTCATGCTCTTAACCAACTGAACCACTTGGCTGGCCCCATCCATTATTTTTCATTGCTCCTGTAGTACACTGACACTGCATACTTATTGATACGCTTGAAGGCCCTGGGGTTCTCACTGTGCCAGTACAAAGGGTTTCAATTTGTAGCCTGTAACATTGCCTCCAAGCAAGACTGTTATCTTGTCTTTAAAAGCCTTGAGGGCTGGCCGAGTGGCACGTTGGTTAAGAGCTGGCTTCGGACACCAGAGGGTCCCGGTTCGGATCCCACATATGAGGGCCAGTGACGCTGCCCTCTACAGCTAAGATGCTGAACAACAGCTCAACCTGGAGCTGGGCTGCCAAGAGTCACCAGCGACAGCGTAGGCTGCAGCCCCTGCTGCAGTGGGTTGCCATGGGCTACCGTGTGTAGCCAGCAGCCAGTGTGAGCGGCCAGCAGCCGCCGTGAGTGGCCATCCAGAAGCTGGCAACTGATCTGCCTCTCCAGGGAAGAGCGCAATGATGGTGCCAACTTGGGCCAGTGAAGCAACGTCCTCCACAACTAGACTGAAGAACAAAAGGACAGTAACTTGTCTGTTCCCCTTCCCCCAATTCCCCAGCGCTGTTCCCATCCCCCAATTCCCCAATAAAAATATTTAAAAAAATTTTTTTTAAATAATAAAAAAATAAAAGCCTTGAAACTTGGCATTGACTTGGCCTCTTTATGGATGACAGTCATTTCAGGCACCTGTTTTCAGAATAGGGAGCTTTCATCCATGTTGAATATTTGCTCTGGCAAATCATTTTTCTCCACGAGCAGTTTATCAAGAATTTCCAAAAATTTTTCAGCTACCTTCACATTAGCACTCAGACTCACAATTCACCTTCACATTATGTAATAAATAACTACAGAGGGTGCCAAAAAAAAGTATACATATTTTAAGAAAGGAAAACTGGATTAAAATTGTAATACTCAATATAAACCAATAACAAAAGATGAATGCAAATCATGTTTGACTTTTGCAATTACAAGAGGTGCTTAAAGTGGTCACCATCAGCATCCAGACACTTCTGATTATGGTGAACTACTGCTTGAGCAACATTGACCAAAGTGTCCACTTGTATACATTTTTTTGACACCCATGGTATTCTCGAATCATTGAAACCAACAAGGACTAGCAGTGAATTCCACACTGTAGTCATGTCCAGCTTTTTCTTTCAACATCACAAAGAACCTTTTTGCTTAGGTCATGATTATCTTGGTGCTGAAAGGGATCTCTTACATGTCTGCTCTTCAATTCTGGTCATTAGAAATTTCTCCACATCTGATATAAGTTCTTCTCAAATTTTTGTCAGTCTTGTTTCCTTCAATGAAGCAGGTCCTTTAACAGCGTCCATCACTTTTTCTTGTTCTTCAAGATCATAGGTATGGTGGAATGGGACATGACTGACTGGTGAGCAGTAAGAATCACTGATGCTTATAGTCCACCGTCCTTATTCACTTTTAGTGCTTACTCACTTTTAGTTTTGTTTTTAGGTCAATCACTCATTGTGGCCTCTTATGGGCAACATTAGCAATGAATCTTGTACACTTAGGGGCCATAATGAACAGATCAACATGAGAGTAAATCAATAACAAGAAGAAATGATACAATCAAGAGACATGGTAAACACAAGGTGTATGAGGCTGCTGCCAGCATACATGGCATAGTGTTTTACAGCAAATTGTTGGGTTTTTTTATAGGTAGAAAGAGTACACTCTAAAATAATGAATAAAAGCATAGTATAGTAAATATATAAATCAGCAATGTAACCATTTATTATAATTAAGTATTATGTACTGTACATAACTGTAATGCTATACTTTTATATGACTAGCAGTGCAGCAGGTTTGTTTACATAAGCATCATCACAAACATGTTATTAAGGCATTGTGCTATGATATTACAATAGTTATGACATCACTAAGCAATAAGAATTGTTCAACTCCACTATAATCTTATGGAACCACTGTTGTACATGTTGTCTTGTTGACCAAAATGTCATTATAAATGCATGACTGTATTCTGGGCACCAAACTCTTGTCATTAATATGTTACACAAATACTTGTTACCACTTTGTGGCTTGTATTTATGATAATTTTTATTGAACAAAAGTTAATTTAATGTAGTCAGATGTGTCATTCTTATCTTTTGTAATTACCACTTTTGCATCGTTCTTGAAAACAAAAATTTCTACCTCAAAGTCAGAATAATCTTTATTTTCTTGTGAGCATATTGACATACTTTTCATACTTAAATTCACTTGGAATTGAGTTTTATATATATAGTAAGATAGATGGCCAAATTCATTTTAATTTTTAAAATGATAACCAATTATTCCAGCACCTTTGTTTGAGGAGCTCTTCCTTTCCCCACTAGTCTGTAATTCTACCTCTGTCATCTATCAAAATTCTATGTAAGCATAGGTCAGTTTAGGCAATCTCTATTCTGCTCCATTGGTCAATTTAGCTCCTTGTACCAAAATTACACTGTCTTAACAACTAATTTTGTAATAAATCTTAGTTATCAGGAAAATAAACTCCTCTTACTTTATTTTAGTTTTAAGTACTTGGACCTTTACTTTTCCATACAAATTTTAGATCAGGTTTTTGGAATTGTATTAAATTAAAAGATCACTAGGAATGAATTGATATTGACTTTCTCCATTTATTTAAATATCTTTAATTTTTGTTGGAGGCCTTCAAGGTTAGCATTGAGCTAAATGATTCCTTTAGAATGATTCTAGGTATGCAGAAAAAACTGTTACAATCGTGGTTATGACTTATTGTGGCAAAAAGATACAGATTAAAATTAACATGGGGCAAATTTGAGGAGAAACTGAGCATAAGCTTCCAAGTGTCATCTCGCAATGGAGTCACATGGATAAGTGCAATTTACTCAACAGCAATGCAAAGTGACAATAGATATAAAGTGTTGTCAACCAGGGAGGCTCACCTGAGCTTTAGAGTCAGGATTTTTTAGGAGTTAGTCATGCAGGCATGCAAAACCTGAGTTACTGACTTCAAGTACTCAGACTCCAGCCCTCCAGAGCAAAAACAAGTGTTCACCATAAATCACATAGTTAGCATAAATTATCTGATCAAACAGATATTGTATGGCTCAAGGCCTATAGCACACAAAAACAGTTATCAGAAGAAAATTTCAAGAGCTCAAAGCAAGTTTTTTTTAACTATTTTAAAGATATAATTTCAAACTTACAGAAAAGATTCAAGCATAGTACAAAAACTTCTAAACATTTATATAGCTATCCCAATTATTTACATTTTATCCCACTGTTTATCTTTCTCCTTCCTTCCTTTTTCTTACCTTCCTTCCTTTCATCTATCTATCTATCTATCTATCTATCTATCTATCTATCTATCTATCATCTATCTATCTATCATCTATCTATCCATCTACTTTATTTCCAAATTACTTAACAGTAAGTTGAAGTCATTACGTCACGATACCCCTAAATATCTAAGTGTGTATTCCCTAAAAAGAAAAGTATTCTGTTATATAATTGCAGTATAGTTAATAAAAATTAGTGTATATGTGATATATACAGAGATAGACTAATACATATATATTGTATTTGACCCTGTTTACACTCATCTACCACCCCTCTCTCCTGTTACCCTCTGGTAACAACTAAATTATTGTCTGTGTCTATGAGTTTTTGTTTCTTCATTTGTTTGTCTTGTTCCTTTGTTGCTTTCAGTTGATTTTAATGGCTCATGAGCCCGAGAATTTCCAGTTTCTCTTAGGTAAATGTTTGAGGGCCTTGAAAGAGATTGTGTGGAATTGAGCCAAATATCTGGAAACTATTTTATGCTGTCAGTCTATCTCAGTTTACTTGGTCTATCAAAGACATCACAATAAACTGCCTTGCTTTCAAGTATTCATTTTTCGATATGCTGGTTCTCAGAAAGGGAGCCTTTCCTACTTTGGGGGTCTCTAAGAGAAAAGCATAGCCATTCTGACCGTGGTGAGGTCGTATCTCATTGTGGTTTTTATTTGCATTTCTCTAATGATTACTGATGTTGAGCATTTTTTCATATGTCTGTTGTCCATCTGTATGTCCTCTTTAGAAAAATGTGTCTTCATGTCCTCTGCCCATTTTTTAATTGGGTTGTTTGTTTTTTTGGTGTTAAGTTGTATCCGTTTTTAGAATAAATTTTGGATATTAACCCTTGTCAGATGTATCATTGACAAATGTCTTCCCCCATTCAGTAGGATACATTTTTGTTTTATTGCTAGAAATCCAGAACACAAATTCAAAAAAAATATATGCACCCCTATGTTTACTGCAATGCTATTCACAATAGCCAAGACATGGAAACAATCAAAATGCCCATTAGTAGACAACTGGATTAAGGAACTGTGCTACATTTATACCGTGGAGTATTACTAGGCCACAAAAAAGAATGAAATCGTACCATTTGCAATGATATGGATAGACCTAGAGAATATTATGCTAAGTGAAATCAGTCAGACAGAGAAAGACAAATACTGTATGATCTCACTTATATGTGAAATCTAAAGAACAGAATAAATGAGCAAACTAAACAGAAATAGTCTCAGAGATACAGAGAAAAAGCTGATGGTTGCTAGATGAGAGGGGGGTGGGGATAGGGGAGAAGTTGGGGGAAAGGTAAAGGGATTAGAAAGTACAAATTAGTAGCCACAATATTGCCACAGGAATATGAAAGACAGTATGGGGAATATAATCAATAATATAAAAATTTTGTAGGGTGTCAGATGGGCACTTATCTCCTTAGGGAGGCCACTTATGGACTGTGTAGATGCCTGACCATTGCAGTGTACACCTGAAGCTGAAGCTGAATAATATTGAATGTCAACTATAATTTATATATATATATATATATATATATATATATA
>NW_017732802.1:48645-77962 GCF_001890085.2 Hipposideros armiger | reverse complement strand
AACAGCTATATATAATTTCAGAGGGGTAGTAGATTGGGGTAGGGGTGTTATCACTTTGTGAGGGGTGTAAATGTCTAACTAGTGCATTGTTTTGTACACCTGAAACTAATAAAAAAAATTTTAATAAGAGAGAAAGGCATAAACTGGGTATCAGAACTAAGAATTACTGAAGTTCAACTTACAGGGGAAAATTGGTGTATTTGATATCTGATTCTCCTTCAACCTTTGGAAAGACACCTCTTAGGCTTGCATTATGAAAGGCAGACAAGGCTGAGTTTGCTGACTGCCTAAACTATGGGAGAGATAACAAGGGGAAATGCAATAATTATTCCAAGGAGGCCTTTCTGATCTTCCTCAAGGAGACAGCTCATTGTTTTTCTTACACAATACCCAGTTATGGCTTGGAGTATGATGTGGAAATCTAGCAGAATTGCCATGTAGTGTAAATGTCATGTTCCCAGTTTCTGCTATATTCCATGTACCACGCATGTGAGAGGCACTCAATGAAAATTTGTTGAAAGAATCAGTGAATAAATGAATCACCATTCCTAGAACATTCACACTGGAAGGTCCTTCAGAGAGAGATCCTTCAGCCCTTATGGTACAGAAAGCCTAAGGTGTGAGTGGCTTGCCTAACGAAGCTGCATCCTTAAACATAGTTGGGCTCTGAGGCCCTTTCTTATAATGGTAGTCAGTTATATATCAAGAACTTTACTTGGCTATATACAATAATTCACATAATCACCATAGTAACACTGTGAGTAGATATTATTCTCTCCATTGTATACATGAGAAATGAGACAAATGGAGTAGGCAAAGAAGATCAAGTATCCCTCCACTTACACAGCGGTTAAAGCCAGAGATTTATATAAATTTAAATATTTTGTTGTTTTTATCACTTTTTTTCTTACAATTACTGGTACTTCAGATCCTTCATAAGTTTCAGACTCTTTTGTGCTTAACTAGAGACTGGCAAATAGAAGCAGAAACTACCTTTCACACAGAAAAAAAGGAGACTCAGGTAATAAAACAAGTGGTATTTGAAAAACACAGGAGGGAAGCAGGACTGAAAAGAGAACGGGCTCTACATCACAAGATGTCCTGGGTCCACACACTAGCATCTCCTCAAGAAAAAAAAACAAGTTGTGTCTCCTCTCACTGACTTATTCCAGACATTAACCATTTTAAATTTAAACCATGAGAAGGGGCAACATTATGTACCTTAACTTACTAAACCCTTCTGACCAGAGCTGAAGCTGGCCTCTTTACTCCCAGAAGTGTGCCTCATATAGAGAATCTGTCCCTGGCTTGAACCCTCCCTTTAGGTATGTTTCTTTGCCCTGGGCCATTCCTGGTGAGTTTTGGTGGAGTTCCAGAACTGTGCACATGGGAGACGACTGCTACATAGTCATCTGCAACCCCCTACATTATTGAGCCATCATGGGCAAAAAGACTTGTATACAATTGGCAAGTGGGTCCTGGAGCATTGGCCTGAGCACAGCCATCATACAACTGTCTTCTGTGTTCAGTCTTCCTTTCTGCAATGTTAATGTCATCTACCGTTTTTGTTTTTTTGTGTGACATCCAACCCCCAATGAAGCTTGCTTATGCTGATGCTACCATCAAAGAATTTATCACTTTGCTCATCAGTCTGTGTGTCCTTGTTCTGCCCATGGCATTGATATTTATCTCTTATGTCCAGATTGTCACCACCATCCTCAAGTTTGCATTTGCTGAGGGTTGGAAAAAGGCCTTTGCCACTTGTGCCTCACATCTCACAGGGGTCATTGTCCAACATGGCTGTACCTCCTTCATTTACTTAAAACCCAAATCCCAAAATTCCCTGCAGGATAGACTCATCTCTGTGACCTACACTGTCATCACCCCCCTACTAAACCCTGTTTTATACAGCCTAAGAAACAAAGAGGTCAAGGATGCCTTGCTCAGAGTTTTGGCAGAAAGCCCCTCCCTTAGGTGCTGATCAGTTTCAATAACAATAAACTTAAAGGAGTTTGGTGAAGTGTCACATTAAGGGAGGCAGTCAGATAAGAGATAGTATGAGAGCACCAGGTACCTGATCTGGGAAGCATCTGGGAATGAGAAATTAGAGTGATTGAGTGAAACAACGAAGGGAACGATTAATGAAAAAAAAGATAGGTGGATTTTCCAAGATTGATAGACGGGTTTACCAAACTTGATGAAAAGTGAATAAGCTAAAGCATATTCAGGTGCTGTACTATAATGATAGACATTATTCTGTTATCCTTGGCATAAGGTATTGAAAACTAGTACTGAGGGTGGGAAGAATATATATTATCGTATCATCGGAACTTATGTAATCTAAAGCTGGCCTCAGCATGAAAATCGCGGACACTAAAATAGCAAGTTCTCCATTATTTATATAGAATTCTTCCTATGCTACAGTTTACACTACAATTAAAAAAAATTAACTCCGTTAATTATTTACTTTGTGCCTATTACTACACATATAAACCCTAGACAGCTATGTCAGACACAAGCTATGATAGCAAGTTTCCAAAGTGGTTGAGAAGTATAAATTTTGAACAGTTTCAACAAAAAACATAAAAACTGCTTCCTGTGTATTTGACAACTGCAACAGATAAGCACCATCTTTCATATTCCATCCGCTTTCCCCAGACACCCTGGGTAGCATAATGACTCTGTTAATGCTCTGCCCAGGTATCCTTTGCTGAGCTGGCACTCCCATCTTCACCTTGCCTCAAGACAGGACCAACTCTAGAGGACAATTCTGGAGTCCTCCATTATGTCAGGCTGAAGTCAGGCTCCAACGGAGACCACATCCTCTCCAAGCTCTCCCCTCATCCCATCCTGCTTCTCTCACTTCCTTTCCTCTGAGAGTGCTCCCTTAGTCACTTGCACCTGGGCCCCTGTTTCCAGTTCTGCTTCAAAGGAACTCAATATAAGCCAGGTGGTATCTCAGCCTCCACTATTTGAGTGCTATCTCTGCATCTGTTGCACCTAGAACAGTGCCAGGTACATAGTAGCTGCTCCCTCAAAACTTACATATTTTTTAAAAGAAAGAAGGGAGGAAGGAAAGAAGGAAATAACGAAGAAAGTGTGGGCAGCTAAACACAATTAGCATCAGCAAGCAGCTCTTCTCCCTCTTTTCTTTTATTATTTTATAATTTTCAGGCTGTTTTCCCCTCCTTTGTGACACCCATTTTGGTACATTTATTGAATGTATCTAGATAGCAGGCATTAATTTAAGCACTTTATTCATTTAATCCTCACTATAAATCAATGAGGTAAATATTTTATTAAACTTATTTTACAGATGAGAAACTTGAGACCTGAAAGTAAATTCCTCAAGGTCATATCACTCGTATGTGGCAGAATCAGGATTTAAAAACAGGCAATCCTGCCCTAAAGTCTGTAGTTGCATTGTAAGTTCATGATGAATATTTTAACCAACTTTCTTCTTTATAATAATTAAAAACTAGGAGTAAAAGGAGCTTCATACATTGAAGATGCACACATAGCTCAAACTTATTAGAATATCTTGAGTCTTGGAAAGCAGCTTGGAAGTTCAGAAATCATGTATTGAATATGCTTTTTACTCAAATATCTTAGTACACCATTTCTCCACTCAGCACAGTTCCAAAGATGAAAGGAGAAGAGGAAGTCTAAAGTGAACACTGAAGAACAATAGGGCCCCGGGTTCCATCAAATTACTAGCCTCTGTACCTATCCTCTTTCTTGCAGTTATTATTCACCCTGAGTTATTACTCCAAGAGCTGATGACCTGAAGTAGAAAATACTTAAGTAATGTGATATTGTGGATGAAACACAGGCTTTGCGGCCAGAGAGTCATGTGTCCCAATTCTAGGTTCCACCATTATAAGCATGTGTCCCAAGAAAATTATTTAACCTCTCTAGCCTTCGTTTCTCATCTGTACACTGGGCTGACAATATCAGCCTCCCCAGGGTTATGTGTATTATGAAGAGTTAAGTGTTATGGGCATAAAATTTCCTGGCACATGGGAAGCAGCAGTAACTATGAGCATCTCCTTCACCACCAGCACCCACACACATTGCTCTCCAGGTCACTCTGAAGTCAACATCAAGTCACCCTAACATGCACTAAGCCCCAGTTTTAAAAAGTTTGCATTTGTACAGTGAGTTCCTTCTTCTCAGGAGGGACTTTGTAGATGGGCTTCCCCTTGTAGTCTATGATCCAATGTTTCCGTGAAAGGAATCTGACTATTGCCCCAGGGTCTTCCAAGAATTACTTCCTGGATACACCTGCCATGTGTTAATAAACCACTCAGCTGCAACTCTGCATTCTTAACCCAGACTCTCTTTCCCTATGTTCTACCCACTTACTGGCCTACTTCCCAACTCTCATAGCATCATTGCCTCTTCTCGCCTGATTGACTCAGAGTCACTGCAAGGAGTCCCAGGATTCGTGTGTGCATCAATCTTCATATGCAGGCTGAATAAATACTTACAAAAACATGTGCAATTATTTTTGAGTTTACATAATTCATTTGAAAGCACCAATTACTACTTTTGTTAAATTAAAGTTTATTAGGGTGACAATGGTTAGTAAAGTTACACAAGTTTCAAGTGTACAATTCTGTGATACATCATCTATATATCACATTGTGTGTTCACCACCCAGAGTCAGTTCTCCTTTCATCACCACATATTTGACCCCATTGACCTTCATCTACCACACCCTCTTCCCTTACCCTCTGGTAACCACTAATCTATTATTGTCTATGTCTATCAGTTTTTATTTCTTTGTTTGTTTGTCTTGTTCCTTTGTTGCTTTCAGTTTTATATCCCACGTTAGTGAAATCATGTGGTTCTCAACTTTTTCTGTCTGACTTATGTTGCTTAGCCTAATAACCTCAAGATCCATCCATGTTGTCACAAATGGCATTACTTTGTCTTTTCTTATGTCAGAATAGTAATCCATTGTGTATATATACCACAACATCTTTATTCAATCATATGTCAAAGGACACTTTGGTTGTTTGTTCTTGGCCATTGTAAATAAAGCTGCAATGAACATTGGAGCATATATATCTTTATGGATAAATCTTTTCAGATTTATTAGGTAGATATCCGGGAGAGGGATTGCTGGGTCATATGGTAATTCTATTCTTAATTTTTTGAGGAACCACCACACTGCCATCCATAGTGGCTACACCAACCTGCGTTCCCACCAACAGTGTATGAGGGTACCTTTTTCTCCATGGTCTCTCCAACACTTATAATTTGTCTTGTTGATGATAGCCATTCTAATTTGTATGAGGTAATATCTCATTGTAGTTTTTATTTGCATTTCTCTGATGATTAGTGACGTTGAGCATCTTTTCATATGTCTACTGGCCATTTGTATTTCTTCTTTGGAGAAAGGTCTATTCAGGTCCTCTGCCATTTTTTAATTGGATTGTTTGGTTTTTTGTTGTTGAGTTATATGAGTTCCTTATATATTTTGGATACTAGCCCTTTATTGGAGATGTTGTTTGCAAAAATCTTCTCTCATTCGGTTGGTTGCCTCTTTATTTTGTTAATGGTTTCTTTTGCTGTGCAGAAGCTTTTTAGTTTGATATAGCCCCATTCATTTATTTTAGCTTTTACTTCCCTTGCCTTTGAAGTCAAATTCATAAAATTCTCTTTGAACCCAAAATCCATAAGTTTACTACCTATGCTTTCTTCTATGCAGTGTATTGTTTCAGGCCTATGATCCATTTTGAGTTAATTTTGGTACATGATGACAAATAGCAGTCTATTTTCATTTTTTTGCACATGACTTTCCAATTCTCCCAGCACCATTTATTAAAGAGGCTGTTTTTCTCCATTGTATGTTGTTGGCTTCTTTGTCGAAAATTATTTGTCCATATTTATGTGGGTTTATTTCTGGATTATCAATTTTATTCCATTGGTCTGTGTGTCAGTTTTTCTGCCAATACCATACTGTTTTGATTAGTGTTGCCATGTACAAGCTGAAGTCAGGGAGTGTAATACCTCCAGCATTGTTCTTTTTTTTTAGGATTGCTTTGGCTATTCAGAGTCCTTTATGGTTCCATATAAATCTGATGATTTTTTGTTTAATTTCTTTAAAAAATGCCATTGGGATTTTGATGGGAAAGTGTTTTGGATTTCTTTGGATAAATACCCAGGAGTGGAATTGCTGAGGCTTACGGTAGTTCTATTTTTAATTTTTTGAGGAAACTTCACACTGCTTTCCATAGTGGCTGCACCAATTTGTCATCCCACCAACAATACACCAGGGTTCCCTTCTCTCCATATCCTTGATAACACTTTTTTGTTGATATATTGATGATACCCACCCTGACAAGTGTGAGGTGATATCTCATTGTGGTTTTCATTTGCATTTCTTTGATGATTAGGGATGTTGAGCAGCTTTTTATATGTCTATTAGTCATCTGTATGGCCTTGTTACAGAAATGTTTGTTGAGATCCTCTGCCAATATGTTAATAGAATTGTTTATGTTTTTGGTGTTAAATTGGATGAGTTTTTATAAATATAAAGGGATATTAACCCTTTATCAGATGTATCATTGGCAAATATCTTCTCCCATTAAGTAGGTTGTCTTTTCATTTTGTTGATGCTTTCCTTTGTGATGCAAAAACTTTAAAATTTGATCAGTCCCATTTGTTTATTTTTTCTTTGGTTTCTGTGCCTGAGGAGCTATATCAGTAAAAATATTACTAAGTGTAATGTCTGTGAGTTTATTTTTTATATTTTCTTCTAGGAGTTTTTAATTTAGGGTTTTACATTTAACTCTTTAATCCATTTGAGTTTATTCTTGTAAATGGAGTAAGAAGGTCATATGGTTTCATTTTTTTTTACATGTTTCTGTCCAGTTTTCAAAGCACTATTTATTGAATAGACTGTCTTTACCCCAAAGTATATTCTTGCTTTCTTTGTCATAGATTAAATGACCATATAGTCATGGATTTCTTTCTGTGTTCTCCATTCTTTTCCATTGATCTATGTGTCTGTTTTTATGCCAATTCCATGCTGTTTTGATTACTATGGACTTGTAGCATAGCTTGATATCAGGTAGTATAATACCTCCAGCTTTGTTTTTCTTTCTTAGGATTGCTGTGGGTATTCAGGGTCTTTTATGGTTTCATATAAAACTTAAGATTATTTGTTCTAGTTTTCTGAAAAATGCCATCAGTATTTTAATACGGATTGTTTTGAATCTATAGCTTGTTTTGGGTAGTATGGACATTTTAACAATGTTAAATCTTTTTATCCATGAGCACAGTACACACTTCAATTTATTTATATTGTCTTCAATGTCTTATAATTTTTGAGTACAAGTCTTTTACCTTTTTAGTTAAATTTTTTCCATAGTATTTTTATGCAATTGTAAAATATAAAAATGCAACCAATTTCTGAATATTAATTTTGTATCCTGCTAATTTACTAAATTCATTTATCAGTTCTAATACTTTTTTGGTGGAATCTTTGGGGTTCTCTCTGTATAATATCATGACATCTGCAAATAATAACAGTTTTGCTTCTACCCTCTCCATTTGGATGCATTTTATTTCTTATTCTTGCCTGATTGTTATGGCTAGGACTTCCAGTACTATGTTGAATAAAAGTGGGCATCTTTGTCTTGTTCCTGATATGAAGGGGAATGTTTTTAGCTTTTCTCCATTAAGTATGATGTTAGCTCTGTGTTTGTCATATATGGCCTTTATTATTTTGAGATGTGTTCCCTGTATTCTCACATTGCTGAGAGTTTTAATCATAAATGGATGCTGGATTTTGTCAAATGCTTTTTCTGCATCTACTGATATGACCATATAATTTTTAGTTTTCATTTTGTTCATGTTGTATCATGTTCATTGATTGGCAGATACTGAACCAACTTTTCATACTTTGTATTGCTTTTTTTTTTTTTTTTAGCTGAGCCATCCTGCTACGTGTTGGTAGCTCAGCAGCTGCTCAGCTCGGGCTGGACTCAAACTGCTGTTGCTCAGAGCTCAAATGTATTGCTTTTTGAGTGGCTGTTCATTGGGCTAAATATGATGAGTGTATGTTTAACTTTATAAGAAACGCCAAACCTTTTCCCAGAGTGGCTGTACCAATTTGCTTTCCCAATATTAGAATTTCAGTTGTTTGACATCCCTGTAAGCTGTTGGTATTGTCAATATATTTTTTTTTATTTAGCCATTCTGAGAGGTATGCAGTTGTATTATAACGATTTTACTTTGTATTTATCTAATGGCTAATAACATTGAACATCTTTTCATGTGTTTATTTGTCATCTTTTTGGTGAAGTGGCCATTCAAATATTTTACCATGTTTAATTGTACTGTTTGTCTTTCTACTCTTAAATTTTAAGAGTTCTTTATATATCCTGGTAACAAGTCTATTGTCACATGTTATTTGTAAATATTTTATACCATTGTGTTGCTTGTCTTTTTATTCTCATAATAATTACTTTCACAAAGCAATCTTTAAAATTTTGATGAAGTTCAATTCATCAATTTTGTCTTTAATGATTATGTTTTTGATACCATGCCTGAAAATGTGTTGCCTAATTCCAGTTCATGAATTTTTTTTTTTAAAGTTTTAAGTTTTAGGGTTTACACACAGATCTATGATACATTTGAGTAAATTTTTGTATAAGATATGAGGTTTAGGGAAAGGTTCATTTTTTTATATATATGGATATTGAGTTGTTCCAATATCATTTGTTGCAAAGATCATCCTTTCTCCCTTGAATTGCTTTCATACCTTTATGAAAAATCAATTTTACATGTTTGTGTAATATTGGCTATTCCCATTCAGGAAAATGACCCTCAACAACTGTTGGAATATGACCTTCAACAACACATACACAACTGTTGTGTATTGCTTCATTTTGTCTTCATTTGGTTCAATTATTTCTAGGAATTTTAGCAGAAACAGGCCCAAAGCTGACTTCCACTGTGTCTTTGCAGTTATCTCAAAAGAGTGGAGAAATTTCCCAACCTGCATTAGTCCTTATTACCTGAGAGTGGAGACAGAGTTGCTTATGTATTATAGTGCCCCTTATGAAACTAGCTTGCCTTGCATCTCCTCTTCCAGACATTCCACTAGGAAGCAGAAAACATGCTATCCCTCTCCAACTCTTCCTTCACTTCCTCTACCTCTATACAAATTCCTCCACAAAAGTCCTTTCACATACAAATTATTTTATGCAAATGAATTTCTGTGGTCCTGACTTTGACATGTCTAAATACCAGTGGAAACACAACTTAGCTTTAAACCGAGACCCTCATACTACGTACATTCAGAATATTTTTCCATGTTTTCAAAATATCATCAATTATGAGATGACTGGAACCTGAACCAAAATGAGGAAAGTAGAAATAGAGAAGAAATGTTATTACAAAGGATAAATCATGTCCTGGTCCCAGGTTCAATATGAAACATGAGGAAGAAGATAGAATGAAAGATCACTGTTATCTTGCTCAGTGAAAGAAGCATGAGATGATTCATAAAAACATGATATGTGGGTGAATTCAGTTATAAATACACATTGAGTTTCAGATGATTGTAAAAGCTTTAAGTGGAAATATAGTTGAGAACCTCTGGAAATATAAAATGGGGAGCTAATAATATAAGGTGGAAAAGTCAAGCTGTGAGAGTGATTTTTCTGAGGAACCAGTCATATGGAGAGAAAAACAAAAGACTAAGCCTTAAAATGAATGAGTAACATTCAAGTGGCTGACTGCAAAGACCAGGTGGTAAAAGGTTTCAATGTAAACAGAAAAAGGCTAATTGAAAAGAGGCAAAGAGTTTTCCTATGCAACAGGCATTAAATTAATTTTGGTTTTAATGTAAGCAGTGTTTTATTAGTATGTTTTCTTTTCTTTGCTGCTGTCATGTGTTTGCTTTGCCAACCAATGACTAGTAACATCACTGTCTCTTTCCATTGTCTTGCTTTATCCTCTTGAATAAGGAAGAAAGAGTGTTCTGGTATCTGTGGTTTAGAAAAGCCAGAAGACTTGAATTGTACACTATCACCAACAATATAATCTCTTGTAATAATCATTTTCCAATTACATGTTTTCAAAAAAGAGATCATTTCTGCTTTCAGCAGTTATATTGCTACTAGATATTTTCTGATTAATTATTTGCACCTACATACAACTGTTCCATGCAAAACAATCCTAACAGATTCTTTATATATCCAGAAACTCCACAGATTATATACAAGGTTTTCAAAGCAAAGCTTTTGAAATAAGTGTTTAGTTTTCTAATTACAAAGTGATACATGCCTATCCTGAAAAAATTAAGATAAAATAAAAATACATAAAAAGAATATAGGAATGATTCAAAAATCCAACTAACTGAACATTATAGTGAACACATTTCCTATAGTGTTTTTCTTTTTTTATTGAGATAATATTTTATATAGTCACATTTTGCTTTTCCACTTAATACAGTAAAAGCTTTTTTTCTCTACTATTACAGACTCCTCATAAGCATAACATTTAAAGGCTATAAAGTATTCCATTATTTAGATGTTTAATATTTTCTTTAGTCATTAATTAGTTTTTAGCATTTGGATTCCATCTCATTTTCCTTCAGTACAAAAATAATTATAGAAAATCATGGCTTCTTTTTAAATTTTTTAATTAAATTTATTGGGGTGACATTGGTTAGTAAAGTTATATATGTTTTAAATATACAATTCTATAATACAGCACCTATTTATTGCATTGTATGTTCACCACCCAGGCTCAGTTCTCTATTTTTAAAAATAATTCATTTTGACTCATTCTCACATAAAACAGATTTAATGTAAATACCAATTTAAGTTAATGCAAAAAGATGATGCTTTACTGGATTCTAATATGTTCAGGTCCTCTATGCATGTGAAATTCCCATAATGCACAAAAAATGGCCCACTGATTTTTTCCTGGGTAATGAATACAAAGCTAGTGTTAATCCTTCTTCTTCAGTTTATTAACTCCAAATCTATTTTCTAATAACTTTTTTTCTTTTCCCTTAAAAATGTTTTAATTACTTTCAATCATTTTCTGCCATAAAGTTGACTGGCTTTTGTTTATTTACAGGTATCCTATGATGATGAGAGAAGAATACCTATTTTTATTATATTCAAGTATCGAGATCAATGAGCCTGTTGCTGTAAGATAATATCTTAAGGCTTTCCTGATGTTTTCTTCTGGGTCTTGATTCTAATGAAATGTGCACACTGGGGTGGGGGTATGTGGAATCCTAGGCAGATAGTTATCATTGCAGGTTAAAATTTTTTTGGCCAACAGATTATATTTTTTTTCAATGAAAGCAATTTTTTTAAACCATGTAACCTGAGTATAATATAGTTTCAAAACAGAATTTTCTCTACAGCTTCTGTTGCTTCTCTTTCTATGTCTTATTAAAGCTCTGATTTTGCCTCTATTATCCCTCTTTGTCTCCAAAGTTAAAGTGCAGATAGGCAGTTTGTTCCTTTTGTGTAATTACTGGGTTAGAAAAGACATGGGAATGATCCAGTACCAAAACTTTATTTTATAAATGAGGTAACTGAATCTTGAAAACTTCAAGGGACCTGTCCAACAACATTCAGCTAGCTAGTCCTTGGAAGATTTGAAACTAGTATATTTTGCAAAATACTGTGCTGTATTATAAAGATGAAAAATTAAAAGTTAGACGAGAATGTATTTCTCCTAGGATGGTAAATCATTCAGTGGGAAAATGTGGCATGCCTTCAGGCTTTAATTAAAAATTTTTTTGAAACTACAAGTACAAAGACATGAACAAGACAGAGGAAGAGCGAGAACATAAGTCTGACTCATGATTCGCCTGCCCCACCCTAGCCATGGTGATAGGGTGGAAGGAACAGATCTTGAATCCTGCCTTACCATTTTAATCACTGTGACTATTTTAATAATCTTGTCCTTCTTAGCAATCTCCTTGCGCTGCATACTTGCAAGGGCTAGAGGTTAAGATATTTTTGTCAAACCATAAAAAACTTGTACATATTCTCTCTCACCTCAGAATAAAACTTCCAATATATTATTAAAATCAATGTGATCCCTTAAGTGATTCTTCCTAGAAGACCTAAGATTTTCCCCAAGGTGATTTTATCTCCATTGTTATTTCATAAATATCTGGAACTTAAAAATGGCAACTTGTCTTACTGAAGAAATAAGAGAAAATAAAAAAGGAAAATATTAGGTTCTGCTTTTGAGGGTCACCCAACTACATGAGTCAATAAATGTTTAAAAACAAGATACCTCTGTCCCTCCCAGTGTGATTCAATACTAAGTATTGGGTTTTTTGTTTGTTTTTTTTAAGATTTTTATTGGGGAATTGGGAGGATGGGAACAGTGCTGGGGAATTGGGGGAAGGGGAACAGACAAGTTGCTGTCCTTTTGTTCTTCAATCTAGTTGTGGAGGATGTTGCTTCACTGGCCCAAGTTGGCACCATCATTGAGCTCTTCCTGGGTGAGGCACATCAGTCGCCGGCTTCTGGATGGCCGCTCACGGTGGCTGCTGGCTACACACAGTAACCCATGGCAACCCACTGCCACAGGGGCTGCAGCCTACGCTGTCACCAGCGACTCACAGCAGCCCAGCTCCAGGTTGAGCTGTTGTTCAGCATCTTAGCTGTAGAGGGCAGTGTCACTGGCCCTCATATGTGGGATCCGAACCAGGGCCCTCTGGCATCCCAAGCCAGTTCTTAACCATCGCGCCACTCGGCCAGCCCAAATATTGGGATTTTTACAAACCAGTTCACCATTGTCTATGGAAGAAAAGGAATATCTATGGAAAAGAGGAGAATGTATTTGCTATATAGACAAAAAAGGAAAAAAGGACCAACATAATTGAAAGCTAATCATGTGTTGGACATTTAACTTATAGTCTTATTTGATTCTAACAAGTAAAATAGGGATTTTATCTGTACTTACCTATTAAAGGAAATGAAGCTCAAAGTTCTTATTTAGTTAAGGGACTGTGGAGGGAGAGATTCAAACTGCTATGCCTACGGTTTCCCCTGTTTTCACTGCCATATTTATCTTGGATTACTGTGACAGCTTCCTAAGAGATCTCTTTGCTTCCACTATTGCCTCACTCAAAATAGTCACTACTCAGCAATCAGAGATTTTACAAAATGTAAATCAGGTTGTGTCACTGTCTCCTGCTTAAATCATTCTGGTGCTTCCCTTTACACTTAGAATAAAATGCAAATTTCTTTCCCCGGTCAGCAAAGCCTTACCTGACCTGACATTCACCTGTATCTCTAACCTCACACTCTCATTTTCACTTACCCTCCAGCCACACTACTTTCCTTTTAGTTCCAAGAATACAAAGCCTAAATCCAGCTTTGTGTTTTTCAACTTGCTGTTGCCCCTGTCAGCCATGGTCTTTTCCCTACATCAGGGGATGGCAAATCATAGCCTGCAGGCTAAATTCAATGCCCCACCCTGACTTGTTTTGTTTGTTTGTTTGTTTGTTTGTTTTTGGCTGAGCCATCCTGCCACCTGTTGGCAGCTCAGCGGCAGCTCAGCTCTGGCCGGGCGTCGAACCGCTGTTGCTCAGACCTCAAACTCTTGAGCGAGCTCTTAACCAACTGAGACACTCGGCCGGCCCCTCACCTTGGCTTGTTTTTATAAATAAAGTTTTATTGGTACACCGCCACACCCATTCATTTGTTTTATTGATAGCTGCTTTAATACTACAATGTATAAGTTGAGTAGTTGAGAGAAAGACCACATAGGCTGCAAAGCCTATGATACTTTCTTTCTGGTCTTTTTCAGCCAAAAGTGTTGCCAGACCCTGCCCTAAATTATGGCTTCGCTAGTTCTATCTTGTCAATCAGGAGTTTGATCTGAAAGATCACTTCCAAAGAGAGGCCTTCCCTAACCACCCAGTCTAAAGTAGCTTCTTGCCACAGATCGTATCATCCCGTACTATTACCCTTATAACACTAAACCTTACTCATTTACTTGTTTATTATCTAACTCACCTTTTTAGAATATGTGTTCCAGGAAAGTTGTAACATTCTAAGTCTTATTTGAAATATCTGCTAGTTATTGATATAGAATAATCTCATATATTCTAAATAAACGCATACATGATGGAACAAGAAGTTTTTATAATTCCAAAACTCAATATTTTCTACTACTTTAGGATATTTCCTAACAACAAAAGAACATTCCAGCCATAGGAAATAACTGTAAAATTAAGCAAATTTTGCAAGCCTATTTTAGATTCAGTAGAGATAGACATCACACCCTCCTCAGGACAACTATGAAGTCTTTGAGGTGCAGAAAACACATTTGTAGAGTGCACTCAACCTCAATTGGTAGTGCCATGTCACAGATCTATCTGTCACAACCAGGCAAAAGCATCTGAAAGTTTTCCATGGGGAAAGGAGTTTGGTCTGAGTGAGTCCCAGAAAACAGTTCAAAATAAGCAGTTTGTCATTTGAGCTCAGCAACTTTGTTCTCTTTACAGCATCCGTTCCTTCTAGTCATGCAACCTCTGTCTTCCTGCTGACTCATCCTGGAGTATCCAAGACACTCAGTTAAAAGCCCATGCTCCCAACCTTCCTTTCCTTTTAAAGTTTACTAAAGGCCTTTATCTGCTACTGAAAGCTGACAGTAATAACTGATTAGGTAAATAAAGAGCTGGTGATTTGTCAGCTCATGTTTTGCCCCTTTTCGAGAGAACCCATCCAGAAAGCCAATTACCTTCAAACACTTTTGAAAAAAATGTTTCAAATCCTTTCGTCAACCGAATTCCTAATTTAACCTTTAGGATGTCCCAGACATGTAATGTACTATCAAACAATTCTTGCTTAGGATCCGAATGTCTTTAACTAACTGGGACATCTGCAACCAGTTTACAAATCTGTTAAGTGAGGGAATAGGATTATATGATCTCTAAGTCCCTTCAATTACAAAAACCTGTGCTTCTAAGATGATGCCAGACACTTCAGGGCAATGCAGTAGTGAACGGAGTATTGACATTGAGGTCATGTGAATGCCAGTTACAGTGTTGTGTGGTTTGTGGAAAATTCTTTAGTCTTTCACAGCCTCAGTTGCCTGGGTATAATATGGAAATAACAATGTCTAACCGCTTCTGTGGTTATAACACTGATAATGCACTAATTGCATATAAAACACTTAGAGCTGTACCTTGTTAATAAATGAAAATTACTTTCATTTCTTTCTAACATGATATAGTTTCAATACATTTACGGTATTGTAATACTGAATATTACATTCGTTATATTTTCATGAAACTATTTTCATAGAGAGGAGGCGAGACATACTAGCAATACATTTCAGAGACTGGGAAGAGCTACAAAGAGTTTTTAACATGAGCCAGCAAGGATTTAGGTCAAGTATCAGAATTCAGGGCTTAATTAACACAACTCCACAAATGAAATTTGACTTATTTTTTACCTGAAATCCAGAAACCTGTTTTCAAACAGAGCCTATTAAGAATCCGCAGGGAAGAAAAAGTCAGTCAGGCTCCCTCACCTGGCTGCCGGGCAGAGTGCAGTGTCTCGCCGGATGCAGATGATGGTGGAATATAGCACAGGCGCTGTCCATCGCAGTGATGTTTATGTTTATGTGCCTTACGTAAGCACCTTTGTTCTCACATAGTATAAAGCCTGGCCATTTGTACCAGGCAGGCGGTACCTAGAAAGTCAGTGAATAAAGTATGTCTACTCTGCCTTTGGCTCCACACATCTTCTTCCAGCTCCCAGAGTCGTGGGTACCTTACACCAGGACCGTTACACTTCCCGACAGAAGCCCTGGCTTTTTCACAATGGGTTTGCCACCAGAACACAGGTGTAGTGAAAATCACTCCTAAATCTAACCCAAAATGGGAAAGGAAGAGACACACATCAACATCCTTGTCATTGGACATGTAGATTCCGGCAAGTCTACTACTACTGGTCATCTGATCTACAAATGTGGTGGGATCGACAAAAGAACCATCGAAAAATTTGAAAAGGAGGCTGCTGAGATGAGAAAAGGCTCCTTCAAGTATGCTTGGGTCTTGGATAAACTGAAAGCTGAACGTGAGCGTGGGATCACTATTGATATCTCCCTGTGGAAATTCAAGACCAGCAAGTATTATGTGACCATCATTGATGCCCCAGGACACAGAGACTTTATCAAAAACATGATCACAGGCACATCTCAGGCTGATTGTGCTGTCCTGATTGTTGCTGCTGGGTTGGTGAATTTGAAGCAGGTATCTCCAAGAATGGGCAGACCCATGAGCATACCCTTCTGGCTTACACACTGGGTGTGAAACAACCAATTGTTGGTGTTAACAAAATGGATTCCACTGAGCCGTCTTACAACCAGAAGAGATATGAGGAAATCCTTAAGGAAATCAGCACCTACATTAAGAAAGTTGAGTGCAACCCTGACACAGTAGCATTTGTGCCAGTCTCTGGTTGGAATGGTGACAACATGCTGGAGCCAAGTGCTAACATGCCTTGGTTCAAGGAATGGAAAGTCACCTGTAAAGATGGCAGTGCCAGTGGAACCATGCTGCTTGAAGCTCTGGATTGCATCCTGCCACCAACTCATCCAACTGACAAACCTTTGCGCCTGCCCCTCCAGGATATCTACAAAATTGGTGGTTTTGGTACTGTCCCTGTGGGCTGAGTAGGAACTTGTGTTCTCAAACCTGGCATGGTGGTCACTTTTGCTGCAGTCAATGTTACAAATGAAGTGAAGTCTGTTGAAATGCACCATGAAGCTTTGAGTGAAGCTCTTCCTGGGGACAACGTGGGCTTCAATGTTAAGAATGTGCCTGTCAAAGATGTTCATCATGGCAATGTGGCTGTTGACGGCAAAAATGACCCACCAATGGAGGCAGCTGGCTTCATGGCTCAGGTGATTATCCTGAACCATCCAGGCCAAATTAGTGCCAGATATGCACTTGTGCTTGATTGTCACACAGCTTGCATTGCTTGCAAATTTGCCAAACTGAAGGAAAAGATTGGTTATCATTCAGATAAAAAGCTGGAAGATGGCCTGAAGTTTTGAAATCTGGTGATGTTGCCATCGTTGACATGGTTCCTGACTGGCCCCATGTGTGTTGAGATCTTCTCTAAATACCCTCCTCTGGGCCATTTTGCTGTTCGTGACATGAGACAGTTGCTGTGGGTGTCATCAAAGCAGTGGACAAGAGGGCAGCTGGAGTTGGCAAAGTCACCAAGTCTGCCCAGAAAGCTCAGAAGGCTAAATGAATATTATCTCCAATACTTGCCACCCAGTCTTAATCAGTGGTGGAAGAACGGTCTTAACTGTTTGTCTCAATTGGCCAATTAAGTTTAATAGTAAAAGACTGGTTAATGATTACAGTGCATCGTAAAACCTTCAGAAGGAAAGGAGAATGTTTGGCGGACCATTTGTGTGTGTGTGTGTGTGTGTGTGTGTGTGTGTGTGTGTGTGCGCGCGCGCACGCGCATGCACACACGCATGTGTGCGGCAGTTTTTAAGTTATTAGTTTTTAAAATCAGTACTTTTTAATGGAAACAACTTGACCAAAAATCTGTCACAGAATTTTAAGACCCATTAAAACGCAGTTTATTGAGAAACCTGTGTGTTCTTTTGGTCAACACTGTAACTTCCCATAGTATTACTACTTAGGTAAGAGACTTAGAGTTGCCCATAACCTATTTCTAGTGTTACATCAGCTAAAACTTTAGAATTTGATAATTTGGGGTTAATGTTATTTTCTGGGTGGGAACTTTGGTTTTTTTCACCTTGTCTTAAGGGGAGGAATCATCTGTTTACATAGTAAAAAGCTATGAGAGGGGTCTGTTGGTGCAACATTTCATAGGTTAAGACAGATAAGCAAAGAGTAACTTTGTTGATGTGTAAGATAGTTTACACAGGCCAAATTCTGTAATATTAAAGTCCATATGTTGCATATAAAATTTTGTATAGTTACATCAATATTGAGTAAATTTGTTGGTATGTCAAAGTTCAGTTTTCCAATTACTAAAATGTGAATTCTCACATTTACAAATACTGAGGAATTTCAAAGAACCTAAAATGAGGCTTAAGTAATACTGAGCACTGTCTTGCTATAGTTAATTGTATCCAGATTCTAGAAAAAATAAATGATACTGGAAGTTGAAAAACAAAAAAAGAATCCCTGGCAGGAGGAGCCTATAAGTTAGAAAAATATGAGTTGGCCTTTGTCCTTGAACTGATGGACTCCTCCTGATAATGTAAAACAAGTGGACCTATCTTATTAAAACTATGATTTAAAATGAAAGGTGTAAGGTAGGCTTTATCAGCCCAAATCCAAATACGGTTAGAGAGTGACTATCTTGTGCTAAGGAGACTTGGGACTTGGTAAAGCTCCTTGTTATATTTACCAAATTTCTTAGCATTGAAAACCTTTACTTTCTAAACTTATCCAATTTATTCTGTGTAATGAAATTAAGAAAATCATATCCCTCAAAATTTTTCTAAGAGAGACTTTGTATTTATTTAAAAGAAATTACTTCCTTTGGAGTATGAGACCTTAAGGAAATGTTCAAATAACACAATACAGCAATTAAATTGTTCCACCTATTAAAAGGCTGAGGACTGTGTTGTACACCTGAAACTAATTTTTTAAAAAAGACTGAGGAATTTTAACAGAAGTAAATCCCAGAAAGGGAGAAAGGGGACAGTAAGGCAGGAAGACAGGAGTGGGTGAAACAAGTAGAAAGGAAAGAGAATCCCTGTTGATTGAGTAGAAGAAAAGGGGTTTAGGAAAATATTAAAAATGTCTAATTGGAGGGGTGTTAGTTTGCTTTGAGTGTGCAATGTAAACCCCTTCCTCTATTTCCCATAAGAAATCTTTAAGAATGCATTTTTATTGCTCACCTGTGTTTTCATGGATTATTTTGTACACCCAAAGAAGTGTTCTATGTTCAAGTAAGTGCATGGAAAAAACAGAATGTTCCAGGGAATCATAAGTTAGAGAGCAGTGGGAATGAGAGAGAGAAAGCTAATATGTGAGTCAGACATAATCAGATTTCTTTATGGTTTCTCTTAGTATTTTTAATGGTTTTTAAAAATTACCTCATCTGTACTATTATATTGAAAATTAAGACCAGAGTGATAGGAGAACTCAAAGTGTGAGAGAAAGACCCTCCCAAGAGAGAGACAGAAACTTAGAAGGTAGAATTCAGGCAATATATCCTCAGCCTTCCCAACAGAATATCCCCCTGAAAAGACCAATCCAGCTTATGCCCTGAAAAATTTTTTACTCTCTTTATCTAAGGCAGTGCTGTCCAAAAGAAATATAATGCAGCCCATGTACATAATTTTAAGCTTTCTAGTAGCCAAATTATAAAATGTAAAAACAAAGAAGTAAAATGAATTTTAATAATATATTTTATTTATTTCTAAAATATTACCATTTTACCATGTAAGCAGTATAAAAGTTATTGAGTTAATTTACATTTTTATTCTAAGTCTTTGAAATCCAGTGTGTATTTTATATTTACAGCACATCTCAATTCAGACTGGCTACATTTCAAGTAGTCGATAGCCACATGTGGCTAGTGGCTACCATTATGGACAGCACTGATTTAAGATGTAAATCTCTCTCTCTCTCTCTCTCTCTCTCTCTCTCTCTCTCTCTCTCTCTCTCTCTCTCTCTCTCTCTCGTGTCATCTATTCTTTTATTGTTCTCTTGGGAGTTTGTATCTTTTTTTAATTACAGTTTATTGTGGTGACAACTATTAGTAAAGTTACATAGGTTTCAGGTGTACAATTCTGTAATACATCATCTATATATCACATTGTGTGTTCACCACCAAGAATCAGTTCTCCTTCCATCACCATATATTTGACCCCTTTTACCCTCATCTACCACCTCCCTTCCCACTTACCTCTGGTAACCACTGAAATATTGTCTGTGTCTATGAATTTTTGTTTCTTCATTTGTTTGTCTTGTTCTGTTGTTTTCAGTTTTATATACCACATATCAGTGAAATTATATGGTTCTTGACTTTTCCTGTGTGACTTATTTGCTTAGCATAGTAATCACAAGATCATCCATGTTGTTGCAAATGACACTATTTCACCTTTTCTAATGGCAGAATAGTATTCCATTGTGTGTATATACCACATCTTCTTTATGCAATCATCTATCAAAGGACACTGGTTGTTTCCATGTCTTGGCCACCATAAATAAAGCTGCAATGAACATCAGAGCACATATATCTTTACAGATAAATGTTTTCAGATTTATTGTGTAGATATCCAGTAGAAGGATTGCCAGGTTATATGGTAATTCTATTCTTAATTTTTTGAGGAACCTCCACACCGCTGTCCATAGTGGCTGCACCAATCTGCATTCCCACCAACAGTTTATGAGGGTTCCTTGTTCTCCACAGCCTCTCCAACACTTGTTATTATTTGTCTTGTTGATGATAACCATTCTAACTGGGGTGAGGTGATTTCTCATTGTGGTTGTTATTTGCATTTCTCTGATGATTAGTGATGTTGAGCATTTTTTCATATGTCTATTGGCCATCTATGTGTCCTCTTTGGAAAAAGGTCTATTCAGGTCCTCTGCCCATTTTTAATTGGATTGTTTGGTTTTTTTGTTGTTGAGTTGTGTGAGTTCCAGATATATATATGTATATATATATCAGGTTGTAATATATATATTTACTTATTTATTTATTTTTTTTATTGGGGAATTGGGGAGGGAACAGCATTGGGGGAATTGGGGAAGGGGAACAGATAAGTTGCTGTCCTTTTGTTCTTCAGTCTAGTTGTGGAGGACCATCACTTCATTGGCCCATGTTGGTATTGTGATCATTGTGCTCTTTCTGGCTGAAGTAGATTGGTCACCGGTTATTGGATGGCCACTCATGCTGGCTGCCATCCACTCACAGTAGCTTATGGCAGCCCCACTGCAACCTACACTGTCGCCGGCGACTCACAGCAGCCCAGCTTCAGATTGAGCTGTTGTTCACCATCTTAGCTGTAGAGGGTGCAGCATCATTGGCCCATGTGGAATCTAAACCAGCGATCTGCTGCTCAGAGCTCGCGTTCCCAAGCCAACTCTTAACCAGTGAGCCACTTGACCGGCCCTCCTTATGTATTTTGGATACTAGCCCCTTATTGGAGGCGTTGTTTGCAAAAAACTCCCCTTCGGTTGGTTGCCTCTTTATTTTGTTGATGGTTTCTTTTGCTGTGCAGAAGCTTTTCAGTTTGATATAGTCCCATTCATTTATTTTAGCTCTTACTTCTCTTTCCTTTGAAGTCCAATTTATAAAATGCTCTTTGAACCCAAGACCCATAAGTTTACTACCTATGTTTTCTTCTATGCAGTGTATTGTTTCAGGTCTTATGTTTAGGTCTTTGATCCATTTTGAGTTAATTTTGGTACATGGTGACAGATAGCAGTCTAGTTTCATTTTTTTTTGCACATGGCTTTCCAATTCTCCCAGCACCATTTATTAAAGAGGCTGTCTTTTCTCAATTGAATGTTTTGGCTTCTTTGTTGAAAATTATTTGTCCATATTTGTGTGAGTTTATTTCTGGATTCTCAATTCTATTCCATTAGTCTGTGTGTCTATTTTTCTGCCAATACCATACTGTTTTGGTTATTGTTGTCCTGTAGTACAAGCTGAAGTGAGTGTGATACCTCCAGTATTTTTCTTTTTTCTTAGGATTGATTTGGCTATTCAGGGTCTTTCACGGTTCTATACATACCTGATAATTTTTTGCTTTATTTCTTTTTTAAAAAAATGCCATTGGGATTTTAATGGGGACTGCAGTAATGTGTGTATTGCTTTGGGTAATATGGTCATTTTAACTATGTTGATTCTTCCAATTCCTGAACACAAATGATTTTCCATTTCTTTGTGTCTTCTTCAATGTCTTTTAAAAAGGGTCTCATAATTTTCAGTGTATAGATGTTTCATATCCTTGGTTAAGTTTATTCGTATGTATTTTATTCTTTTTGTTGCAATTGCAAAAGGAATTAAAATTTCTTTTTCTGAGATTTCATTGTTAGCATATAGGAATACAATGGACTTTTGTACATTGATTTTGTAGCCAGCACCTTTCCTGTATTCATTTACTATTTCAAAGAGCTTTTTGGTGGAATCTTTAGGGTTTTCTATATATAGCATCATGTCATCTGCTAAAAGTGACAATTTAACTTCATTCCCAATTTGGAAGCCGTTTATATCTTTCTCTTGCCTGAATGCTCTGGCTAGGACTTCCAATACTAGGTTGAAAAGCAGAGGTGATAGAGAACAGCCCTGTTGTGCTCCTGAACATAGAGCAAAGTCTTCAGTTTTTTACCATTAATTATGATATTAGCTGAGGGTTTGTCATACATGGCCTTTATTACGTTAAGGTATTTTCCTTCTATACTTGTTTTAACATGTTTTAATCATAAATGAATGTTGTATCTTGTCAAATGCTTTTTCTGCACCTATTGATATAATCATATGATTTTTGTCCTTTATTTGGTTTATGTGGTGTATCACATTAATCAATTTGCGTATTCCCAACATCTTTGTGCCTCTGGGATGAACCCCACTTGGTCATCATGTATAATTTTTTAATGCATTGTTGCATTCAATTATCTACAATTTAAAAATTTTTGAATCTGTATTTATCAGAGATTTTGGTCTATTATTTTTTTTGTGTGTTATCCTTATTAGGTATTGGTATCAGGGTAATGTTGGTGGAATGTTTTTATTTTCTCTCCTGTTGCAGCCCATTGTTCTCTTTCACACTGTAGTGTTATATTTTCTGTGCACTGTTCTGGGTTCTCACGAATGGGGGGTGGGGGGGAGTTCCCTGAAAGGTGGGCTTCTCCTCTGTTAGCAGGTCACCTGAGTCATAGGGCACCGCCTCTGTGGTAGGATGTGGAGTTTTTCTGAAGTTACAGACTCTTCCTGCACCAGTTTCAGAGCCTGTGTGTTTCAGCAACTCTGTGTACCCCTGCAGGGATCCACCCAGATAGGTAACGGCAGGGGCAGAGGATAGGGTGGGTTGTGAAAGGTGGCTCTGAGCAATGGTGGTGACCACCAGCACAGCCAATCCCACACCCAAGGCTTCCCCCTGTGGGCCACAGTTCTCAGAACTGCAAATATTTTGTTCTTTTGATGTGACACTGCTACTGTTCTGCTTCTAGCACTGGGAGGCTGAGTTGGGGTCAGCCAGGCTCCATGTCTATGTCTTCTATCCTCTGTTTGGCAGTGAGGGCTTAAACCACCATTTTCACCCTTCTTCCCTCAGTCTTTGCTCCGAGGTCTCTGCTGTGAGCGTTGGGTTCAGCCGTGTTATATGCTGATCCCTCAGGCAGGACTATGGGTCTTAAGGAGAGCACTAGCAGTCCAAATTCTTCCTTCTCCCATGACTGCTGTAGCTCTGGAATGCAGGAAGCTCAGAGGCCTGAGCTCTGGTTTGAGTCCTGCAGCTCACGCTGCCCGTGTCCCCACACTTTTCCTTTCCCTCCTCCCCTGCTCGCCCAATTTGCCCACCTTATGATGATTGCAATTGCACATCTCTTAGTCTTTCATGTCTGCTGCACAGGGAATCCTTTGTGGAATTATAGCTGTTCAATTTGTTGTAAATTCCAGGGGGGATTTCAAGAGGCTCACCTCACACCACCATTTATTTCTATGACATAATCCAAGATGTATATCTTACTCACTATTATAATCACCAATAAGTAGAGGTAATTTCCAACTGGATCCATGGACAATTTGACAGCGGATCCATGTTTGAAATATTAATTATACTGCATTTGTATAGGGAAAAATTATTTTTGAATCATGAATAAATGGTTTACACAAGTGGATTCAGCAATTATTGATTATTACTGCATGCAGCTACTGAAATAAGCACTTCCATATATTATCACATTTAATCTTTTCAAAAAACAAACATTATTGAGATGCAAACGGTAGGCTTGTGCCCAACATCCACTTTACTTTCTTGTAGCTTGCCTTACTAAAGGGCAGAGTGGAAAGCTAAATTTTACATTTCTAGACTCCCTTGAAACTAGGGTTTTCAATGTGATTTACACTCAACCAATCACAGACACGTATGTGAGATTTGGAGACTGGAAGAGAAATAAAGAAACTGCAATTCTGCTGCTTTTGCCACTTCTACTGGCAAGCACAGAAACTGATTTCTCAGCAGCAGCATTAAACAGAGATGACGTTGTCCAGTCTCTACTTGTAGATGTTGAGAAACAAAGTCTTGAGCATCCATGTTGTGGGGGAAGGTCAGAGCAAATACAGAATGCCTCTGGAAGCAGTGGCAATATTAGCAGTGTCTTTCTAATTATGTTGACTTTTGAATGTTGTGGGTTCCTATTGATGGACATAATGGATGTAGGATGCAATCTACATCCTAACTGTAAAAAAAGCAGGAGATTCCTGGATGACTCAGTTATGCAAGCTAAATGCAGAAGTGTTTCCTCAATGCTCATGATAAAGTTTGTTCTTTTGTTCCAATGGTTACATAAGCCATTCTCACAAACCACCATACTCACCCATCACATCAATGATGTCATGCTGACCAGGCAGAGTTCAAGGTGACTAGCATACTGGAGGACTTAGAAAGACACATGTGCTACAGAGAGTGGAAAACAAATATTGAACATTAAGACATTTCCAGTATAGAGGTCCAGAGATCCAGTGGTATGCCATGACATCCCCCAAAGTAAACAACAAACTGCTGCATCTTGCATTCTTTACCTGAAAGGAGGAAGCATCAACACCAGATATGCCCTTTTGGGTTCTGGAGGCAATACGGTACACACCTAGGTATAATGTTCTGGCCCTTATATTAACATGAGAAGCTTCCAACTTTGAGTGGGGCACAGAATAGGAAAGGGCTCTGCTGCAGATCCAGGCTGGGCTGTGATCATCCTTGTCACTTGATTTGTATGATTTGGCAGACTTCTCTGTGATGGAAGTGTCAGTGATTAAAAAAAAATGTAGTGTAGAGTGTACAGCAAACTCCAGAGGGAGGATCACAACACAGGTCTCTAAGTTTCTGAATCAAGATCATAAAGCAGAGAATTATGCATTTTTGGAAAAATCAGCTCCTAACCTTCCTTAGTAGAGGTAGAATATTTGATAATAGGACACCAAGTGACCATACATCTAAAATTGTCCTTCAAGTTAGATCCTGCTTGACTCTCAAAGTCAAAAAGTCAAGTAGGCCCAGTAACAATCTATTATAAGTTCCACCTGGGATTGAGTACAAGCAGGATCAGAAGGCACAGGCAAGTATCAAAAGCATGTAGCCCTGGGCCGGCCGAGTGGCGCAATGGTTAAGAGCTGGCTTGGGATGCCAGAGGGCCCCGGTTCGGATCCCACATATGAGGGCCAGTGAACACTGCCCTCCACAGCTAAGATGCTGAACAACAGCTCAACCTGAAGCTGGGCTGCCGTGAGTCGCTGGCGACGGCGTAGGCTGCAGTCCCTGTGGCAGTGGGTTGCCATGGGCCACCGTGTGTAGCCAGCAGCCGCAGTGAGCGGCCGTCCAGAAGCCGGCGACTGATCTGCCTCACCCGGGAAGAGCACAATGATGGTGCCAACTTGGGCCAGTGGAGCAACGTCCTCCACAACTAGATTGAAGAACAAAACGACAGCAACTTGTCTGTTCCCCTTCCCCAATCCCCCAGCACTGTTCCCATCCCCCCAATTCCCCAATAAAAATCTTTAAAAAAAAAAGCATGTAGCCCAGACCCCCCGTCATCCACTGTGGTTGCATCAACTTTCCCCTCCTCAACTCACTCCAATGGTTCTAGGGGGCTTCTGTATAGCAGGTAAAAGAGGTAGGGTGAGTCCAAACTTGGTTTATAGACAGGTTGGCTCATTATGTGGGTGCAGGTAAAACATATATGGTAACTGCATTTTAGCATCACTTAGGGTTGGCCCTCAAAGCCAGTAAAGGTAAATTTTTCCTAATTAGTAGAGCTCTGGATGGGACACCTGGTCATTCACTTTGTGCTGTATGAGAAATGTCCCAACATTGAACTATACATGGCCTTATGAGCATATCAAATAGCTTGACTGGCTGGTCAGTTACCTAAAAGAAAAAAGACTGAAGACAAGGAAGTCTAGTGTAGAGGCATATGGATGGATATATGGAAGTGCACATAAAGTGTAAAAATCTTTGCACCACACATTTATGGCCACTAGGAAGCAACAACTACTAAACAACCAAGTAAACAAAACGATCAGCCAGTTGATATTAGCCAGCCTTTGTCAGTGGCTTCCTTCGTCCTGGCTTGCTGGATGTATGGGCCATCATGGCTGATGAAGAAGTTACCGTGGGCCCAAAAATATGCACTGCCACTTCCCAAGCCTTTTATTACTGCCACCTCTGATTATCCAATTGCCAATAACAGAGGCCAACAATAAACTCCAGAATGACAATATTTCTCAAAAAGACAAACCAGCTATTTAGTGGCTATGTTTGGCTCCTTTCTTCCTGGAAGGGTCAGCAATTTGTCCTCACAATAATAGAAGCTCACTCTGGGTTGGAGTTTGCTTTTCCTGCCTGCAAAGCTTCAACCTCCATTACTATCAGGGGGATTACAGAGTACTATATCTACAAGCATGGAATTCTGCCCTATAAAACATCCAATTATTGCACCTGCCTCACAGCAAGAGTACAGGAGTGTCCCGTGACCATGGTATCCACTAATTGTATCACATACTATAAAATTTAGAAGCAGCCTATCCAACAGAGCTTTGGAATGACATGCCAAAATATAGCTGAAGTACCAGCTCAAAACGAATACTCTGCAAGGATAGGTTGCTTTCCCTCTGAATGCAACACGTGCACAGGATCAGAGATTTCTATATGGTGTCGTGTCCCCAGTAGGAAGAATACATAGGTGTCTAACACCAAGGAGTAAAAGCAGGAGTAACCCTACTTATCATTCTTCCCAGCAACCCCCTAGGAGAATCTGTGTTTACCATCTGTTTTATTCTGGGCTATACGGGGCTGAAAGTTTTGTTTCTCAGAAGCAGCACATTCTGCAAAGGACGCAGCATGGGTGCTATTGAATTACAACCTACAACTCTCATCTGGGCACTTTTGACTCCTCATTGTGTCCAGAGACCAGCAAAAAAGAATAGGAGTCATTATCCTGACAGGGTTAATTACCTGGAAGAGGTAGAGATGGTTTTAACCAAAGGGTATAGGGTGGAATATATGTGGAACTCCATGACCCACTTAGATGCCACTTCGTACTCACTCCTTTGTCGATTGTGAATGGATGGACAAGTGCAGCAACCCCTACCTGTGAATGAAATGATTACCAGAGATTCACACAATTCAGATGTGGAGGTTTGGATGACACCACAATAAGCCACCAAGGCATTTAGATGTGATAGCTGAGGATAAGGAGAAGTTAACATTGATAATTGAGGAAGGAAATAATTAGTATCTGTTGTGGCTCCAACATCAACTACAATGATGAAAGCTACAGTTTTTCCTAGTAACTGCCATCTTCTAGGTTTCCCTTCAAGAAGAAAGTCTGATTAAAAGTCTCTCTTGATTAGCTATCTCCTGAATGTACATCAAAAATGGATCCATGCAATATAAGGGGTGGACTGTGGCAGACATGAAAATATACTGTTCAGATCCCCCCTTCAAGAAAAGATTTGTCACTTGTATATAAAGAGCATGGATAACTGAGAACCTCAATACTTTAACTGCTCCAGATCCACCTGGGCTTTTGAGTCAAGGTCACATTCTTGTGAGGGTCCCACCAATCAGTGATTAGCCAATCACTAAGCAAGACTGTGGTACAATGGCCCAGCCGTTTCCACCAGTGTAGGATTTTTTTACTAAGCAGTAATTTCTCCATTGTTCCCCACTGTGCTTTGTGAGGCTGTCAAATATAGACCATGGTCTGATGACTCAACCTATCCTTGCTTCTTCCTTTTCCCTTTCGTAAGTGTTTCTTTACAACAAAAATTTTGTCTTTCTACCTCCAACTAGATTCTGTTTCTTGGAGGACCCAGCTAAAACAAAGTGTTAACCTTTTTCATGAAGTTTATTTTTAGGTAGACATAAAGATTATAAACAAATACATAAATATAAAAATATAATGTTGAAACATAATTTCTAATAAAATAATGTAGGGCAAGGAATTGTAATAAAAGTATTATTATAAATTGGCTAGGCCCTTAAGGCTTCTCTGAAAAGATAGCATGTGAGTAGAGGTCTGAATACAGCACAAATATGAGATACACAAATTAATATTTGAAGAGAAAAAGAGAGTATGTTTTGTCTCCTCCTACATTCACCACAGTAAGTTTTCCAAATCAACCTTAGTCCTGTTCGTTCCATTCTTAGCTTATGACCTGGTATTCCTCGTTACCAAGAATATTAGGCATTGACATGGATTTCTTTAAATCTCTTCTCTTAACCCAAATATCTATGTCTTTAAGTCTCCCTTTCTTTGCCTATGACCCTCTCTCTGGTGAAGAAGAGTCTGCTCTCATGGCTAACACTAATCTCTCCATCTGTAACTGAAGGTAAGCAATGAAGCAGTGTTCTCAGCTGCCAAAAAAAAAAATTATGTATTTCTGCCTCCAGGGAACACTGCCATTTTCACAGAGTACAAATCAGAAACTGCTGATGCTTCACAAAATAAGACCAATGAATCTCAGGGCCTCATTGCAAAAGGACATGCTCAGTAAAGTGTACGTTAATTCATCACTTAGTGAGTACCTGCTTATGTGCCTGGTTTTAGCCATAATAATAGAAAGATAGCAAGAACCCCAAGTCTTTGACCACCTGTCTCTCTTGCTATATATTCTTAATAGGACATATTAAGAATTTGTAATAGGGCATATTCTTTCAGATTCTTAATAGGGCATATTTTTCTCAAATGACACTCTAATAAAATGCATACCTGTCCCCAAATAAAGTAAAGTTTCTTATTTTGATGACCTGGGTTGGTTCACATGTGCTGCCTACAATGTGCTTCAGCCAGTCTATCTTACAGTCTTAGGATGACCTCTGCATTTTTTCTATCAGGCCTGCCCCAGGAATTTGACCAGCTGTGTGTTGTTTAGTGAAATAGTGAGATGAGGGACACATAGATGATCTTAAAAGTAAGAATCTTTGGGCCGGCCGAGTGGCGCGATGGTTAAGAACTCGCTTGGGATGCCAGATGGCCCCGGTTCGGATCCCACATATGAGGGCCAGTGACGCTGCCCTCCACAGCTAAGATGCTGAACAACAGCTCAACAGCTCAACCTGGAGCTGG
>NW_017732802.1:45517-48410 GCF_001890085.2 Hipposideros armiger | reverse complement strand
CAGCAACTTGTCTGTTCCCCTTCCCCCAATTCCCCAGCACTGTTCCCATCCCCCCAATTACCCAATAAAAATCTTTAAAAAAAAAAAGTAAGAATCTTTCTTTCTAAGACCCAGAGTAAAGTGACCCACAGTGCTCACTCCAAGCTTTTGTATGTGCCCATTCCAGTACCGTTGGCTTTTCCTGGTACAGAGATGCTCCAAAGCCAAAGGGAGTAGCTGGTACTGCTGCTCCAGCCCCATTGGAAATATGAGAGAGGAGAAGCAGTAATAATCTCAACTGACAACCTTCTTGACAAAACATTCTCACGTCTTACCTCTTTGATCCACTTGTTGAAAGATACACCTGCTTCTTCCCGCTGTCTCTCCCCTACATGAACGCGAAATCCTAAATTCCCAAGAAACCTAAAAACCTTTTTAGTTTTACTCTAGGGCTGACAGTTTCTTTCTTTCTTGTTCTTTTATTTTTTAAGTGCTTAACAATTCCAGAGTAGTCTCTTTCTTTTTAAAAAAAATTTATTGGGGTGAGAGTTGTTAGTAAAATTACATAGGTTTCAAGTGTCCAATTCTGTAACACAGCATTGATTGTTATCAGGTGTTTATTCTGCTTTTCATGACCTCTCAGAAAATAAATAACCATATAATAAATAACTGAGAGAAGAATATTACATAAAGTCCAGCTTTTTCTATATCCAAGTACATCAGTCAGTACCAAATTCAGTTAGTACTCTTGCCATTGTTGTCTGAATAACTCTGAAGGATTGTCTCTACTTACAGACATTACCCACTTACAAAGTACAACTCCAGTTTCTTCCTCTCACCCACACAACTTTGTACCTGTTTGTGAAATTATAATTTTCTGCCCTTGTGGAAATAATGAAAACTTTGGGAGCCATGGTTATGAACTCTTAGGAAATCTTATTTACTTCACAACTGGATGAGTTATTCTGCATCTCCCACTTAAAAGAATAATCAAGTATGCTACTTGTCCCGAACCCAAATCTAGCACTCTAAGCTTTAAAGTATTTTTTTCAACTGTATAATAATATACAATTTGCAATGTGTTCATAAGCACAATGTCTACTTCGATCCTCAAAAAATCTTGTGGAGTATAGCAGGAACTATTAAATCTATTTTATAGATATATTTTGTGAGTCTGCTAAACTCCAAATTCTTTCCTGAGTGTAACTACCTTTATCCCCAATCTATATGGTCTGATCCTCAAAACCGGTTTTTGAATAATATGACCCCATCTATAGTCAAAGTTGGTTGAATCAGGAATGATCACAACTGGATCACTTTTATTCCCTCTATTAGTTATCTGGAACTGGGACAGAAATAGAGATTGGGAAAAGAAATCTGAAGCAGAAATGGAGATAGGAAAAAGAGACAAGAAGTGGTGGGGAAAGATGAAATGAAGCTGTCCACATAGATGAAATAATAACATTATGTTTCAGAATTTTAGTCAGAAAAATAGCCACCTGATAAAAAAATAAATTCCATAGATTGCAGAGAGAAATAGAGATGAAAAAATTAAGAAAGAGTGCTAAAACTTCAGTTCCATGATATAATTTTTTTCTAAGGTCTGGTTATATCCTTCTCCTTGAGCTTTAGGAGATATTGCTATAACTTACAATATTTTTTTTCTTTTCTTTAAGGTAAGCCTAATTGATTTCTATATTTGCAACCAACATGAAAAATAATATTCAAAATGATTAAATTTATCCAAAATAACATTATCAGGTAATAGTTGAAAACTTCAAAATTAAAGTCTAGGTTCCTGACTTCCAGTTGATTAATTATGAAGTTATTCTATCCTAAAGACTTCCACTTAGATCAACTGATAGTAAGCATAGAAAGGTTTGTGCATTAAATGCAGGAGAGAAACAGCACAAAAATTGAAAAATCCAAGATGATTGTCGTAGGTTGAATGGTGTCCACCTTGAACCTATAAATGTGACTTTATTTGGGGAAAACCTTTTCAGATGTGATTAAGTATCTTGAAATGAGATCATCCTGAATTAGGGTGGACCTTAAATCCAATAACAGTGACCTTATAAGAAGAGGAGAACAGGGAAGATGACATACAGAGGAGAGGAAAAGGTAGAGACAAAGGCAGAGGTTGTAGTGGACCTGCAAGCCAAAAAACACCAAGAATTGCCAGCAGGCACTAAGCCACTGAAAGCTAGGAGAGAGGCATGGGGTGAACCTACCCTGTGGATGCCTTGATTTCAGACTTCCAGTCTCTAGAACTGTGAAAGAATAAAATAATATTGTTTTAAATCACCAAGTTTTTGGCACAAGCATAACTCATTTTATTGGGCTTTACTTTAGTGTGCTTCACAGATGTTACATTTTTTTGATAATTTGAAGGCAAATCCTTCCAGCAATGAAAAAATTATGACTTGCTTTATTGACATATTTTATTCTGGTGATCTGGAACCGAACCCACATTCTCTCCCAGATATGCCTGTAATTTGTTATGTTAGCTACAGGAAACTAATAATGACTAAAGTATAAGTAAATATGAAGAATGGAAAAAAATTAGAGACTGAGAACTCAAGAATAGATTACGATAGCCTGGGATATTTAAACTATAATGTCCACATGAAAAGGCTAGGGGTAAATAGTCATTTGTTTCTGTTTTGGTCATCTAGCCTTCATTAATACTTATAAATTGTCAGGTGGGGATTTCCTCTGTGGAGGATACAGAGACTAGGAGAAGGCATTTGGCCTTAAAGAGCTCACAATTTGTGAGACTGTGTTGAAGTTGGGTTGTTGAGGTCCAGGCTACTAAAGAGTAATTATTATTTGACAGTTAATTTAAAAAGTTTTTTTTTCTTTTATTCTTTTCGGGCCAGCCAGGTGGCGCGTTGGTTAAGAGCTGGCTTGGGAC
>NW_017732802.1:23571-45053 GCF_001890085.2 Hipposideros armiger | reverse complement strand
GAAATAAAATATCTTCATTATTAACACCAACATATATACCATCTGCTCCTTTAGCATCCCAATCACCCCCCCAAAAAAAAACAGTGATATGTTTCTTACTCTGAAATGCCTTAAAGAGAGGGAAGCTTCTTTTCCCCTAAGTTTCAGAACTAGACGCCTTTGTGTTTCAAAAATGGAGCCCACCCAGGCAATTAGGATGCTTGATCCATGAGTGGAAATGATAGAGACTGTGGCTTTAAGGGAGAGTTGGTGGCACAGCTCCATGTGAAACAGGGTAGGTAGCCTAGGAAATTGACAACCCCCTGCAGAGTACAACCTGAGTTGTACTCTGTTACACAAGTAACAAGTGACTGTATCCAGTACCTGCAGCTGGAAAAGAACAAGAACCAGTTTCATCCAGCTAAATTAATCCCTGTGACTGGTCCTGACCTTTAGCTAATTATAATATCATTATAATCTCATTTATATTGCAGTTACTATGACTCCCATCATGCATATGACGCCATGATAGTTCCAGAGAAACCAAATAAAGAAGAAAAACCAGAAAATGGAGGGTCCTGCCCTGTGGAGGGGGGAAGGGGGAAGATGAATGAACCACATCAATGGGACATCACCAATTCCCACCCCAGGAGGGATGAAAAAAACCTTAATCATGACTTTCTCCACTTGACTCATTCTCTGTCTGAGTTAGCCCACAATTCCCTCTCAGGTGTGTACTTTCATTTTCAATAAACTACTTGTGCTTTCATGCATCTGTCTTGCTCTTTTTTGCGTGGAGACAAGAATCCAGTCACTGCTGCTATGGGTGGAATCCTCTCTTGGACATCCCAGTGAGCCTTTTGTGACACAAGGAAGGGAGTTTAATTCTCTGGAAAGGGGAGCGGATTTGGCAGATCGAAAGAATTCGGTGTTATGAAATCTGCATGCTCCTCTTATAAAACACCATAAATAGAAAGATCTCAGAGAGAAAACAGTTGTATGAACACCCATGGAAACTATACTCTATGAAAAGAACTATTTTCATATTATTTTGAAGTTAAAATACCTAAGGGAATCCTTTATTAGTTGCTTGCAGAAAGGAGAAAATACAGATCATGGGACATGAAGGGTTTTCTTCTACTCCTCTTTCTCTGTCACTGAAAAAGAATAACCTATATGATTAACAGAGTAATGAGTCAGGTTAACATATGGCTGATTAGTTCATTTGCAATTTTAATGAAAAAATCAGTTTCTTATAATGTAAAACGTGTAATGCATTTTATACACAAAATGAACAATGTATCTTTTCTATGCTCCCCAGGTGATGGTTACATCTCAGAGGAATTTACATAACTTACATAAAAGTTAGTTATTTAATGAAAGAATATTTTAGGAGGAATTTGTGATGAATAGCTCCAGAAGAACCTGTGAATATTGCAGTAAGCATCTTGTTTCTTCTTAACTAAGAGCCAGAAACAGAGCTTCTATACACTTAAATTCCTTGCTTTTTCAGTACTTTGTGCTCATAAAGTTGCTGGATTATAAAAGTTCTACCTCTTCTCATTTCCCTTACAAAGGAAAGAAACAACAAGCTGTGTTGTTGAAAATACAACCAACCTGACACATTAGGAATAGGTTTTTCATTGAGTCATACTTTAAGAAAAAAAAAATTTATCATGGCTAAATGAAATATTTTAATATTATAATTTCTACCCACAACACTAATGAATAAGGGTCCCAATGGCCAAGCTGGCACAGGAAGTGAGCAACTTCAAATTAACTCCCAGGCGTAGGCATGAAACATCTTCATCACCGTCCAAAAGTCAGCCTGCCCAAATTTTCTTGAACTGCATTCGGCCTAAGTCCCAGTACAATCCAGTAACAGGAAGGGAACTGACACTACACTTCTCATGGGCTTTGATGAGTGGGAATTTTGTAACAAACTTAATCCAATTTAGAAAAAAATAATAAAGAAATGTGATATATATTGCCCATAGAGATTAGTGAATTGATATAAGGCTCTTACTGTTCTATGTGGAGAATTTATGCTCAAGAAAGATTTGTGGGGTGATGTCACAAACACGGACGTGTGAGAAGTGCTTCTCGAAATCTCCTCTGGAAGATACAACAAATTGAACAGCTATAATTCAACAAATAAATGAAGCAACACACCAACACATCTGAGAGATCTGCAACATCAAATCACCGGAAGGTGGGCAATTGGGCGAGCAAGGGAGAAGGAAAGGGGGAAGTACAGAAACATGGGCTACAGGCTGCAGGACACACTCAAGAGCTCATTGCAGTCTTGGGAGAAAGAAGAATTCAGGCTGCAGGTGCACTCCCTGTGGCCAACAGTCCTGCCTGAGGGATCAACATACAATATGGTTGAACCCAACATTCAGGGCAGAGACATCAGAGCAAACACTGAATACAGAAGGGTGAGAACTATGGTTTAAGCCCTCACTGCCAGACAGAAACAGAAAACAAAGACATGGAGCCTGGCCAACTACCTTCTACACTCCCAGAGGTCACCCTTATCCCCCAAAGTTAGAAGAAAGCTCCAGAAGAAACAGTAGCAGTGTGAGATTAAAGAACAGGCCAGAGGATGGGAGACACAGTCCTGCAGTGCAGATGCACAGTGTGATTAATTTCGGCAACAGGGAACGAGATCTAGGTGGGACAGCTGGGGGTGGAAGTCATCATTGCTCAGAGCAACAAACACACCAGGCATCTCCCACAACCCACCTTGCCCTCACTGTTCTGGGCAGATCCCTGTGGGGACAACCAGAGCTGCTGAGAAACATACGTTCTGCATCAGGCTGCAGGAGAAGCATTGTGATTCCAGAAGCTCAGAACTCTATGGACTACTACATTCTCCCCATGGACATGGTGCCCTGAGACTCAGGCGACCTGCTCACAGAGGAGAAGCCATCTTCCAGGGAACCACCCATCACGTGAGGAACCACCCAGAACAGTGCAAGAAAAAATAAAATGCTACAACATAGGAGAAAATAAAAGCCTGCAGCAGAAGAAAAAATAAAACATTTCAGCAATACCTACTGAAAAGCAAAAGAAAGACTGCTTTATATCAACCTGCTGCAAAACCCACTCCTGTAGATGACCAGGAAGAGAAATAATGATTCATTAATTGTCATGAATAACCAAGATAACCAGGAAGCTCAGAGAGAAAATTAAAAATCCCCAGAAAATGAAATTCAAGTCATGGATATATGTGACTTAAATAACAGAGAATTCAAGATTGCAGTTCTTTAAAAAAATTCAATGAGATGCAAGAAAACACAGACAGGCAATTTAATGAACTCAGAAACACAAAGAACAAAATGAACATTTTACCAAAGTAATTTAAATTTTTTAAAAGAACCAAATAGAAATTCTAGAGATGAAGCACTCAATAAAAGAAATGAAAAATGAAATACCCAGCTTAGAAAATAGAGCTGACCAGGTGAAAGAAAGAATTAGTGATATTAAATACAGAAATCTGAAAATGACACAGAAAGAAGAAGAGACAGACTTGAGAGAGAAACAAAATGAAAGAACTCTACAAGAACTTTCTGACTCCATCAGAGAGCACAATCTAAGAACAACAGGCACACCAGGAGAAGAAAGGGAGAAGAGAAAGGAGAGTATATTCAAACAAATAGTCAAGGAGAACTTTCTAAACTTGTGCAAAGAACTGGATCCTCGAATCCAAGAAGCAAACAGAACACATAATTACCTCAATTTCAACAGGGCTTCTCCAAGGCACATTGTATTGGAGATGTAAAAAATTAGTGACAAAGAAAGAATTATCGAGGGGAAAAAAACCAATAAGATATAAGGGAAAGCACATTAGACTATCATCAACTTTTCATCAGAAACTACAAGCCAGGAGGGAGTGGAATCAAATATTCAAACTAACGAAAGAGAGAGAAATTATCAGCCAAGAATAATATATCCAGCAAAGATATTCTTTAGATGTAAAAGAGGAATAAAGACCTTTCCAGATATACAGAAACTGAGGAAATTTTCTAACACAACTTGCATTAGAGGAAATACTGAAAGAGGCTATTTGGCCTAACACAAAAAATCAAAAGAATATAAAGCCATGATCAAGATTACTAACAGAAAGAGCAGAAAGTGGCAATACCTACAAAAATTAGGGCACTATACACTTAAACATAACATAATGGGTAAAGAAATAAAAACATTTTTAAAAGGGAAAAAGAGTAATATGGACATTTTAACTATATTAATTCTTCCAATTCATGACTATGGAATGTCTTTCCATTTCTTTGTATGTTCCATTTCTTCTTCAATTTCATTTAAAACTGTCTTACAGTTTTCAGTGTATAGATCTTTCACATTCTTGGTTAAGTTTATTCCTAGATATTTTATTCTTTTCTTTCTTTCTTTCTTTCTTTCTTTCTTTCTTTCTTTCTTTCTTTCTTTTTTTTTTTTGCAATTGCATAAGGAAAATTTTAAATTTCGTTTTCTGGGACTTCATTGTTAGTATATAGAAATGCAATGGATTTTTGTATGCTGATTTTGTAACTGGCAACTTTACTGTATTTGTTTATTGTTTCTAATAGTTTTTTGAGTTTAGAGTTTTCTATATATAGCATCATGTCATCTGAAAAAAGTGGCAACTTAACTTCTTCATTCCCAATTTGGATGCCCTTTATTTCTTTCTCTTGCCTGATTGCTCTAGCTAGGACTTCCAATATTATGTTGAAAAGCAGAGGTTATAGGTGACAGCCCTGTCATGTTACTGAACATAGAGCAAAGGGCTTCAGTTTTTTACCATTAATTATGATATTAGCTGATGGAGTGACCTAAAAATTGCATCAAAGCCACTTGGGGGCAGCTCTGGGGAATTTGCAAGCCTGAGGTGGTGGCTGGCTGCAGTGTTCTTAAGGAATGGGGCAAGGTGATCACAAGCTGGGCATTGGCATAAGAACTGAATCTGAATTAACATTGTAAAAACAACCAGCCACATCTCATGACCCCCTTGAACTCTACCCTGCCCAGCTAGTGTTGCATCACCAAAGGCACTCTCAACAACAGGTCAACCAGCCTGGCATGCGAACCTAAGGAGCTCCTTTCAACTGCTCAGTTTTATGAGTAGCTGGCAGGTGGCAATAGGCTTAGGGGGCCCTGGGCCTTAAGCTAAGCTGCCTCAGGTCCAATATCGGTAACAGCTAGCCTCAGTTCACAATGAGGGCACCCACATATGACTCCAGGTCCAGCACAGGCAGCAGCCAACCACATATAGGTTTGAGGCAACTACCAGGTAGCCACAGTCTGGTAACAAGCAAGGCTGAAATTGCTCTTGCCAGAAGCCATGCCCAAGGGACACCAGATAGAACACGCCCAAAGTCCAGGTTCAAACCATAACAAAGCACTACATGGTTAGCCCCACAAGTGGCACACCCAAAGGTGGATCTCAACAGGCACAAGAGTCTGCAGAAGCAAAGCCTTCTCTAAGGAGTTAAGCTCCCACAGAGCAGCTCATACACTATGGGCACAGCCAGTTTCACAGTTAGTCAGCCCAGAAATCTACACCACCCACTGATATGCCAAACGCAATCAAGGCTCAACTACAATGGGAGAACACACATAACATAAGGAACACTGCTGTAACACATGCACAGGAGATTAGGGAGACTCTACAATTGGACTACACAGGACACATACTACATAAGGCCACCCAGCAAAGACTGAGATACATAGGAGATCTACCCAAAACATAGAAGCAAACACAGAGTGACAACCAGAATGAGGAAACAAAAAAACATGTCCCAAATACTATAACAGGTAAAACCTCCAGAAATGGAACTGAATGAAAAGGAGGCAACCAACCTACCAGAGACAGTTTAAAACACTGATTATAAGAATGCCTAAGGAACTCAGTGAGAATTTCAACAAAGAGATAGAAAGCATAAAGAAAGACATAGAAACCATGAAAAAGAACCAGTCAGAAATAAAGAATACAATAACTAAAATGAATACACTAGAAGGAACCAACAGCAGATTAGATGAAGCAGAGAACTGAATCTGCAATTTAGAAGACAAGGTAGCACAATATACCCTATTGGAAAAACAAAAAGAATAAAAAGCAAAGAAGATAATTTAAGAAACCTGTGGGACACATCAAGCACAACAACATTTGCATCATAGGATTACCAAAAATAAAAGAGAAGAAGCAAGGGATTGAGAACCTATTTGAAGAAATAATGACTCAAAGCTCCCCTAACCTGGTGAAAGAAAATAACATACAATCCTAGGAAGTGCAGAGTCCCAAAAAAGATGAACCCAAACAGGTCCAAACCAAGACACATAATAATTAAAATGGCAAAGATTAAAGACAAAGACAGAATCCTAAAAGCTGCAAAAGACAACTAGTTACTCAAAAGGGAGCTCCCATAAGACTATCAGCTGATTTCTCAAAAGAAACTTTGCAGGCCAGAAGGGAGTGACAGGAAAAATTCAAAGTAATTAAAAACAAGGGCCTACAACCAAGACTACTCTACCCAGCAATGCTATCATTTAAAATTGAAGGAGAAATAAAGAGATTCCCAGATAAGAAAAAGCTAAAGGAATTTATTACCATCAAACCAATATTGCAGGAAATGTTAAAAGGCCTTCTTTAAGCAAAAGAAAGGAGAAAACAAACTAACGAATACAAAAATGTGAATAATAAAATGGCAATAACTAGGTACCTGTCAATAATCACTTTAAATGTAAATGGATTAAATGCTCCAATCAAAAGACACAGGATAGCTGAGTGGATAAGTAAACAAGACCCACGCATATGCTGTCTACAAGAGACCCACCCCAGATCAAAAGACACACACAGACTGAAAGTAAAGGGATGGAATAAGATATTTCATGCAAATGGAAATGAGAAAAAAGCTGGAGTAACAACACTTATGTCTGATGAAATAGACTTTAAAGCAAAGACTATAATAAAAGACAAAGAAAGGCATTACATAATAACAAAAGGATCAATCAAACAAGAGGACATAACTCTAGTAAACACCTATTCACCCAACATAGGAGCACCTAAACATATAAAACAAATATTGACACACATAAAGACAGAGATCAACGTAACACATTCATAGCGTGAGACTTTAACACCCCACTGACACCGATGGACAGATCCTCCAGACAGACAATCAACAAGGAAACAGTGACCTTAAATGACACATTAGACCAGATGGATTTAATTGATATTTTTAGAGCATTTCACCCCAAAGCATCAGAATATACATTCTCTTTAAGTACACATGGAACATTTTGCAAAATAGTCCACATGCTAGGCCACAAAGCAAGTCTCAATGAATTTAAGAAGATTGAAATTATAGCAAGCACCTTCTCTGACAAAAGTGCTATGAGAGTAGAAGTCAATTACAGGGAAAAAAACTGAAAAACACACAACACATGGAGAGTGAATAACATGTTGCTAAATAATGAGTGGGTCAACAATGAGATCAAGGAAGAAATCAAATGATACCTTGAAACAAACAAAAATGAAAACGCAATGACCCCAAATCTATGGGACACAGCAAAAGCAGTCCTAACAGGGGAATTCATAGCAATGCAAGCCTATGTAAAGAAACAAGAAAAATCTCAAATCAACAGTCTAGTTTACACCTAAGGAAACTGGAGAAAGAAGAGTAAAATAAGCCCAAAGTGAGTACAAGGAAGGAAATAATAAAGGTCAGAGTGGAAATAAATAAAATAGAGATTTTAAAAAACAATACAGAAAATTGATGAAACCAAGAGCTGGTTTTTTTAAAAGATAAAATTGACAAACTTTTAACCAGACTCATCAAGAAAAACAGAGAAAAAGCCCAATTAAATAAAATCAGAAAGCAAAAAACAAATAAAGAAACAAAAATTCATAGACACAGAGAATAGCTTAGTGGTTACCAGAGGGGAAGGGGGGAAGGGTGTGGTGGCTGAAAGGAAAATAGAATCAAATATATGGTAATAGAAGGAGAGCTGACTCTGGGTGGTGAACACACAATGTGATATATAGATAATGTATTACAGAATTTTACACTTGAAACCTATGTAACTTTACTAGCCATTGTCATCCCAACAAACTTTAATTTAAAAAAGAGGAAGAAAAAAATACAGAAAAATACTACGAGCCTCTATACACCAATAGATTACACAATCTGAAAGAAATGGATAAATTCCTAGAAAAATACAATCTTTTAAGGCTGAATCAAGAAGAAACAGAAAATCTGAACAAATCAGTTATTACCAATGAAATTGAATCAATAATCAACTAGGTCCAAAAAAACAAAAGCCCTGTACCAGATGGCTTCACAGGTGAATTTTACCAAACTTTAAAAAAAAAAAAATTTAACACCTATTCTCCTCAAACTATTCCAAAATATCCAGAAGGAGGAAAGACTCCCAAGTTTATTTTAGAGGCCACAATTACCCTGATTCCAAAACCAGACAAAGGCATTACAAAAAAAAGAAAACTATAGGTCAATATCCCTAAATCAACATACATGCAAAAATCATCAACAACATATTCATAAACTGAATTCAGCAATACATTAAAAAGATCAGGGCCAGCCCAGTGGCGCGATGGTTAAAAACTGGCTTGGGACGCCAGAGGGCCCTGGTTCAGATCCCACATATGAGGGCCAGTGACACTGCCCTCTACAGCTAAGATGCTGAACAACAGCTCAACCTGGAGCTGGGCTTCCCTGAGTCTCTGGTGACAGCGTAGGCTGCAGCCCCTGCTGCAGTGAGTTGCCATGGGCTGCCATGTGTAGCCAGAAGCCAACGTGAGCAGCCAGCAGCCGCTGTGAGCGGCCATCCAGAAGCCGCTGACTGATCTGCCTTGCCCGGGAAGAGCGCAATGATGGTGCCAACTTGGGCCAGTGAAGCAACGTCCTCCACAACTAGACTGAAGAACAAAAAGGACAGCAACTCTCCTTACATCTTCAAGTATTCACATACTTGGAAGCTCTCTGAGCCCAGTCCTTTTCAGTTTCTATGGAGGCTTCATTACATAGTCATGACTTGTTAAATCATTATCCATTGGTGATCGAACTCAATCTCCAGCTCCTCTCCCCTCCATGGAGGTGAAGGTGTGGTGGGGGTGAAACTAAAAGTTCCAACATTCTGATGATGGGTTTGGCTTCCCTGGCTTCCCTGTCTTTAGGCGCTTTCCAAAAGTCACCTCATTAACATTACAAAAGACATCTCTATTGCTCTCACCAAAGGAAATTCCAAGAGTTTTGGGAGCTCTGTACCAAGAACAGGACATAGACCAAATATATATTTCTTATATAATTACAGTATTACAGAACCCAAGTCTTATATGGACTGAAGATTTTTTTCCCTTAGGTACTGGAGGGAGATTTGGAAGGGAAGCAGTGGTGTTTTGGAGATTACAGAGGGGATATAGTTATTGATAATGGAAAGATCTAGTGTATGAGCATAGGATGCATTTGTAAGACCATAGAAATAGGTAATAGAGGTGAAAACAAAAATCATTGGAGGCTAAGAAAGAAACCTAGGGCTGAAGATTTGAAAGGATACTCTATGAGATGTGATTAAAAGCTATAGTGAATGTTTAAATATAATTTATTATAGTAAAAGACACGTTGCCATTAATCCCCCTCAAAATACTCTCCCTTAATTCGAACACACTTATTCCATCATTCTTGCCACTTTCTGAAGCCGCTCTGGAAGTCCTCTTTCATGAGTGTCTTTAGTTGCTCTGTGGTGGTTGCCTCAATGTCCTGAATTGATCCAAAATGTTTACCTTTTATGGTCATTTTGACTTTGAGGAAGAGCCAGAAGTTTCACAGTGCTAGGTCCAGTGAATAAGGTGGATGAGGACACACTGTAATGTTTTTATTTGACAGAAATTGCAATGCCAAAAGCGATGTGTGACATAGAGCATTGTCATGATGGAGGATAAAATTGTTTGCCCATTTCATGTTAATGCATTGTTCATGATCCATGATTTATGGCACACTTTAAAACACACCTTCTTTCAACCATAGCTCACACCCAACTGACTGCACTGAACAAGCTGAAACTTGTCACACATTGTTACTAAAGTTCAATGCACCAATTCCCTTATTGAAGATCCCTGCCTTTCCGTTGGATGGCACTTGGCAGCAGCATTCACCATATTCTTTGATCACACCTTGTATTTAATTTTAATGTACTTGATTTTAATGGAATGGAACATACAAAAATGATGGCATGTGACTTCTGAGACTTAGTCATGTGAGTAAAAGACATTTATTTGGATCTTCACCTTGCTCTTCTTGGATCACTAGCTTTGGGGGACACCAACTGCCATATCCTGAGGACAATAAGCAGTCCTATGTAGAAGCACACATGGGAGAAACTGAGGCCTTTCACCAACCACCAGCTCTACCTCACCAGACAGTAAGTCAGCCAACATAGAAGAAGATCCTCTAGCCCTGGTCAAACCTTGACCTCATGAGAGACTGAGCCTGAACCACCCAGCACACCCAGGGTCCTGACCCACAGAAACTGTGTGATATTATAAACGTTTACTGTTGTTTTAAGCTAATGTTTTAGGATAAATTTTGTATGCATCATTAGATGGCTAATATGCCATGTTTGAGCTTTGATGCTAGGCCGGACTTACATATTTTTAATAGAAATTTTTCCTCATCTCCCTCCTACTTCCTTTTTGGGGCATGACACATTATCTCCAACACCCTTCTCAAGCTGGATGCATACCAATTTAGGAACAGGATGGAAAGGGGGAAGGAGAACAGATCTTTCTCGTCACCCACTTACAACACTTTGACTAACAGACAAATCGTCCTGAAGTAAGCTGTGCACCAAACTGAGAGAAGAGATTTGTTCTTTCATTTTGTTTTTTATAATATCCCTCAAAGCATAGAACAGAAATGGATTTTTTTACTATAGTAATGCTTAGGAGTTATACTAAGAGGCAGTCACTTTTGGCAATATAAAAGGTCTGATTATCTATAGATGTTTGGCCTTGAGGCCATATAGTCCACAGCTTCTCTTTTGTGGTTTTCATTTCTACTACAATTTATTGAATTTTCCTTTCAAGCTACAAAAGCAGTACCTACTTTTGCAACAATAAAACAACTGCCGGTATATACAGAAAAAGCCAACAATCTCCCCTTTCCCTACATTCCCAAGGCAATCAATGTCAACATTTTGTTCTGTATCTTTTCACACCCTTTCTCTATATTTATGAACAAAGATCAAGATACACTAGTCCTCCTTACATCAGTTTGGCTTTTCACTGTTTCAGTTATTTATAGTCAACTGCAGTCCAATGACATTAAAATGAGGAATTCCAAAAATAATTCATAAGTTTTAAATTGCACACCATTCTGAGTTACACGATGAAGTTTTGTGCCATCCCACTTTGTCCTGCCCAGGCCATGAATCATCTCTTTGTCTGGCAGAGCCACTTCATCTTATCACAAAAGCCAGCGGTTCTCAGCCTTCCTAATGCCGCAACCCCTTAATACAGTTCCTCATGTGGTGACCCCCAACCATAAAATTATTTTCATGGCTACTCTATAACTGTAACTTTGCTACTGTTATGAATCGTAATGTAAATATCTTTTTGTTTTCTGATGGTCTTAGGCGACCCCTGTGAAAGGGTCGTTCAACCCCCAAAGGGGTCGTGACCCACAGGTTGAGAACCGCTGACATAAGCATTATAACATCTCACATCATTACAAGAAGGGTGAGTAGAGTACAATAAGGTATTTTGAGAGACAGCGAGACCACATCTGTATAACTTTTATTACAGTATATTATTATAATTTTTCTATTTTATTATTTTTGTTGTTAATCTCTTACTGTGCCTAATTTATAAATTAAATTTTATTTTAGGCATGTATGAATAGAAGATAACAGTATATATAGATTTTTGTACTATCCCTGGTTTCAGGCATCCACTGGGGGTCTTGGAACATATCCCCCATGGATAAGAGAGGCTACTGTATTTGTTTTCCCATGTTTCTTTTATTTTTACCTATCCTACACCATGTGCATTACTCTGCAGTATGCATTTTTTTCACTTAAAATATATTACAGATGTCACTTCATATTAATATAAATAGATCTAACTCATTGTTTTGTATAGCTACATAATATAGCTACATAATATTTCATAGTATGAATGCACTATAGTTTTTCAACTATTCTCGTATTGATGATTAAAAAGATTTAATATTAAAAATATAGTGTAATAACTAGCATTTCAAATATATTTTTACCTACTGGGGCCTATATATCTTTAGGCCTTATTCCTCAGTGATTTATGAGTCAATACATAAATTTTTAAAGATCTTATAATGTTTCAACTAATAGTTAAAAATGATTATAGCCTTTCAGTTGTACCACCAATGTATAGGAGTTCCTGTGTCTCCATATTCTTCACAGGGCTAAAGAGTTATAAAGTTCTGCAATTTGAAGTGTGGACAGAAAAGAGGCCACATGTTAAACCTGACAAGTTCAGGAGACTGAAAATAAATACATAGGATGATGTGAACATAAAAATTCCTAACTAAGGTGGTCCATGGTGGGAAGCCATATCTTTGGCCTGAAGCTTCCTTGATAAGGTCAATCTTTACCTTAAGTGAGCCTGCTTATTGTCTTTTTGCACCTAAGATAACATCCTTGGAATATCAATAATCCCTTTTTCTAGAACAGAGCAGGAAACTACATGATCCCTCGTTATTATTCTTGTCCCCTGATTACCATCTCTTTGTGCTGTAAAAAGCAAACTATTAAATATCCTGTACTCACCTATGTAGAAGAAGTAAACCCATGCCTGTGTGGTCATTTAATCAATAACAAATGAAGCAAAAATTTACATTGTAGTAAAGACAGTCTATTCAATAAATGGTGCTGGAAAAACTGATCAGATATGTGCAAAAAAAATTGCACTGGACTACCTTCTTACACCACATACAAGAACACCTCAAGATATATTAAAGACTTAAATGTAAGACCTGAAACTATAAAACTCTTAGTATAAAATATAGTTAGCAAACTCTCGTACATTATCCCTAGTAATATTTTTACTGATATATCTCCTCGGGCAAGGGAAACAAAAGAAGAAATAAGTAAATGGAACTACATCAAACTAAAAAGTTTTTGCACAACAAAGAAAATCATCAACAAAACTAAAAGACAACCTACTTAATGGGAGAAAATATTTGCTAATGATACAGCTGCTAAGAAGTTAATATCCAAAATTTATATTTAAAAAAATTATTCAACTCAACACCAAAAAAAAAAAACCAGTCCAATTAAAAAAATAAGCAGAGGATCTGAACAAACATTTCTCCAAAGATGACATACAGATGGCCAATAGACACATGAAAAGATGATGCTCAATGTCACTAATCATCAGATAAATGGAAATAAAAACCTCAATAAGATACCACATCACTCCTGTCAGAATGGCTATCATCAATGAATCAGCAAACAAGTGTTGGTGAGGATGTGGAGAAAATGGAACTCTCATGCACTGCTGGTGGGATTGCAAATTGGTGCAGCCACTATGGAAAACAGTGTGGAGGTGCCTCAAAAAATTACAAATAGAACTACATTATGACCCAGCAATTCCATTCCTGGGTATTTATGTAAAGAAACTCAAAACACTAATTTGAAAGAATATATGCACCCATATGTTTACTGCAACAATATTCACAATAGCCAAGATATGAAAACAACTGAAATGCCCACCAATAGATGATTAGATAAAGAAACTGTGGTACATTTATACAGTGTAGTATTACTCTGCCATAAAAAAGAATGATATCTTACCATTTGCAACAACATGGGTGGACCTACAGAATATTGTGTTAAGTGAAATAAATCAGACTGAGAAAGATAAATACTATATGATCTCATGTATATGTGGAATCTAAAGAACAGAAGAAACAAACAAAACAGAAACATACTCATCAATACAGAGAACAAACTGATGGTTGCTAGATGGGCGGGGGTTTGGTTGAATTGGTGAGAAAGGTGAAGGGATTAGGAGCTACAAAGCTATATACAATTGGTTGCTGTCTTTGTTGGACATGGAGGCATATGGGGGTGGCCTCACTGTCAACTGATGCCAGCTGTCACCAGTATTTGGCCTGGGGCAGCTTAGCAAAAGGCCCAGGACACCCCTATGCCTGTTGCCACCTGCCAGCTGCTAATCAGCCACTGAAAGAACTTTGTTAGATGCGTGGGTTGTGCTGGTTAACCTGGTGTTGGCAGTGCCCCTGGCAATGCCATCTGAGTTGGGTGAGATGGTGTCTCAGGGAGTTATGGGGTGTAGCCAGTGGTTTTCACAGTTAATGCAGGTTCAGTCTTTGTGCCAGTGTTGAGCATGTGGCCACTCTGAAAAATGCCTTGAGAGTACTACAGCCACTCACCTCAGGCCTGCAGGTGTCTAAGAACCACTCAAGAATGGCTGCAGTGGGAGCTGGGGCTGCCCTTCTGCCACCAAAAGTTTCCCAGGCTGCTGTGGACCACCCACTTCTGTACAAGCCTTCAGCAGTTTGTAGAGCAGGGCCAGCTGCCCAGGGACAGAGAGCACCCTCATCAATGCCCCATTGGATGGGCAGGGCAGGATCCCAGGGTCCCACCATGGCTGGTGGTTTTTACAAAGTTAATGCAGACTGAGTTCTTGCACTAGTGATAATCCTGTGACCACTTTGCAAAACACCCTGAGAACACCCCAGCCAGCCACTGCTCGCCTCAAGCCCACAGATCCCTGACAGCTGAGCTACAATAGCTGCAGCACAAGCTAGCACTGACTATCCACCACCAAAAGATTCCCATGCTGCTACTGGCTATCTGCTGCGGTACAAGCCTCCTTCATCTTGCAGGGCAGGGATGGCCACCCAGGAGCTGAGAGTGCCCTGGGTGATATCATACTAGCCAGGCAGGACAAGGCCCAAGAGAGTCATCAATATGGTGGGCACATGAGGATTTTACCAGACCAATGTGGTCTTAGATTTGGCTCTGTGGAGGAGAGTTCAACACAAGAAAGATGACTCCCTCTTGCAGGTTGCATGTAAGGTAGGCTCCACACAAGGATAATGGTGGTTGTCCCTCTGGCCCTTGCCCTGAAACCACACAACTCAGTCTTTTTCTGTATGTCTGTTGTGCCTCTCGAAGTTCCACCTCTACACACATGGGACCAGAGTGAGTGCTTGCAAGTGAGTGAGTCTGTGCACAGGTCCTTTAAGAGGACATATAAGCTTTCAACTACCTTCTGTCTCACCAGCATGGACAGATGGAATCTTCATTGGTTTTCACTACCAGATGTTGTAGGGACTCCTCTTCCTGGCACAAAACCCCTGGGCTGGAAAGACCAGTGTGGGGCTGGGACCCCTCACTTTTCAGAGGTGACCTCCACTGCTGAGGTGTCCCTCCCAGTGCTCAACCACTACCTGTGGGTTTGGGGTCAACCCATTTCACATCTCCACCTCTCCTTTCAGTCTCAATGTGGCCTCTTCTTTATAGCTTAGTTAGAGGGGGTTTTGTTCAGCTAGTCTTCAGATGAGTCTGGAGGTTGAGTTTTAAAATAATTTAGTTGTAATTTTAATGTGATCATAGTAAGTGGCAGACATAGAATTCACCTAATCTGCCATTGTGGGGGTGGAGGAGTGGGAGGGGGTCTGGTACCTTTTAAATTTGTTTTTCTAAAAACTCAATCAGCTAGAATCATCTTTTGGGTTCACCTCTTCTACCACTTTCTCTTCATTTGTTTCTTCCCAAGGCACCTGCACTCTTCACTAAGACTTTAGACTTATTTTGGGGGTTGCTGCAGCTATTCCTTCCTCTAATTAGATTCTTACAGGTAGAGAAAAGGGAGTTGCAAGATAACTTGGCCTAAGCTTAAAGGGATCTCATGAAAGAAAAAGAGAGCCTATGGAATTTTGCTTTTTTATTAGCATATTATTTTCTTCCTTTTTTTTCACCCTGGGCTAAATAGAGACTATAATGGGTGAAAGGAAATGTGGCCAGATCCTTCTGTTGGCTATAGAATGCCAGAAAGCACAAACACAAAGCCTTGCACTCTATAACTGCTCACCAGTTCATCCATCAAGAGCCTACAATGTGTCAGGCCCCATGCTGGGTACGAGGGATGCAGAGATGGACACAAGCATGCTTATCCTTCTAACAACCTTGCTCTTTCAAGTTCATAAGCCATGCTATTCTCTTTTTTTGTTATACTCTTTCTCACCCTACCCAAAGTCAATTCACCTTGTTGAATAATCTTCCACTCAGGCTTCATTACCTTTCTGGAGTACCTCAAGTAGAACTGAGTCCTCATTCCTTTGTGACCAAACTCTCCCCTGACAGCCCCTACCAGCATCCCTGTCCTAGGTGTGCAGCTATCCCAGCTTCTGCATACTTTTCTAACAAATTAGTTTCTCTCTTGAGATCCCGAGCCCCCTAAGGATACAGGCTCTATCTGGCTTAAGACAGTAACTGATACATTATAAATACTCAGCACTTGTATTTTCAGTGAAAATATAACAAAATTTTCTATTAAAAGATATACATTTTAAAAAATAGAAATACACCATAATAAGTACTAATATATTAAAGGTATTTGTAAAAAACAAAACAAAAAAAAACTGTGGAAGCAGAGAGAAAGGGTGAAGTAGAGAGAAGACGAGAATAGCTGTCAATGATCATTATCATGATGATGAAGGCAGCCCCTTCGCTCACTCTTCTTGTCACTTCTCTCTAGACACACAAGACTTCTTGTCATTTCTCAAACATTCTGGGATTTCCCTAACTTAAGACTTTGTACTGTTTTATGATAAGTTTGAGAAAAAATATATATATATATATTTGTGTGTGTGTGTGTGTACATAAAGCATTGCAATATAAAATATACTTCCTATATAAAATATTAGGGTTACAAAACCCTAATAATATTAACTAATAATTTTTTATCTTTGTCAGATCAGAGACTTCTTTGAAAATCTAATGAAAAAATGCACATGTGCCCACATTTACAATATTTTGCACATAATTTCAGAGAGTTTTCAAACCCAGTGACACCCATTCAAGAATTCTGAGGGATCTGTGAACCTCAGCTCCAGAACTGCCCCTCATGGTCTAAACAGGTGCTGATCCTCACTGAGACATTGGTATCACATATTAAGTTATCCAAGCTCCTACGTGAGACAAGAAAGAGATTTCAGTAGAAGATACCCACTATGCCCAGGACACTTGAGCTCAGTGGTCTGTTAAAGGGGAAGAAAAATCATAGGTGACTAAAATATGCCTCAATCCTAATTCTGTGGTTTAAAATATGACAAAAGTATACGAAAATGAAGAGATTCACTTTGGAGTTGGAAATAACAATAGATCACTTATTTCTAAAATATAGGAGTGTGTAAATATAAATGTTACAAATACCTAAACTTTTACAATGTACTTCTTAGCTCTAACATTGAAGATACATAGAAAAGAGAAATTTTCTTTTCAACATATTCAATACACAGAGTTCCACTGACTCCCTGCCATTATATATTTTCTTTTTTCATATTTCCTCCCCCACATGCTGTTTTCACAAAGGGATTGTGAACAGCAAGGAGATGGTATGGCCAGTGGGTTCCACTGATTGGTATATTTTATACAAGTTTTAGTTTTTTAAAGATGGGTAAAATAATCCATTTCATCGATGAAGGTAAATTTTATAACTATTATGAAGATGAGTGGTTCAAAATTCAATGAGTAATAATTTATGAATATAGAGAAGAATAAAGACTGAGAAATAAATACTGTGATATTCTAGAGAGGAGTTTCAGTTGAATTCTGAATTCAGAAGTAAGTTATCATTGAGATAACATTGTCCAGATGTAAAGCTGAACCCAAAAGTAGAAGATTAAAAACTTAGTAAATATTTCTTTTATAAATGAACCCTAACATTAGGAACAGGGAGCTGAAATCAAGGAAAGACTCTAATGTATCAACAGAACCTGGAAAGGGATAGGCCAATTTGTGGTTATGCCAGAATTGGGAAGGAGAAGTAGGAATGTGCCAGCAATCTGGAGTCTGGAATTGAGTCTGAAACAGCTACTTTGGTAGAAAGGTCACTGATAATATCACGTGGACTATGATTTTTCTCTCTCATTGGGTGAAATGTTATAGAGTAAGAAGCAGAGACACAAAAGCCTCTATGTCAAGAATAGACCATCTATAATCTTTATGGGAAATACACATTGGATCCTGAATTCCTTATAGAGAGTCTTGTTTCTTTCCTTTTTTTGTCAGAATTATTAAACCTTAGGAAACCTTAGAAAGATTCCCTTCCTCTATCTCCCTGCATCATCACCTGCACCCTGACTTCTGCCATCCTCGCTTTAAGGAAATTTCTCTTTCAAAGGTCACTAATGAAGTTTGTTTGTTTGCTTGTTCATTTGCTTGTTTGTTTAGAAAATGAAGAAAGACTTTATTCAGTGCAAGCAGCTCAATTGTGAAACAGCTCAGCTGTGAAACAGCATGGTTGTGAGGCAGCCCCCAGGGTTACAGCTCCACTCCACTTTGCTCTGGCAGATAAGACAGCTCCAACTCTATTGCTGCTGCTCCCACCAGGGAAACTCAGTCCTCAGTAGAAACTTAAAGTGTGCTCCACCAACACAGGTAAAGCGGGCTTATACAGAGGGTGCCAAAAAAATGTATGCACATTTTAAGAAAGAAAAACTGTATTAAAATTGTAATATTGATACTTAATATATATCAATAACAGAGAAATGGTGGCATGAGGTGGACTTCTGGAGTTCTCCCCTGGAAGTTACCACAAATTGATCATCTATAACTCACCAAAGGATTCTCTGCTCATCACAGAGAACAGATAAGAGACACGCATGAGGATTACCCGAAGGTCGGCAAATTAGGTGAGCAGAGGAAGAGGGAAGGGGAAGTGTGGAGCCATGGCCCGCAGCTGCAAAGAGGAAGCGCCCCAGGACACAGACCAGAGATCACAACAGCCAGGCTGTAGGCTCTCTCCCTGTGCCCCACAGTCCTGCCAAGGGATCAGCATATAGGACAGCAGTGCCCAGCATTTGAGGCAGAGACCTCAGCTGAGAACTGTGGCTGGGCTCTCATTGTCAGGCAGAGAACAGAGAAAACACCTTACCTAGACCCTTCCTCCCACTCTCCCACAGCTCTTCTACCCCGCCCTTCCAGAGTCTTAAGCGGGTCCCAGAACAGAAAGGAGTAATGTCAAGAACTGGAAAAACTGGTGTGCAGCTCTGACCTAGAAAAGAGACTGAGATGACTGGAATATTGCTGGGCCAGCCAGGGAGACAAAGGCACCTGCCTACCAGCCCCGCCTTTTATGCGTGGCTCCTGGCAGGGCAATTAGAGCTGCTGAGACACAAGCAGGTGTTAGCAGCAGCGGGTTACAGAGGCAGCCCTGGGCTTTCAGAAACTCAGAAATCTCACAACCTCCACACCCCCAACTGAAGAAGTGCCTTAAGACCCAGGAGACCAGCGCTCAGAAAAGAAGCCCACCTCCTCATGGCTGGCTGTGGTGTTCTCAGTGCTCATTTGTGCAGGCAAGAGCAGAAACTAAACTGACTTCATAAAAACTACCAACCACGCCCCATAGCCCCACTCACCTAGAACTGCATCGCCAAGGTCACTCTGGGCGCCAGGTGGCCGGCTCTGCTTCCAGAACATGCAGAGGAGATTTTCCACAGCAGAGGACAACCTGGATATAGCTTGGTGGACTTAACCCAAGACTGATGTTGTTTATTTTATCTTATTATTATCATTACTATATATATATATATAGATCCCCTATCTATCTCTCTTATTTTCTTTTCCTTGCTCTACTTTTCCCCTTTCTTTCTGTTTTTCTCTATTGATTTTTTGGTATTATTTTTTGGTTTGGTTTGGTTTTTGTATTTTTGATATTTTTGTTTGTATTGAGTGTTGGTTGTCAGTTGTTTTTATGTGTGAGTGCATTTCTTTTTCTTGTTGTTGTTGTTGTTGTTGTTGTTGTTGTTGTGATCATTGGTTTATTTTGTTCTGAAATTGCCTTGCACGAGGGTCCAGCCCAAGAGGCACAAGAATCAAACACCCAGAGGCCAACTCCAGATGAAACCAGAGCATTACTGGGTTTGACCTACAAGTGACACACCCAAAGGGAATTCTCTACAGGCACAAGAGCCCATAGGGGCCAAGCCTCATCTGAAGGGTCAATCCTCCCACACAGCACCTCATACACTGTGGGCATAGACAATTCTCACAGCTAGTCAGCCTGGGAGTCAACCCCACCCACTGACAAGCAGAAAGCAAATAAAGCTCAGCTTTAACAGGAGAATACACACAAAACAAAGGACTCCTCTGGGACACATGCACAGGAGAATAAGGAGAGAGCGCAATTCAAATATAAAAAACACATACTACGTAAGACCACCCAGCAAAGACTGAGAGACCTAGGGGATCTACCTAATACATCGAAGCAAACACAAAGAAACAGCCAGAATGAGGAAACAAAGAAACATGTCCAAATAAAAGAACAGAAAACACCTCCACAATTTGAACTAAATGAAATAGAGGTAACCAACCAATCAGAGACAGAGTTTAGAACACTGATAATAAGAATGTTTAATTAAGGAACTTAGTGAGAACATAAAGAAAGATACAGAAATCATAAAAAAAACAACCAGTTAGGACTAAAGAATACAATAACTGAAATAAAGAACACAGTCGAAGGATTTACCAACAGATTAGATGAAGCAGAGGATCGAATCAGTAATTTGGAAGACAAGTAATTTGGAAGCAGAGATCACACAATCAGAACAACAAAAAGAAAAAAGAATGAAAAACAATGAAAATAGTTAAAGAAACGTGTGGTATAACATCAAACGCAACAACATAGGAGCATCCTAGGAGCACCAGAGAAAGAAAGGGAGCAAGGGATCAAGAACATATTTGAAGAAATAATGATGGAAAACTTCCCTAATCTGGTGAAGGAAATTGATACACAAGCCCAGGAAGTGCAGAGTTCCAACCAAGATGAACCCAAACAGGCCCACACCAAGATACATCATAGTTAAAATGGCAAAGGTTAAAGACAAAAAGAGAACACTAAAAGCAGCAAGGGACAAAAAGCAAGTTAATTACAAGGGTGCTCCCATAAGACTATCGACTGACTTTTCTACAGAAACTTTGCAGGCCAGAAGGGAGTGGCAAGGAATATTCAAAGTGATGAAAAACAAAGAACTATAACCTAGACTGCTTTACCCAGCAAAGCTATCAATTAAACTTGAAGAAGAGATAAAGAGCTTCTCAGAAAAGAATAAGCTAAAGAAATTCATTACCACCAACCCAGCATTGCAGAAAATGTTAAAAGAGCTTCTTTAAGCAAGAGAGAGATGAAAACAATCTAACTAATGAAGACCAGAAATACAAATAACAAAATGGCAATAGCTATGTACCTATCAATAATC